>NC_139671.1:10513582-10893582 GCF_951799395.1 Argentina silus
TTTAATTATTAAAATGAATCTACTCTTGTGCATATTTGCATAAGTTCAATTAATATTTGCTCTGCGTCGCTTGGCAAACACTTTCCCTCCTTAACAGTGTAAGCTCTGTTACTGGTAGTGTGTGTGTGTGTGTGTGTGTGTGTGTGTGTGTGTGTGTGTGTGTGTGTGTGTGTGTGTGTGTGTGTGTGTGTGTGTGTGTGTGTGTGTGTGTGCGTGCGTGCGGAATGGATCCTACAGTAGCAATCATCTCCACAGCACCACTGATGCCATGAAAGAGGTAAGGAAACTGTCAGGGTCCATTCAGTCGCCTCATGCATGACCTTATCACATGGGATTCACCTCCTCTTTATGCTGTCACTATGCTTACTATCTTAAGTGATTAAAGTTCTGTGCATTCCTGAAGGGCACAACAGCAGTTGTAGCCCCCCCACCCTCCCACATGGGACTTGACCCTTTGACCCCATAGTGGAGCGCTGTAATCACAACACAGCACTCTCTCCAGCGCTGCCTTCTGCTTCTTCCTTACGTAAGGCCGGAGGAAATGGAGAGAGCCCTAGCATATCATTGTTATTGATTGTTGTGAGCACTCCTTCAAAATTTATGTTGTAATATTCCCGTGATGGAGCATAGTCCCATTGCATTTAGTCTGCATGGAATAAATTATGGGGAGGCTTAAAGCAGAGAATCAATACCTAATATGGAGAGAAAGGCCTGTGAATTATTTTTCGGGGGGGGTTTTGTGCTGGATTTCATGTCTGCATTTGTCTGTAAGTCTCAAGGCTCCAAACACAGATACTCTTCCTTTTGTCTGGGAGGATGTAGCAGGTGGCTCCAATCTCCAGCTTGTTGCTTTTGTATTGGTCATTTGAGTTCAAGGTGAAGGGAACAGTAATTGCGAGACTGCTCACTCGAGGTGTAGCCACTGTGGCCCATTTGTTTACTTAATGGGGGCTGAACGTCAAATGTAATCATATTAAAAAACCCTTGTTTCCCTGGTGTCCAGACGTTTGGCGAGTGAGATTATTTCAATGGAGAGAGGAGCCGCATTAAAAGTGTAATAATTAAGTTGTGAAAGTCCTACCAGTGCAGTTATAAAAGGAATTATTTCCCGACGCTTCTGAGCAGAAGTGCTTGTATTTATGCTAATGTTCAATGTTATAATGATAAGTTCTATTTTATTCTCATCTGTCGGGACACTTTTGCACAGAATCTCCCTGGCGTATGCCTGTGCATTTATCATTCATTGTATAGGTGAATGAGATTTTCCCTGAGTCTGAGGTAAACAGATTATTAGTTAGTAATTACATTTCGAGACATTATAATGAAGGATTGTTTTGTTCTTAGAAAAGCATACTTGTGTTATTGTCTTTGCTTGTAGCTCTCTGTTTAAAGCCTTCTTAATTCAAATGTTTAATTCTATAGCATTGAGGCTAGATCAATTCTGATTGAATTCTTTAATTGAACATGGAAAAGATGTGAGGGTTCTGTGGTCATGAGACGTGTTTTGGGTTAGCAGGTGTAGTAGTAGTCTCGCTAAGTCAGACTCATTTAAATTTAAATGGGAGAGTGCTGATGGGAGGCGGTGCATCCGGTGAATTTCAACCAGCAACATGCAGGGTCAACCAACAAATAGAGAGGAGTGCTTCAAATGGAGGCAGAGATTTCAACCAGATTTAAAAAAAAAAATTTAAAAAAAAAATTTTAAAAAAAAATTGTTTTGAAGATAATTGAATGCACACTGCTCAGCTGCAAAATGCTGGCATCAAAAACTTCTTCAGCTAATGCGTGCACACCAGTTTGTAAACAATAGCATGGGCGGATGAGGAGGGTCATCGCATGCAATTCAGGCAGAACCTACAGCTAACAGTGGTGTGGACTTGCTTACAACTTCGACAGCACTTTTTACTCCCTGCTTCCCCAGAGTCTCAATCGAGATGAGATTCTGGGATCCGAGATGATCTATCTTACTTGAAGGTATCTAAAAGATAGAACTCACTAAACTTCCTCCACTTCCAATCATAAGAATACGTTTAGCCAGCTGAGCAAGCACACAAAGTTTCTTCAGGAACATCCTTTTCTAGTTTACTTTGAGGTTTTACCAGGATGCAAGAAGCCTTCTGCTCTGTTACCACTTGAAAGTGTGAAGAAGGGATACATTTGGCAACGTGGAGGAAGGGAAGCACTTTGATGGGAGGGAGAGAAGGCAGCGTCTCCCACTGGAGTCTTATTCAACGCAGGGCCCTGCAGCCCTGCTGTGTAGCAGACAGCTGGAGAAGGCTTTCCACTCAGGCTCTGCAAAGAAACGCTTACAGTTGGAGTTCTCAGTTTGACTTACCTGCATATGCATGATGAAAGTAATGTGAGATAAGCTCCATCTTTCTCTCTCACACACACACACACACACACACACACACACACACACACACACACGCAAACACACTCTTTTCAGCACAGCTCTAGAATCACATTCCATCTGTTCGAGCATATTTGAGTTATCACACGTCAGGCCGGATTTAGTCCTCAACTGAGGGGGCTGGAATTTAAATTCTCAGATCTACCAGAGAAATCATTTTTCTCCTTCCATCCCCTGTCATCCCTCATAAAATACAGGCATGGGAGAAATGGAGGCCTACCTATCAATATTCCTTATTTCCGTTTGAAACCGAGGGGATTTATCTCGCTTTTACCAGAGTGCTTTGCACAGTGACTAAAGAAGCAGGAAGGGATCAGTAAGCTGTCCTAAGCATGATGACAGATGAGAGCAATTATGAAAAAAAATCGAATACACACTGAATATGATTCCAAAATACGAGTAAAACAGATTTTTCCATCTGAGCATTCAGACTTTTTCTTCTCCTCCACAGTTGGGTCATTTTTATGCCTGTATTATTGGGTCGACTGAACTGGGCTGGAATGTGACAACAGATTGTGCGTAATTGTATTGACAGATAAATATACATCATTTACCCCATTTACATTTTCATGAGCTGAATCATTTTCACTCTGAATCATGAGCAGCTGAAGGACAATAGGGACAATAGGACTGGAAAGTGCCAATTCTACTCTGATGATGATGATCTGCTGCTGAATCACGTTAGAGGATATGAGTACTAACTGCCGAGCCTCCTTTAGCAGCTATAACTTGGTCAGCGTCTGTACCCTCTCCTTCGTCACCTCTCTTGGTTCGTAGGAGGTGATCACGCAGTCATAGCAGTTCTACCTGAGGACCATCATTTTGGGCTTGTTTATGTGTTGGACTTCCGCTGACCTCACTGACACCTCTTCTGCAATGCGCAAACGGCAATAACAGTAATGATGCAATTACCTCTAATTCTATGCAAATGGGATGCACACAACAGACCTCAGACCCGGAGTGTTCAACCATCAGTCCTGACTCCTTTCAAAGGTGGCCATCCTGTTGTGGCCTAAATGTCCCAGAGAACGATCAAAGGCCTCCCGCACACTCTGCGTTCTCACCTTCAGGCTCTGCGATATTTCCCCCCCGACACAATAGAAGATATTGTACGGCTTATTTATGGATCGACGCTGTTCCCTTTTAGCTTGCAGGGCAGAGCTCCGCCACGGTCTAATGAGGCAGAAGACAAGCCGAAATCAATAGCTGCTCCGAGTGCAATGCAGTGAGAACAGCCGCAACACAAGGCTCCAGTAATTAAATGTATTTCACCATGTATAACGGCAGACTGGTTAAAGGTTGGAGAACCAGAGAATTACTCAGTGGATGCTGTCTGAATGTGCTGTTGGTTATTCCTTTGGAGCCCATTTCCCAGCAGCCCCTGATGCAACGATGCACTGTACTTTTCAGGGTTAGTTTAAGTTTGAGGTAGTTTTAACGCACAGATGCTCAGAACTATTGTAGGAGAGTACTTACGTTGACCCTGATGTAAAAGCTTGGTATATTACACTCACTGAGAACTTTATTAGGAACACTATACCAATACTGGGTAGGGCCTTCCTTTGCTCTCAAAACAGCCTCAATTTTTCATGGCATTGATTCCACAAGATGTTGGAAACGTTCATTTGAGATTCTGATACATGATTGCATCACGCAACTCCTGCAGATTTTTCAGGTGCACTTTCAAGCTGTGAATCTGCCGTTCTACCACATCCCAAAGGTGTTCTATTGGATTCAGATCCGGTGACTGGGAAGGCCACTGAAGAACACTGAACTCATTCATGTTCATGAAACCAGTTTGAGATGACTTTTGCCTTGTGACATGATGCATTATCATGCTGGAAGTAGCCATTAGAAGATGGGTAAATTGTGGCCATGAAGGGATGCACATGGTCAGCAACAATACTCAAATAGGCTGTGGCATTCAAGCAATGATTGATTGGTATTAACGGGCCCAAAGTGTGCCAAGAAAACATTCCCCACACCATTCCACCACCTCCACCATGAGAAGGTATACAGGTGTTCCTAATAAAGTGTTCGGTGAGTGTACATACCACTGGAACTGCTTCATTGCTATCTTGCTGTTTTGGACAGAATGGGAATGATAATTCTCTTAACAAGAATACAAAGTGGATATGAACTGGCCTTGCGTCTCCCTGTTCGCTTGACACTGCAGGGAGAATAAAGGATGAACCATCAGTTTCTGCTAATAAGCAAATATAGTCAATCCCAAAAGACTCAGGTGTCCTTCTGATGAAAATACATACTTTAGTTCCCCCTCAAACAAAAAATGTTTTTTTAGGTGCGACTGTAGTAATGTGTTGTATCTAACGATACATATTTCCCCATGTTGTTAAGAAATGTAAAGAATAAACTATCATTGAGATCAAACAGTAGGCTACTGCAAGGGTTTTTGCATCATAACCTCAGTAATGCATTATTGGCATAAAGCACTTCTTTTCTTTTTTTTTAAAAGCTATAAAAAAATTGCATGTGGGCCACTCCCCTGTCACATAATCAGCCTGTAATCATATCCATATGTCTTTTAACACATGACTGCCATAAATTGCAGAGGAATGGTGATGAAACCCGTGCCAAAGCAATATTCAGGGCCATTGCTCCAGGCAATGTGGCTTTATATTGTTGTATCTCGCTGCTAGGCAACCTGGCTGTGTTAGGCTGTAATTGAAGTTGATATTAAAAGACAGGAGCAATGCGTAAGTCATGAGAGGAACGGGACGAGGTCATCGGTGGAACACATCCAGGACGGGGGGGGGGGGGGGGGGGGGGGGGGGCGTGGGGGGAATGCCACGCTGGTGTAACCGCAATCACCTTCCCAGTATACCTGATAAACTACGGCCACAAGGGTACACAGTGGCAAAATAGATACATAAACCATTGCCCTTCAAACTACCATTTGCCTTCAATACATTGGCATAATGACATTGTGTTGGTAGAGGTTACTGTAATCTTTTTGCCTCAGAGGTGCATTGCTGTAAGTAGGTTGAAGGACAATCATAGATGCAGTATATTGGTAATGAAAGTACAATTTACTGATACCTTATTTCTTTTCTATACTCTCTACTATCCTACTGTTACAGGATTTCAGTTTTTTCTTTCTTATCATAATCATCTCTAATTATTTTTTTTTTAACATTTTTATCTGAGGGGTATACATTGAGTCCTCACTCACACAGGTACTTGGACACCTGCTGTTATACACTCCAATATGTGGAATATTCATTGAGTTGATCTCTCTCAAGGGCCATCTCTCAATCTGTTGGTGCAGTATATACACTCCAACAATGTGCCACTCGTGTCAATGCTATCCACTAGAAGAGCCTGTAAAGTACAGTGATTTGTAAGAGTGAAAAAGGGGGTTTGTCTCTAGTCCTATACCTTCAGAGCAGTTTGATTCAAAGTGATATTCTTCAGGTTAACTCTAGTCAATGCATAACTAAGATATGTTTAGCAAGGCCTGAGTTCTCCAGGCACGTACATAGAATGAGTGAGTGGGCACGTTATCATTCAGCTGCAACACAGCAAATCCATTATTCATGGTACGGCCCATGTACTCGCCGCAGTCTTCATTTCGTGTAACAAGGCTTTTTGATTCCATCTGCCTCTGCTCGGACGGCGGCGCGCCCTCCTATATGAAATTGCGGGTTTTTGCCTAGCTAATGTGGCCATATGAATAATTAATTGTAATAAGTGGAGCGTCCAGGCTCTGTGTTTTATTGCCTCCTCCTTGCTCTGCTCTCTTGACATTCCACAAATGACAAATGTGTCTGAAAATGGACGGAGCACATTAATAATGGGGATGGCTTTAGTTCTTTTGTGACTCTGATGTTATTTCCTCTCCAACATGGCTCCTGAGTTGTGCTGTAGTCCTCAGAGGTTTTTTTTTTTTTACCATTTCCTCACTGTCCTTTTTATTACTTCCATTGTGCAAACGTTATAATGGATATTGTATGGAGGAAAACTGTTTTACACTTGGCTTATTAAGTCATTCATAATGTCACCGGGCTAAGTGCAGTGGAAGAAGTTTTTTTCAGTTTTGGAACCAGGACAAATGTCAGAGCCTATTTGTGCAAAGCTACTCTTTAGAACAATCTGCCCATCTCTCGGTGGCTTACTGGAGAGTCCTACTTCCACCCAACTTCCTTTTCTCCGAGACGAAATGTATGATGATCATCAGTGCTGTCTGTCAGCAACACACTAAGAAACTTAATTTCTCTCAGTGCATTAGATCCACCACTCCACAGTGGAACAAATGGATTGACTATAGACTCCACTTTGAGCTTTTAGGAAATACTTCTTCTCCATGCAGCTTAGATGAATCCTTTTTTAACAGGTTTCTGTTGGCTGCTGTGAACAGGCCATAGGACAGACACTACTGCACCTGTTGTGCTCCCTGAATAATAACCAGAGAGCCACAGAGAGGTTAATGACATCAATTGTGAGTTCTTCCTCCCCATAATCTGGTCTGTTTCATATTCAGGGTAGGGTGGTGCTTTTAATTATACAGCTAATAGATTTTTGGGAAAAATAGACTGCACAGACCAAGGAAATCTCAAGAGTTTGTTAACACAATTGGAAATGTTTTTACAAAAGTAGCATAGAATATCCAACGTTATTTTTTTAATGAAAATCGAGACATCAATTTAGGACAGCTTTAATGGTTTACTTCATTAATGTTCTTTCGCCTCTAAAGAAATCAATGTGTGTTTTTGTACATGGACATGTTTTTTTGAGTTTGTTTGTATCATTATACACAGCCTGATTCAAAGCATGCATTGAACATGTCTGTGCCCCTCACTAGGAGCACAACGGGGCAGAATAAATATTTAATTCCTAGTTGAGAGGTATTCCAAGAACAGAAAAACATGGGTAGATATATTTTGAAATACATTATTAATAGCGAATCAGTATTTAATGCATTACTGTTCTCCAGGGATTCAATCTGACTTGACTGCTTCATTGCATGAGGGATCTCATGACCTAGGCATTCTTTGACACTATTAGCTGGGGCTGGGGGATGCTCGATCCATGGGAACACAGTGTTGGTTTGCCTCCCCAGGTGACTGTGTGTTACTATATGAATTAAATGTACCTGCATGCAGTTTGTTTACCAATAGTATACAGTGTGTCTGCCAGCAGAGTTGTTTACACTTGTTGATGTTCATGTCTAGTCAAAAGACAAAAGGAAAGGGAATGGTGGTTATGGGGTTGTTGTGAGTCTGTTGTCTGAATGACTTTGTTTGGATGTTGCATGTTGGAATGGGCACTTAACAAATAATGTACCAACAATTAGTTCAGTGTGTGCCATGCCCAAAAAACACCCTGTCTGAGGGGGAAGTACAACAGACCCATTTAGCTCATGTTGTGCTGCTCCCCAGTGTTCATCTTTCCCTCCTGAGAAAGAGAGGGGGTCTTCCTCTCTCAGTAGGGGGCTAACATTGTGACAGTTACACTAATCAGCCTACCCATGGCGCCAATCTCCACACTGTTGTCGGCATGGGCGATCAATTCCCTGATTGACCGGAGACCTTGACACGATTTGACAGAGTGTAATAGAGGGGGACAAGAGTCTGGAGAGAATGAATAGGAGGGGATACAGTACATCATGTAAACATCACTGACTGACCAATATTGTGACCAGCTGTGTGCCCAACCAACCAATGTGCATGGGTGTAGTAGCAATTATCTTCAGGCAAAACAAAAATCATATTTCGAGTTTTTGAGAAGACGAACAGCCTTCTATTTAGGATTTATTGTGTTTACAGTCTATTTTCCACTGTCTCTCTCCCTTCACTTTCCTAGACTAGACAGAGCATGGGACTGCTGTCCCTCACTAACAAGCAGCAAATTGCAGTGAGAACATTGTGGCCATGAGCTCATTAGATACTAGAGTGCTCCATTAAGTCAGCTGCAGGGATGTACATTATCTACAGCCATTCAAGTAAAGGGGAACAGTGATCTCACTTCAGCTTTCCGCTGTAAATTTCCATTTAGATTCCCTTTGAGAACAAACTGCAAATATGGTTGCGACCTGAGATTGAATCTATTGATCTGTGCTTGATTCAATATCATTGTTTTCCACCCAAATGAAAGGAGGAAAAAAGGTGAGAAAGAGATAAGAGTGTCTGTGGTATTGAGCTACGTGACAGGGAAGGGTTAACTGTGTTGATAGGGACATGCTGCTGAGGTGTGCTGTTTGCTGACAATCTCGTAGAGCAACGAGATCCTGGGCAGCAATAGGTCTCTGAGGAGGGGAGTGAATGAAATTTTAAACACCAAGGACGGTTTCTTTATGCAAGGATGAGCAGCGGACCTGTCACAGGGAATCAGAAGGTGCTTGATGTCTGTCAAGAGAGATCTAGGAAAATGGTCTGCATATGCACCGGCTGGGCTAATTAGCTCCAAGGGTGCCCCCTCTTATCCAGTGTCACCCCTGGGTCCATTACATGTAAGAACCCATGTGGGCATCATGACTCACTTCACCCACCACTGGAGCAAGGCGCACAAAATATTCATTATAGGAGTGATAGCTACATTATTAGATACAGTGCCTTCGGGAAGTATTCAGACTCCTTCACTTTTTCCCACATTTTGTTGTGTTATAGACTGGATTAAATTCAAATAATTTGACATCAATCCACACACAATACCCCAGAATCACAAAGCGAAAACACGTTTTTAGAAATTTCAGTAAATTGATTCCTATGCAAATCACAGACCCTATAAAAAAAAAAAGATATTAATTCCAAAATTACATGAACTATTATCCTTGCATTAAGATGGACTCAATTCAACTTATTGAGTGATTTGTTTATGACATTTTTACATTTTAGCTCATTTTAAGAGTGTCATAGTAAAGGGTCTGAATACTTATGTACATGAGTATTTCTGTATTTCAATTTTAATAAATTTACAGATGTGTTTTCGCTTTGTCATTCTGGGGTATTGTGTGTGGATTGATGGCAAATTCTTTTAATTTAATCCATTTTAAATTGAGTCTATAACACAACAAAATGGTGAAAAAGTTAAGGGGTCAGAATACTTTCCGAAGGCACTGTATATACAGTATATTGCAACACTGTTGTGTGCTTTAAAGGGAGTTTTCGCATTATGCCTCAATGCTGGATGGACTGAACACCTCAGCAGTCAGCATGGATCCCACCGGTGCATTTGAAGTGAAAGTTATCAAAGAGGACTTGCACAAGAACAGGAAGAAGTAGTCTGAGGAAGAGGAAATGCTGACCCAAATGGCCAAGGTCTGGCTGACCTGGACGTGCTGGAACATCTCAGCAGTCCTTACTGCGTTTTCTATGACTCAGAGTCTTACCACTTACACATTAGTCAGCGCTAACCTTCTATTTTCAGCTGTCCCCGAGGACCCCTGACTTTACAAGTCAAGCTTTAAAATTGTGCTAGAGTGTTCATGCTGTTTTGTTGGGTCGGCTCTCTATCTCTCTGTTTGAGCTTTGTGTGGATGTTAGAGTTTATCTACTCAGGTGTTTTGTGCATGCATAAGCCCATGATAAGATCTATCTGATCTTAGTATCTCACACCTAATGGTGGATATCCCATCTTTGAAATAGCTCATCCTGTATGATTCATGGCTGTTTCTCTATGTTCTATCATGGGAAACCATTGTTGCTGATCTGCAAGATGATCAGGTGTTTGTTGACTAAAACAAATATTTGAATACCATAGAGGTATGCTTAATCTCCCACAGTGTGGATTTGAAATGGGGCTTTCTTCGTCACACAAAACACCCATAAACACATACACACACATATCTCTTATAATATACTGCCAACAACAACAACAACAACAAAAATGTTAGCATGCTATATATAGATGACAGCATCAGTCTAGGATCCATGCTGGCAGACACTGTTCTGCTGAACAAAGCTAGTCTCCTTTGGACACACTAATGCAGTACAAAAGTAGCAGGTTCATCATGCCCAGGTGCACCAAAAACAGGTTTAGAAAATAGTTTTTACCCATAGCCATAAGACTTTTTAATTTGCTAATTAATGGATGATGCTTGTAATATGAATGTTGTTCGCTTGTTTTCCCCATTAGGATAGACAACAACATTCAAGATTTATATCTCTATCAGGTGCTTTTTATTGTGTATTTTGTCATTTTAATCATGTAATTTATTGATGCAGAGTGATGAAGTAATTTCCCTTTGGGATCAATAAAGTACTACTCTCCTCTCTCTACTCTGCTCAAATCTGGATTAAGTTGTTTCCACTTGACAACCTCCGTTTGAACAATGCCCAGTCTCCTAGCTGTTGTAGGGAGCAGAGCCCAGTACAGGGAACAGCATGTCGCGGTAATGGAATAGAGCCAGATGAATTGAAGCAGCAGTGGCTGCTGCCCTGGGGAAGTTGTGATTGTGCACAGCCCTACTCCTCTGGTGGTTGAGCAGACATCAGCCTGCCGACGGGCGGACGGCCGCTGCACTGAGCACAGCAGCACCACAGCAGCATCACACCACAGCCTGTCTGTGCTGCATGCCTGCCCCAGCCGGGCCTCAACACTCCCCAGTTTAGGACTGGAGGGTGGTCGGGGGGGGGGGGCTGGGGGCTGGGTGCTGGTTGGTTGTTAGGACAGCAGACTCTCCTCTTGGGGGAGCACAGCTGTTGTGGGAGCACAGCTGCTCCAGAACCCCCACTCTTAGCAGGTGGTTCTGCCTGATGTAACCCAGGTTTCTCCCAGAGGGGGAGAGGCAGCCACAACCCCCCCCCAACTCCGCCTCCAACACCTCCCCACTTACCTACATCACGTGCTCCCCTTCCTCTCAGAAGTCCCATTAGCGTACTTCACTTCAAAGGTGAAACCTTCCAATGCAATCTAGTTAGTTGTCAATGTCCATAATCATGCAGGGTGTGCAGTCACAGGGGACAATGCATCGGGGGGGGGGGGGGGGGGGGGGGCATGATTGGATGGGTGTGCGGTAGCTGACATAGTTATTTGCTGAGGTTTGTTAATTTAAAAAATAAGATTTTTATTGTGGGTGGGGTCCTCTCCTGTGTCTTGTTTGTTAGCTGTACTTCTATTCACCTGTGGGATATGCTAAATCAGAGGAAGAGAAAGAGACCATTGCGACTGCAGTTTAATGTGTCATGTGCTATCTACAATGTGTGTTTACATCCCTGTATTAATATGTATCTCAACATTGAAGTGGGACAATTTCAATTCTGCCCCAGTCTTCTTAAGTTTACCATCCCCTGGAAAAACAAATGGCTGTGAGCTCTGTGGAATGTCATGAGGTGTCAGAACTGTGATTTCATCAGTTCAGATGCAATAAGATGAATGATGGTTGGTGGTCTCCTGAACAACTGCTCCTAATTTAAATACTGTGTTTTTTAGGACGATATAAAAGGCGGAGGTCGGGGAAAAGCTCTCTTGTTCCTGTGTTCTGTTGTGAGGTTCTCAACATGTTGTGAGTAGCATTGTTTTGTGCACGGCTCTGTTTGACTGTAATCGACCAGCCTACCATCAGATATAGCATAACACAGTCCAGTTATAACACACATACATACACACACATACATACATAGATACATACATATACATATATTTAGAAGTTTTTTTGTTTTTTTTCCCATTAAACGCCTCTCGTCTATTATATAATGATTGGTTAATTGTCTCTTGAACAATGTCTCCCTCAATGTCAGTCAGATTGTATCTGTTGCTGGAATAGTAGAATGTATTGCTGTTTGTTTTATGCCTGGCCACTGACCCTATTACGGGACCCTATTAATTGAGGTAGTGGGCTTCTTGCGCAGGTTTGGCGCTGTCCCGGGTGGGCACCACTCCATTCATATCTCTCATGGTAGCGTGTCACGGTGCCAGTGTTGTGTAAATACAGCAATGGATTTTATAGTTGAGTTGCTCCAAGTGATACGTGTTTAATAGCCTATTTTGTTCGATGTTCAGTTTTATGGTTACATCCCTGTCCATTGGTTCCGTATCAGTAAGTAGCCTACTTCTGAAACCAGCTCAAGAAAAGAGCTGTGTTGCAAGTCGATGATGACAAGGCATGTCCTTTATCCCTCTTATCTGACAAGTGAAAGGGTTGAATGTTTAAAGTTGATATGCACGCCTTGTCAGCCTACGACTTACATATTCTTAATTGATTTCTTTCTTAAAACGTTTGCCTTGGACACTAAGTTCATATTTGATGTGTTCACAGTTTTGATTGTATGACTTGAAGTAAGTTGGATTGCTTACATTATTTCTGGTCTGGATACATCTCCTCAATTGATGATTATGCTTCTTTCATTTGTCCGAGAATGCAACGGTTAAATCCGTATGCTAGGATAATCTGCTAGCACGTCGCTTTGAATGATTTTGGCCCGGTTATGCCTAGATATATCTTTATGAGATATTAGTTTGTGTTTGCGCGACTCAATGCTCGACGCACAAATATGGTTACGGTGTCCGTTTTGGCGTGTGAGGCATTGTGAATTCGGCAATTAGAATCTTCATCTCATAATTAGGAGAGTTACTCTTGACATAGAGCATGTGAGTAGAGATCTCTTATTAACTAGTTATTTGTATAATTGATTCCCGACTAATCTGACATTCAAAGAGTCTTGGGTGGCGCTCTTGTTGGCGGCCACAACGCTTAAAAGAGTAATCCGTCTATAATTCGTTTGTGTTCATTACATTTGGTGAAACTAGCAAGTAGGGAGCCTCTGAATCATCCTTTGTTCTATGGGGGTAAGATCAAACTTGAACATTACCTATCATCATTGATTCCCGATCAATCCACGATTTTCACGACGTCTGCGACGTTGTGTCTCCTACTTTGTGGGTTATTCCCAGTCAATCACTTGCATGAATGACTGTGTGCCAAGCTAACAGGTAGCATTTTTTTTTTCTTCACAGGTAATATTCAGTTGTATTCATACATCATACTTATCTTTGTGTTGTTTATGTTGTTTGTATAACCTGCACAGACATTCAATTCTGTTGCAGCTTGTTATCTGTCTCTTCAGACAGACAAGTGATGACCCTGGGTCACTGCAGCTATATTTGACCATGTTCCACCGCAGCAAAGGGTGAGTGGGGTGAAGGCCTAATGTTAAACTTCACATAGCATTTGCATGGCCTGCCTGGAGTAAAGCCAGGACTACATTTCTGCAACACAATTTGTAGTTAACCTAAACCTATCTGCAATGAACATGGCAAATCAATTTAGCAAACATCTATGTTTATCTAGCAAAACAACACACTCAGATGTACATATTAGAGTTTTCTGAATTCTGATTTAATCTCAGTCTTCATTGTAATTTCAACAGCACACTCCTATGTTGTTTATCTCAAAACGTTCGCTTCTGTTGTATACATTGGGCGGACTGAAGTGGGACAATTTCAATTGTGTCCCAATCTTCTAAGTTTATCATCCCCCTGGAAAACAAATGATTGTGAACTCTGTGGAATGTCTTGAGGTGTCAAAACTGTGATGTCATCAGTTCAGATGCAATAAGATGAATGATGGTTGGTGGTCTCCTGAACAACAGCTCCTAATTTAAATACTGTGGTTTTTAGGACGATATAAAAGGCAGAGGTCAGGGAAAAGCTCTCTTGTTCCTGTGTTCTGTTGTGATATTCTCAACATGTTGCGAGTAGCATTGTTTTGTGATGACCGGTGGTCATCTCTCTCTCTCTCTCTCTCTCTCTCTCTCTCTCTCTCTCTCTATTAGAATGTAACATTTTTCTATGAAGTATCTGCCTTGTAATAGATGTATAAGTATACAGTATTATTAAAGCCTAATTTGATTCATTCTATTTGACCTTTTTTGCACTAAATAAGCACAGACGCAACAATTCTTTGCACATAGTGATAATTACATTGGAGTCAGATTACCAATATTAGATATGCTTTGTTATCAAGAAAATATATAGCCGAAAGTCTCTGCCAAACATAAATGTGGAAACGGATATTAATATAAATCTGTCTACAACGTTATCTGGGCTATGTGGTGCCATTCATATCATACTATCTTCAGATGGAGTGGGAAAAGTGCACAATGCTGAGATTGAGGGTACATGCCACACTATACAGAAATTACCTTGAGGGGGGGGAAACATAAACCTTGTATCTAGAGAGGTCTCTCCTTCTCTGTCTCCGGGCTGTGAGGTTATTGCATGGTGCTTTTGTCTTATTTGTTGCTTCAAGGTTGCACCATCGTCAGCAGTAAAGCAGATATTGTCTTTTGAGTTCAGTGCAGTACAGTGGCGCTGTTTATTTTTTCACCAAGCGCTTTTCTCCCACTCCACGCCGAGGCTTTTTGTGCTACTTGTAAAGACCCCTCAAAGGGGTTACTAATTAGTGTCTTTTTATTCAGAGATCAGTCTGATTACATGTTTGGAGTTGAAAAGGGAGGGCTGACATTCATGTTGAGCTCAAGCACTTCCAGTTTGTCTAATTGAGCCTGACAAATTAGTCGTGGGGTCGACCCTGCTCATACAGAGAAGACCTGGTAGTAGTAGCAGTCGCTTTGTGCAAATATTCGTCATTGTTTTTCATTATGATGTTAGATATTACTTTTACAATTTCTGCATTGTATGTCTTTACATTGTAGCCATAACAACTATAGAAGCCATGATTCACCTTCTTTGGTAAATTTTTTCCATGTCCCTCTCCCCAGTTGGACAACTTGATCTTCTCTTGCACATTTTCATGCTGCAGGAGTGTGTGTGATCCTCATCAAGGGTATGGACGGCACTTTGAAATGTAAACCATACACTATAGTGAAGTGACTTTGATTCAGAGATGATGCAGTACCATGTCATCCTGTCAGTGCTCGTAGGGGCTTCTAGGCAGGCATGGTGGATGGACACAAGCAAGAGAGAGCAAGTGTGTGTGTGTGTGTGTGTGTGTGTGTGTGTGTGTGTGTGTGTGTGTGTGTGTGTGTGTGTGTGTGTGTGTGTGTGGGTGCATGTGTGCACTCACATGTGCACATATGTGTGTGTGTGTGTGTGTGTGTGTGTGTGTGTGTGTGTGTGTGTGTGCGTGTGAGTGTGTTTGTGAGTGTGTGTGTGAGTGAGAGAGAGAGGGGTGTGTGTTAGGGGTGTGACTGTGAATAGTGAGGAGTGGCGGCTGCAGAGGCAGGCGGACGGAGGCCTGCAGACACGGCGATGCCAGAGGAGAGTTCAGGACAAAGGCACTGCAACATCGGTGATAAATAATGTAGGTGTAATATCACAAAATGGACGCATGGCTTGGAGGAGCTTACTGGAGGACGGGGTGGGGACTCTAAACAGAAAAGCAGAATCATTCCCAAGTGGATAAGCATAGATCAATAATAACAATAATAAACTGCACACCGGTGAATTATTCATAAACGTTTTTTTTCTTTCATCCATCCACATTGTCCTCAGCTGACATAGAGGCATTAGGGGGAATAATGGTGCCACAGTCTGTCTCTATAAAACCTCATAGGGTTTTTTTCATTAACAAAGAGCCACTCACAAATGCGAGAGAGAATGCAATAAAGTTTTTACATTAACATTTGCAAATATACGAGATGGGTGTTTGGCCTGAATCAATAGTCAGTATCTATTGCACCAGTTCATTGTTGTTGCTGCACAATCCCAGTCTTCCGCCAGTTATGCAGACAGAAATTCAAGTTGACTGTGACGTAAAGTCATGGTCAGTCATGGCCTGACTGTCTCTATAGCAGAGTTACAATAATAATAATAATAATAATACTTTTATTTGTATAGCTCTTTTCTAAACAAGATTACAAAGTGCTACTAAACTAATAGAAAATCAGCATAAGTACAATTCCAAACAGAAAGAAAGCAACATTAAAATAATACATATCAAATGAATGGAGTGTGAGGGAGGGGCGGAATGGGTGGGAATTTGTGAATTTGTGTATATTGTTTAAAAAAAAAAACAAGGAAAATGTCAAACCTGTTACTCATGGTCATTCTCTTTACAGCGTGTATTATACTTTGAGGTTTGATCAATAAACATATTTCAAAAAAAAAAAAAAAAAAAAAAATACATATCATTGAGAATCAGGCAAGTCATTGAAAAAGATTTTTTTAAAAAGAGGCTGGACAAGTGCACGTTTAATGTAAGATGGCACTGAGCCAGTGGCCAGAGCGCTGTTAATGATAGAGAGAATGTTTGGGCAAACAGTTTCCGTGAGCTCTTTTAGGAATCTGGTGGGAACTACATCTAGGGAACAAGAGCCAGGTTTCATGTGAGATGCAATCTCCTTAAGAGTTTCGTCTGATATCGGGTCAAATGAACTCACGGTAGTATTGAAATGGTAGGTAAGAGTGAGGTCATATACAGGTGGAGTAATCTGATGTTTTACATTTTCTTCATGAAAAATAACAACTTTTTTTGCATTCTTCAAGAGACTGCTCAATATTACGGATTGACTGAGCATTTACAAACAGTATTCTTGGATTGTGACAGCTTTCAGCGATCAGATTAAAAAAAAATACAGAAGTATGGAATTTCATCATAAAGCCCTTCATATGAATGTTGAAAACTTGTCGTTTACAAGCCCTACTATTTTCGTTTAGCTTTTCTGCATTCTTTTTCTTAGTTTTAACGGGGGCCACATTTTTAGGAGTAGCCAAACATACCATTGAAACAATTTATTAATTCTTGTGTTTGTTGAATTGAAACAGAGTCAGCACAAGCAGAAAACATTTGCAAAATGACTTGCAGTGGTAGAGTTAACGACGCAAGAGCAAATGCAATTAGACAGGTTGTTGGTAGGAGTAGAACGCAGCATGTTAAAAACAATACCAAGATGGTCTGAAACACAAATATTTTGTGGACTGGTTCACGGTTTGGAGGTTTCAGTGAGGAGACAACCAGGAACTGAAATGCTACACAGCAGGTAAGTACACACACACACATTCCAGAATAATCCATTTCACCCAACATCAATACTGGTACACAATGAGATTCCTTGTTATGTAGACTATTAGCAGATATGGAACACCTCCAAACCATTGACTGTGCTTGTAGTTACCATCCATACTCTGCTCACCCAATGCCTGTCAGCCATTGCAGGCTGATTGAGTCCTCCTGAGTACATAAACACAAACATTACATACGTGTATAAATCACCCATCCATCATATGACCCCTAATATAAGTCCACCACAACAGTAACAGAGTGCCCCTCCGTTACATGTCCTTTATCTCCAGGCTGTTTAAAGTCAGGCCATACAACATTACAAGGTCATACAATGGTATGACGTAAATCACCCAACTAAATGTACCAAAATATGCAAATGTGCACCCTAATATCCAGCTGTCAAATTACGTTAGAGCAACTCAAGATATGACATGATTCTGTATATGATATAGCTGAATATGGCAATTTGCTGTGTGCCTTATGGGTGTGAATGAACAATGAGTCATTTGAGGATGAATGTGTTTCACAGAAATAGAACACGGTATCAGTTTTCTATGTGGACCATTACAATTTCCTAATGTTCCGCTCCAATTGTAGAGCCTTATAGGTTGGCAGTTACAATAAGAAGGTTTGACAGGCAAGTTTTGGCTCTGTATGGTTAATAAAAAAGCATATTTGAATATGAATAATCTGACTCCATTTCACTTAATCTAGAACTATGTGCAAAGAATTTTTGAGTGGGTTGACTAGGCAACAATGATCATGTGAATAACAGAACAGAGAGAGAGAGAGAGAGAGAGAGAGAGAGAGAGAGAGAGAGAGAGAGAGAGAGAGAGAGAGAGCGAGATCAGGCCACCTATGAGTACACTCACATACCGACAGCAGGAAGAAAAAGAGAAAGAACTGCTTCTTCCATTCTTTTTTATACCCACACCTCAACCTTCAGTGTTCAAATCAGAGTTCTTGTCAGGATGAACCAATCAGACCTCATCCTATCAGTTACAGTCAAATGACACTCAGTGTTCAAACATTCCCATAGAGATGCAATCACATGCTAACTCACAGTTACTCAACTTCAAAATGAGACAGTTCCTTTGTCTGAATGAGTTTACGATGGCCATTTGCGCCCTCAGGGAAAGGGATTGAAAGTAGATGTTATGTTCTCCCATCTATTTTGAGTTGAAAAGCAATGTAGATAAGGGAACAGTGACACATTTTCTAAATTGATTATTTGAAGTGGAGAAACTGGTATTGATTTGACATTATAGTTTAGATCAAGGGAAAAAATGTCCCCAGTTCCTAAAGCTCCTTTCATGTGACACTACCCAGCTGCTGCTGTGGGTGTCCCTATGCCCTGGCAGCCTGTCGTCTGAGGGTCCTGGCGACACACCCAGGGGGTAGCAGCACAGCAGCTCTGTGATCCTGCTCTGATGGGCCCCATGGGGCAGCCAGAGAAACCAGAGAGTGGGGGCGCTGGGGGGGTCTCCCTGGCTTGTATAACAACGGCCTACTCAGGTGTTTTACTGTGAGCTCACAGCCATGGAACTCCACAGAGACCAACTGCAGTGATCTATTTTTACCACAACCACAGTGTGATGTTCTGAGAATTAGAACAGCAGAGCACACATAATTAGCAGAGCACAGCAGGCACCTTAATAAGTAAACAAGATTTTATGCAATATCACTATGTATAAACACATACTATCTAATCAGAGAGATGTATTCTAGGATACAGGATATGGTAATTCTTGTTATTAAGCCTATATGGATAGTATACATCAACTAGAGTTCTAATCATGTGCCGTGGGAAGTAGTGTGAGAGCATTTTCATTTGTGTTGTTTGCAATGGAATTCTGGGTAAAAGGCTTTGTAAGCCTTTGGTGTGGTTTAGATCATTTCTAACGCATGTCAATCAGCTTTGTATGAAACGAATGGTCTGCTCCTCACTTCACCTCTGTTTTGCATATAATAAACATTCAGGAAGTAAGCATGCTCCAAGACAGTCAAGGTCATCATGAGCCGACATTAGAGAAAATGGAAAATTTAAAAAAAAATGTCTCTAGCTTAGAAATATCGGTAGCACTTGACATTACAGCTCGGAATAAGTCATAATGTGGTAATTGCCAGTAATTATTTACCAGTAACAATAAAGTTATTAGAAGGTAAGTTGGCCTGTAGTTTCCATGTAATTATTTTGCTTGGAAGATTTGAACAGAGAAGGCTATATTCCATTCTGTTCTAGCCTTGTACCCCACCTTAACCTCACAACTAAGACTGCTGTCTACTCAGTCAGTAGTAACAGGTAGGCTACCTACAGTGGCTGTAACACAGTAATAAACTACCCAATGGGTTTGTTACATGACATTTTTATGGATGATTTCCATACAGTTAATGTAAAGGTACTCTGCCCTTTACTAGGAGGTTGCTTCCTCTCAATAGTTTGCAAATTGGTCCAAAGGTCACCAATGCCTATTTTCCAAGTTAAAAGAGTTACAGAGTATTGCTACATTAAGTACAGACACTGTAGCTGTGTTAAATTTTTTTAGTTAAATATTTGTTAGCAATCAGCAAACATTAGCAGTTGAAAGTTAGCTTTAACGTTAGCTTTTGAAACAAGAAACAAAGGTTTTAAGTGAGAAACAAAGGTTTTAAAGGTTACTTTAGAGAGCAACATTACCTACTAGACAGCTTATTATTACTAATGTCAACGTCTCAATGTGTTAATAATGGAAAATGTACATTTACATTAACTGTATGTAGGCCTTTGTATCAGACCTAATCGGTAGCCAATTGCCGTGTTAACAATGCAGTGAATGCGTGCATACTGATAGGTATGACTGTATTACCACTGACTGATGGTCTAACCATGGTAAACGTGGTCTTGCTTGTCAAGTTAAGGTGGGATACAAGGGTAGACCGAAATGGAAACAGGTAACATAGCATTTTCCAGCTCCGATACCACTTTATTTCATAGTAACTATCTTCCCTGTTGTTGGGTAACAAATCATGGTGTTAGTTGGGAGGTTAAGAGGGGATACAAGGCTAGAACAAAATGGAAATAGGTAATATAATATTTTCCTGTTATGATGCTATTTCAATAGAAACAACCCTCTTTGTTCCTTGGCTATAAATCAAATTCAATTTGTGCTCAAAGGTTTCAATTATTCAAGAACAATATAGAAACGGTGTAACAATAAAATGAAAACAAACATCTTTCATGCAAAATAATTCACTGGAAACTGCAGTCTGCCTTACTTTGTAATAGCTACCGAAATATCAAAGAGCCTTTTCATGGATATTCATGCTTTGATGAAAAAATCTATACTAGACTGTCAGCTTAGCTAGACACAGCCTCCCCTACATTAATATCAATGCCTTCTGTTTTCTGTTTGCTGTTAAACTGCATGTTGACTCCAGAGAAAGACTTTCCTAAAACTAAAACCCAGAAACTTTTAAGTGTGTTTTTCCTTATAAGAGCTTTCTATCTTGACTGTAGTAAAATGTCATAGTTAAAGTGATTCTTTCTCAGGATTGTATTGATGGTGCTGTTCAATTTATCTGTAAGACAATTTAATATCCCTCCCTGAGGACATGCTTGCTTACAAAGGCATTGAAAATATGTCAGTCTTCTACTTCTACCCTTCTGGTTGTTCAATCAAAATGTTGCTTTGTCTCTGAGTCCTTCAAAGAGAATATCTCTGAGGCTCATTTCTGTTTATTTAGGTCACATTGTGTGAGAGGCTGCTGGATTACCTTGCCCTTGTGAGACTAATGAGTTATTAACTTAGCTTTTGTGGAGGTACAATTAGTGAAAGAGTGACAATTCGTAGGGATAGAAACACTCCTGTACAACGTACAGTATATAACAGTAGTTATGTGTTGTTCCTCCACAACTCTTCACAGCTCTCAAATACATATGTTCTGTGCTAAATAAGACATGGTTCATAATATAATTGCCAATCCATATGATAAACTTACAGTGTTGATCTCGCAGTATGTATAGTAGCAGTTTGATGGAAGATATTATCACCAAACATACTAGATCGATAGATGTTTTCCCTTTGATATGTAGACATGCTTGGCCAGTCAAAGTAGAGAATAGTAAGAAAAGAAGGGTAAACCTTGGTTCAATCTGAGTGTAAGTAAGTCCAGGTAAAAACAGTGCATTGATTTATATACAAAGTAGACATCCATGTATGTAGAGTTTTGTTTTGTCCTACCAATGAACCAAAGAGCCAATGAGACAAACACTCTCTATGAGGTCTGTGAATGGCCCCCCAGCCTCTCAGAGATAGCCCCACTGCATGTAATGAAAAACATTTCATTTCCAAATGGGAATCCACAAACAAGGGACTGGCCTCAGGCTAAGTGGGTTTATTCTCCTGTATTGTTTGACTGATAAAATTGCAATTGCTTGGCTAGTCTCCCTTTAGAGGCCACACTGCAAGGCAATATTACTTATTTTCTAGTTACTGTAGAAGTCAAATGCCCATGCCACCTTCCCATTGTATACAGCATTAGCTTCCTTGAATTGTACCAGGAATGATATTAGCCATCTGCTGTAGGGGTTTCAGAGATTTGTCTTGAAAACTGTTGTGGTCATGTTGTAACAGTGGGATGGCTTCGGACCGGGTCTTTCTTGTATGGTCCATAATAATTCATTTTCAAGGTTGTGGATTGGGTCAGGTGGTTGTTATTTTGCTTATTTTGCTTCCATTTTGCTCTGTAGACTCAAATTCCGACACCCAACACTGCTTTGTGAAATGATGTGTCCCAGGAGGTCTACTCACCTCAAATAGTCATTAACTAGTAGTAGTAAGCCACATCAACAACTACTCACAACCATCAACAACCATCCACAACCACGATTATGCACCAGTGGGAGTGGGATGAAACACTTGCAAGATGTTTTTTCTCCTGTCTTGTCTGATGGACACTGTGGTTTGATCTCACTCTTAGATAATGAAACACTGCCCCCTCTTGGCTGACCAGATGAACATGTATTTATTTTCTTCCAATGAAGGTCAAAAGAGGCAAACACTGTTATGCATACAGTTATTTTCCCTCCTATGTTAATCATCACATCAAGGAAAATCTGCTGAGGCGGAGGATCATTGGTGATCTTAAAGTGTTAGCATCAACGGTCTGTTCTCTGGTTGAAAGCTGTTTAAAGCTCATCATTAAAGCTCTACATTTGCTGCTGGACAAGGACACAAAAATACTGTCTTAACATTGACTCATCAATTTTGACAATATAACCACTTCACATAATTATTTTGCATTCTAAACCAAGCACCCTTATAATGCTGTGAAAACTGGAATTTGCTGTAAACAATAGATGAAGTTAGAAAATAATGAGGTCAGATTTTCCCTACTTCCTTTGATCATTCTTGTTTTGTTTCCATGAAGCAGCTTCTTATGGTGATGCTTTATTTTCAATAACATCATTCTCTTTGTTGTGCACAGTGTGCTATGGTCTGATTTTTTTTAACGTGGGATTAGAGCATCCAATGGTGCCATTTATAGACTGTTTTGAGACTTTAGATTTTTCTTTGAGATGAAAAAACGACAAGCTGCATTTTAACCTGTTGGTGTTGATCACATGTCAGTTCTCTGGAACTTCGTAATTAGATGGGAGAGAGTAATCTAGAGACTTCATCACAATCTAATGAGTATCTTTTCATCAATATATGGCAGAGGTTTTTGCCTTGGATCAAAAGATGTCAAAACACCCCTTTAATGAGAAGCATAATACATCTCTGGCTGGAGGCTGCATTCTGCATTCTGCATTTACACTCAAAATGAAAATGATACCATCAGGCGCTCACAGGGGGAGGCTGCCTGTCATACACTTGATCAAATCGGATCTCAGAGTTGGCAGAAATATTGAAATAAATAAAGGGTGGGTGGAAGGGGGGTGGCAAGGAAAGCGGGCGCCTGCTTTAATGGCACTGCAGCACTTTGCAGGCTCCTGTGAGTGTGGCTTAATCACTTGTAAGACTTGATTGAGTGTGTGTTAATAAACATTAGCCTGTCCCTCTCCTCGCAGTGATTAGTGGTTTATGTGCTCTGCTCTCCGCAGGCTGAAGACGCAGTCCTGAAGATTGATGGAGGGCCATGCTATTCAAACAGCAGGCGTTGCTGAGACAGAAGCTCTTCATGCTGGGCAGCCTTGCTATCGGGAGTCTCCTCTATCTAGTGGCCAGGGTTGGGAGCTTGGATAGGTGGGTGTTCACAGAATGACCACATTGGTATCACACTGCAATTTCACTTGACTAAAGCGGTCCTGTTGAATTGTTCATGTTACATTCTGATAACTATCTCCATGTATATGGACTTTTATATGTAGTAAGATATGAACCATCCAAAAAAATGTAAACCAATGTGCTTGATGTACAATATACACTAATGAAACTTCTATCTTTGTTTTGTACTCATTCAGACTGCAGCCTATTTGCCCCATTGAGAGCAGACTGGGCCCTCCTGGCCTGCCAGAGCAGATCCCTCTCAGAACCCTGCAGTATAAGCGCGGCCTGCTTCATGAGCTCCGCAAGGGCAATGCCACCAAGGAGCAGATCCGCCTGCACAACCTGGTGCAGCAGCTGCCCCGGGCCATCATCATCGGGGTCCGCAAAGGGGGCACGCGTGCCCTGCTTGAGATGCTCAACCTGCACCCAGCGGTGGTCAAGGCCTCGCAGGAGATCCACTTCTTTGACAATGACCAGAACTACGCCCGGGGCATCGAGTGGTACAGGGAGAAAATGCCCTTCTCCTTCCCCCACCAGATCACCATTGAGAAGAGCCCCGCCTACTTCATCACAGAGGAGGTGCCTGAGCGCATCTTCAAGATGAACTCCTCCATCAAGCTGTTGATCATCGTGCGTGAGCCCACCACAAGAGCTGTGTCAGACTACACGCAGGTGCTGGAGGGCAAGGAGCGCAAGAACAAGACCTACCACAAGTTTGAGAAGCTAGCCATCGATGGCAACACCTGTGAAGTGAACACCAAGTATAAGGCAGTCCGGACCAGCATTTACACCAAGCACTTGGAGCGCTGGCTGAAGTACTTCCCTGTGGAACAGTTTCACATTGTGGATGGGGACCGCCTCATTACGGACCCACTGCCTGAGCTGCAGCTGGTGGAGCGCTTCCTCAACCTACCGTCCAGGATCAGCCAGTATAATTTGTACTTCAACGCCACTAGGGGATTTTACTGCCTGCGATTTAACATGGTCTTCAACAAGTGCCTGGCAGGCAGCAAGGGGCGCATCCACCCAGAGGTGGACCCCTCAGTGGTGGTGAAACTGAGGAGGTTCTTTCACCCATTCAATCAGAAGTTTTATCAGATCACTGGCAGGACATTCAATTGGCCCTGAGGAACTGAGATCTGATAACTTGTAAAATCTAAGTTGTTCTGTTGGTGTTTTGAAAATGTCAATTTCAACAATATTAAAGGATATTAAAAGCACTTTGATTGAATTTAATACTTGTACATGAGAACGACTATGTGACCAAATATGTAATGGAATCAATGTTTGTTTGTTTCTAAATATGTGAAGGACTAAGGGAAATGGTTTGGGAGTTGTGTGATTGTAAAATGATTCAGTTTAAAGCATCTGACCTTCCTACATAATACTTCATTTGACTCGTCCTGTCCTTATCATAAACTTCAGGACTCCAGGTGTGAGATAGACACCATATGGCTTTTTGAACACTGTCAACAGCACATTTTACAGATTTGTGGGCATACATGTAGCTATACTGTACGTATATGTGACAATGTTTGATAATAAAATAACTTTGAAAAATACATAGATTCTCATGTACCAACAAATGAGGTGCAGAGTCATTTATTTATTTATGATCCTTTTTTGTGCAATGAAAATACCAAGAGAAAGCATTGTGCTATTTATTTTGTTATTTATTTCATTCCAAACATTGTATTGTCTGAACCTGGAGTTAACCATTGCTGTCATAAAATATAGTCTCCCCTCTGTTTGGTTTATTTGATTTAACCTCAACCTACCATGAAGTGCTTAAATCCATAATACAACCCAAAATATGTGGAGGGCAGGAGATGCTCAAAAAGGGGAACAACAGTTCACATGAAACTGAAGTTTGACTGAGATTATATCATAAGACATCAAGCATTTGAAATGTGTTATGTAAGGGATTTGTGTGGTAACTTTTTTTGTTTGACAGTATTTACATGGTTTGTCAATATTGTTGGCCAAAAAGCTATAGTAAAAAAGTCCTTTGTTAATTCTTGTCAAACCAACTGATGCTTATTCTACTGCAAAATAACATATTTGTCTTATGTGCAAATAGCCACTCTCTGTATCATAAGTGTGTCGTTCTGTAACAAAAAAGGATTTAATTAAAATAACATTTAAACACTTGTCAGCTGAGTCTTTTATTATTCTAATCTATTATTGAGTCTATTTTTTTTTTTTAGTATTTGATTTATTGTTATTATTATTTGTTTGTTTATTGCTAATGTCTCATAAACAAGACTGGATCACACTGGATTTTAGAGCCCAATGCTTCTGATCCTTTCATTTGCAATTAGTATTTGGTCAATATTGCATGAATGTGTCATTTGAGGTACGTCAACTTGAGCTCACGGTAAATACAAAATTGCATATTTTATTGTGTCTCATTTCTGTGAGAGGGACTGCATTATAGACACCTGCCAAGACTTGCATCCCTACCCTGTATGCAAGAGGTGTAATCGAACAACGTGTGAATTTGGACATGCAACGTGTGATTTGAAGGGCATGTTCACCACAATACATCAGTAGACTTTGCCATTTGAATTGCATTAAATGTAATTGCATGAGCCTACTATGCATGCTGTGGCAGAGGGATGCAACACATATTGTATATCTATGTCATTATATTTCTATGGAGCCCCGCAGTTCCGCCTCCCACAAAACCCATCGCTCTTTCTTCTCCACAACATTAACCACCGACCGCGTCCATCCTAATATTCCCAAAGAGCATCCTAAACAAGAGCTCCACTCGCAAGACATGGCTTATACGGTTGCAGGTGGAACCAAGAAGAAAGTCTGCTACTACTATGATGGTATGGGATGTCTGAATATGAAAAGTAGAGCCATCATTAGCGCATGGTATTTTACAATGAGTTCAGCTAGTACTAGCGTAGCTAGCAGTAGCACCAGCTAGCTCTGTGCCATACTGTATGACGAGCCACCAACGGGAGACTGGTGCCTAGCTAGCTATTACTCAATAGGTTAGCCAGGCTGCTTGCTAGCATATTTATGCTTGCTTGTTATAACGTCAGCAATAGTGAATAATTATTGAATTATTGCTGTGTGAAACGTTTTGGATCTGTGTTCTCTCATTTTAAGTGCCTGATGTTACTTTGGATATTTTGCCAACGAACTGAACTGTGTGTACGGGGACAGACTAATCCCTGGCCTGGAGCGATATCATTCAATGTGTTTACAAATATGGGGGGGGCGGGGGGGTAATTTCCTTAAATGTATTAATTATAAGAAACCTTTAAAAAATTATTCCACTCCATTCCACTCTTCCAATTAGGCTAGAATTATGACTCACGCATAATTGCACTGGGCGTCCAAAACAAGCTTGTTATGCATTTCATGTAGGGGGAACTAATTAAACATTAAACATGCTATTGCATTAATGTCATTGTCTGTTGAATTAATGTTTCTTTCCTTGTTTCCTTTATCAGGTGACATAGGAAATTATTATTATGGACAAGGACATCCCATGAAACCACACCGAATTCGCATGACTCACAACCTACTTCTGAACTATGGACTCTACAGAAAAATGGAAATCTATGTAAATTGATCATTTTTAGTTTATAAAAACTTAAATGTCTGTATACATCTTTACAAATGTCGATCTAATGAATTATTTATTTGTCAAGTGTTGAATTTCAATCGATAAATTTCCTTTTGTAGTGACTGCAAGCTAATGGAAAAGGTGTAGTATGTATTATGATTTGTCCCTCTGTATGGTTGCTACGATGTAGGCTAAATAAAATAAAAAAACCTAGTCTCAAAAGGACTAATCGGAATAAGCTTGTATGAAAACAATCAAACAGTTATGTGCTGGGTCTGATATTTTCCTTTCACATTGTTCTTTCCAGCACTGTTTCTGCAACCATGACAGTAGAACACGATGAGGAATCCAGCTAATTGTAACTGAGTCTAACTGAGTCTAACTCTAACTGAGTCTCTGAATATGTAGCTATGCTGTTTTCTGTCCACCCGCTTCAAGTTGTTCAAACGTCTTTATCTTACAGCGACCACACAAAGCCACTGCAGAGGAAATGACAAAATACCACAGCGACGACTACATCAAGTTCCTCAAATCCATCCGACCAGACAACATGTCTGAGTTCAGCAAGCAAATGCAGCGGTGTAAGTGAGACACTGTGATGGTGGCTGTAAGCCCCAAAGCCTATTGATAAAGAATGTGAAAAAAATAACTCAACCTTGATGTTTGATGCATCAGTGGATGCAATGTTTGGCTTGTGTGTCAATTGTAGGCCTATTAAGTGCTTGTGACAAATATCTTAAAAATATTCTGATTGTTATTCTTTTAATTTGTTTTTCCCTTCATAGTCAATGTTGGGGAGGACTGTCCAGTGTTTGATGGGTTGTTTGAGTTTTGCCAGCTGTCTACTGGTGGCTCTGCTGGTAAGTTTAAGGAACTGCTGTTATTTTTGTGGCATCAAGGTCACTCAAATTAATATTTAGTCTTGTTATAATGATAATTTTAAGCTCCGTCCGTCATTCTAGTTAGACCTTTCAATGACATATTTTGCATAACTATGTGGGTAAATTAGGCAGTAAGCATTTGGCTAAAGATCAAAAGGAACAGGTTGTTTCTTCATTGTATAGGAAGACACTCAGAGGAGCGAACCCAGCGCAGACAGCTCTGTCTGTTACCTTAGGCTTTAGGGATTTGGCTTAGGGAGACACGGATGTCGAAGCAGGGCTGGGATATGTGTACAAGCTGCAATGTTTGCAGGGTTTTTATTGAAGATCAGTACTGTCAAAGGGGCTTTTTTTTACCCATGCCTTTGAAATCTGCTTCTCTGCTAAATGTTTGCTTCTTCAAACTTTGAATTCCAGCTTATTCAGTGAAACAAGTCCCTCTTGGATAATAAATTATACACACACTTGCTTCTGGAAATACAGTAAACAACAACAAGTGTCTGCTCTCTTGGCACAGCGGGATCCGTGAAACTCAACAGGCAGCAGACTGACATCGCGGTCAACTGGGCTGGAGGACTCCACCACGCCAAGAAGTCAGAGGCCTCAGGGTTCTGCTACGTCAACGACATCGTCCTGGCCATCCTGGAACTGCTCAAGTAGGTTACTGTTCCACAGATAAACCCAGACTTACAATGTGTACATTTTATACAATCTAATTCATTTGTGATTGTGATGGTTTTAATTGTTCTGTCTAGAAGTGTCAATCAGCATCTGTGTGGATATGATATGACACAATTAGTTTTAAATGTCTACCAGCCAGATGTGTTGGAGGCGCTATGATTTTGATGTCTCTTCCCCTGCACTACCACTTAGATACCACCAGAGGGTGCTGTACATTGACATTGACATCCACCATGGGGATGGAGTGGAGGAGGCGTTCTACACCACAGATAGGGTCATGACTGTGTCCTTCCACAAGTACGGAGAGTACTTCCCCGGGACTGGAGACCTCAGGGTGAGCGCCTGTCTCTGAACTTGACCACCACTCTTAAGATGACAGGAATCAAATAAGAATTAGAAGTTTGGTCTGTTACCTGGTAGGAGATCTCTTTGGGATACTCACGTGTTTTGACATTTTTGTAATATTTCCATATGTCTACCTCTCAGGATATCGGTGCAGGAAAAGGCAAATACTATGCTGTCAACTTCCCTCTGAGAGATGGCATTGATGACGAGTCATACGAGCAGATCTTCAAGCCTGTAAGTATGCACCAGTATCATTGGGAGAGTGTCATAGTGTCGCATAGTCCTGAAACCTTACCAAGACATCTGACCTGGGCACGTGTGGTGTTAACATTTAGAGAAATGTTTGCTTATCTTCTTGGTTTTTAAATGTGCATTGTCCAGTGTTGTGCATCTGCAGTCTAAACATCCTCTGTGGTTTTGTCAGGTGATGGCCAAGGTGATGGAGATGTACCAGCCCAGTGCTGTAGTGTTGCAGTGCGGGGCTGACTCCCTCTCAGGGGATAGGCTGGGCTGCTTTAATCTCACCATCCGTGGTAAGGAATCTGAATGCTTGTCTCTACACACTTTTGTTTGCCATTGTAAATGTTTACCATAGAAATGAATTAGCTAAACATAATGAATCTGGTAGTCTCATTGTCTTCTTTTGTTTTGACTATAACTATATGACGTTTTCACCAGGCCACGCCAAGTGTGTTGAATACATGAAGTCCTTCAACCTGCCCCTGCTGATGCTGGGTGGAGGAGGCTACACCATCCGCAACGTGGCCCGCTGTTGGACCTACGAGACGGCTGTGGCTCTGGACACTGAAATCCCAGATGGTGTGGTCATTTAATCCATTCGAAATACATGTTGATATCCCAGCTTTTTATTCAGTCAATAACAGTTCTTTTCCCCCAGTTCTTTACTTAAAAGCTGCAGCCAGTGAATCGATCTTGCCAGTGCAGTTTTTATGGTTTACTTCTTATTGCCGGGTGGGGGGGGGGGGTAGTCTCATGAAAAAAAGGTTTTGTGGCTAGCTGTGTCACTTGACAGAGATGGCCCTGATATTCTTATTCCCACTGGGAGCTGACTAAGCAGACTGTCAGTGTGCTACCAAGTGTGTGAGATGGAGAAAAGACGTCACAGCCTTTCGAAAGGGCCACGACTTCACTTAATGGAATGTGGAACATTAACAAAAGCCTTACCCCTTGCAACATAACCTCCCTCGAGGGTGAGAGACTTTTATAGCTTATAAATCACACGAGTCGTTCCATCTTTCCATGAAACATTTTTTTATTTGAAAGGTTTGATATTTTGAAACTTTCTTTTATTTACAGCATATAAATCCTAACATTCATGTTCACCTTGGCACTCACATTTCTCTTTCTCTATTATGTTTTTATTTTTTTATTTTATTATTATTAGAACTGCCATACAACGACTACTTTGAGTACTTTGGGCCTGACTTCAAGTTGCACATTAGCCCATCAAACATGACCAACCAGAACACACGGGAGTACATGGACAAGATCAAGTAAGGCCTGAGTTTGTGGTGGTCTTGGTCTTCTACGTGTGTCTGCATTGTGATGTTGTTATATCTGTATTACAATGACTGAAAAATGTAGTTTCCTGATGAATGATGTTAGGCTGTGTAAGCTTATGCTTTCACGTGATATCAGATGTACTAAAATCATTGACGTTGTGCGTTTTAATCCTTAGGCAGCGTCTGTTTGAGAACCTGCGGATGCTGCCTCATGCACCTGGAGTGCAGATGCAGGCTATCCCAGAAGACGCCATCCCTGATGACACTGTGGATGAAGACACAGAGGACCCTGAGAAGCGCATGTCCAGTAAGACACACCATATTCTGTCTACTATACTGTTACTACATGAGTTACTATGTTAACACACTTTTGCTACATCAGTTCTTGGACTGCATGGGTTTCCATTAATTAGGTCACACTCTTGACTATCATTGGCTGTTTATTTGTCCTTGCGCATTCCATCGAGGCTGTTATTGGTTGCGGAATCTAAACTTTCATTTTCTGTTACGTTTCAGTCCGAGCGTCCGACAAGAGGATAGCCTGTGATGAGGAGTTCTCTGACTCCGAGGATGAGGGAGAGGGAGGAAGGAGGAATGTGGCCAATCACAAGAAAGGTGCTAAACGGCCTCGCGTAGAGGAAGACAAGAAGGAGGGAGAGGAGAAGAAAGTTGGTAAGTGTGCAGTCCTGTGTCTGAGCCTCTTTCATAAAGGGCTTTAACACTAGTCGCCCCAATGGAGCTCAATGGGTGTGATGTGACACTTTAGAATAAAATAACTCTGCTGATGTGAAACCGATGTCCCCCTCCTTCCCTGACTTTTCCTAAATGTCTGTTTCTAACATAATATTGTTAAAATTTCAAAATCACCCATTAAAAAAATCTGGAAGCAATTTTATGGCTACAACACCTTTTTTTGATGGCCAACATCTCCAAGTGGCGTCCTAAGGCGCAATTTAACACCTGCCCCCAAACTGCAAATGGTCCACTTGAGATTGATATGTAATGACAGAAAAGCATACAGATTTTCTCACAAAGGTGAAGTAGGTTTATAAGGGATATAAGACTTGTTTGTGCAATTTTTCACAGAGGTGAAAGAGGAGGAGAAAGCAAAGGAAAGCAGCACTGAGAAAACTGACATAAAGGTAGGAGTCTCTGGTGTGCATGGAGCTGTATACAGGGGATCATTTGTGTCTGGCCATGAAATGAATGGTCCACACCAAAGGAAGAAAGAAACACAGTCACAGAATCTCTCTGAGTGCTGCCATTTTGGATTAGGCCACTGCTCTTGATCTAAAAAAAAAAAATGTCAGGTGAAATGCTAGAATGTTACCAGTCAAAATACCAGCACATCATTCTTCATATCTTGCTCTACAGTGTCAAGACTGAGCAGACTAGCAGTGCCTGATTCTTGCCACAATACATCGCTCTCCATGGACAGCTTCGAGGATGCTGATTCTTTCCCCTCATGTCAGACTCCACGCCAGAAGCATTATATTTATTATTGATCTCAATGTCATAGTTTTAAGGCGATGTGAAGATTTTGTTTCTTTTCATTGTGTACTGTAGCAGTGAATCTATTGGATTCATAAGAAATCTGAATTCGCTGTTCTGTCCTTTGATACTATTTTATCGCATTTATATTGCAATGTGCTTTATCTTCTGAATGGAATATCAACCTCTAACTACATGTTTTTAGAAAGGATTATGTGATCGTTAGATTTGCCTACGATGATTTCATAATTGTTAACAAATTTGATATTTTGCCAATTAAAAACGTTTTATACTAATGTTTGATGTGATTATCATACTTGTCTGCATATGTAATTTAATCTAATGTTATTACAGAGTGTGATTGCTTTTTGTAAGTGCGTATGTCCAGATCATGCAAATAAGATCTATTTTATTGTGGTATAACAATGCAGCCACACGATGGCGTAACGTCCATCTCTAATCCTTTCGCTGTTCAGTTCAGCCGCAACTCAGACGCGCTTGTACACATTAGCTCGATCCATAGAAGATAGAAGGCACAGCATAGCCACTTAAGTGTTTATCAGATATTCTGTGGGCATCACTCGTGGGAGGCAGTATTACGGCTAGGCTTTGCGAAGACCGCTTTGAAAATGGAAGCAAGTGCTCTCAGCACGATTCCAAAATGAGCACAAGGGGATGCAGCACACTGCTACATGCGGCAGTGCACGGAAAGTAAGCAACAGTACTTCTAGCCAATATAAGGGCTTTCATTTTGAAACAATTAATGTGTTGCACTGCAAAATGAAAACTTCCACATGAAGAATGTAGCGTGTTATCGCAGATATTCAACATGAGCCCAGTGAAGGCTATACTTGCCTGCCAGCAAGACACATCACAGGTAGGCATCCAAATAAATGTGCGTTCAAGAATTGAGTCCATGTCTCCTGCACTTCAGGTTGTGTCGTGTACTCCGTTATGCTGCTGCATAATTGTAATAATCAATGGCATGAATAGAGTCACGTGTGGTGACACTTGAAGCTCCGTTGAATCATCTACGTAGTATGATGTACAATGTCTGATCAATGTACTACTACACTAGTAAGAACAACTGTTCTTCATATGTGTAGGCGTAGGCTACTACAGTAATTGTCATACTTTGCAAAGTGATTCCTGTTATGCATACACAATCTGTTTGATTTAAGAATTATTTTGTACAACTTGTTTGATTTTTGTAGTAATTTGTGTGATGTTCTCTTGAGGGGTAGTCTGACCATAGATGTATATAAGGTAGTGACACCCAGCTACAATGGGGTCAAAAGGTCAGGTACTAGGTGAGACATTGCTGGTGATGGTGCTTCAATCTGTTGTGTAAGGACAAGTGATGGATTGTAGAAAGTAGACAATTTGTCATTGCTTAAATGAAGACAGATACTGCTCAAATTTTATTCACATTTATTTTTGCTTTTAGTGTGCTCACAGAAAATTAGAACACCTTAAGCAGAGGAGTTTAATAGCAATTTTTGTAAGCAAAGTTACATTCCATCTCTAAGTCAAATTGGTCAAAGCTTCTCCAGTATTTACAAAAGAAAAGAAAGAGGCAAGATGCTACACAAACATTGCATCTGATAGAGATTCCTTAATTTGTCAAAGACCACTGAAAAAAGCATTGTCTGCTGTAATCAAAACATACCACAGTATATAAACAGTAACCATTCCACTTATCACAGCTTGGTTGAGTTCAAAATTGCTTAAAAGGTCTTCCAGGATGACTTTGTTTTTTGTTATCTTACAAAAATGAGCGGGTGGAAAAAGAGCTGCAAACTTCATGTGCTTCTTGAGATCAAGATTTCATTTGTACAATAATCACAGTTAAAAACACCCCGCCTATACATACTTACACTTTATTAAGGTCATAAAACCAGCAATAAACAATAAAGCCTATACAACTTGTATTTCTACTGAATCACTGACTGGTACAGCTAATGAGAAGTGAAAAGCTCCTATGATTTTTAAATGACTTCCTAAAACTAGCTCTGGGAATTGTATATTTTGTCATCTCATTGTAAATATGACTTAGTGTTGTAAACCGCATTGGTACTCTTATGGTACATAGATGTTGGTCGTTTCATTCTTGTTTTTAAGACTACTCTTTACGTAATAGTCTGTGGCACAATTCCCAGGCACAAAGGTGCCACCTCCAATTCCTTGCCCCCGCCCACCCCAAAGCCCCCTTCATTTACATCTCAACTTTAACCCCACCTCCTTCATACCATGGGCATGTCCATACATTTTGACAAGTTTACATTTTGTATAAAAATGCAACAACAAAAAAAAAACATTTAATACTGATGCAAAAAATATATGGCAGAGTGTGGATGTATTTTTTTCTGTATTATGTATCTAAGCCACCCACCTCTCTGCCCGTTGGAATGGTAGTAACAATGGACCGAGATGGGTTTTGTGGAGGGGGAAGGGAGAAAAAAAAAAGAAAAGCTTTAAAATATCCCTGGTTGTAGACAAGTTCTCCGAAGCCAGGAACTGGCACCACTCCAACATACAAACAGGGAAATGTTCTTTGATTATCTTTTTTCTCCTTTTTTATTTCTTCCATTTTGCTCTTTGCGATTTCGGCCTTACTCAGCAGCAGCAGCCTCTGCGGCAGCGGGGGCCTCTGGACTGGATGCGGCTTCCTGCGTTGCAGGTGCAGCCTCCTCCGTTTTGGGTGCCTCCTCGGCAGGCTTGGCCTCTGCAGCAGGCTCAGTTGGTTTCTCCTCTGCCTTAGGCTCCTCTGCCGCTGGGGATGCCTTTGCCTCCTCGGCTGGTTTCTCTGCTGCCGCTGCCTCTGGCTTAGCCTCTGTTGGGCTCGCTGCTTCCTTAGCCTCCTCCCCAGCAGCAGCAGCAGGTGCGGCCTCTCCCTCGGCAGGCTTGGCCTCACCGGCAGCAGCCTCTGGAGCCTCGGCTGCCTCAGCCTTAGCCTCTTCGGTGGATGCAGCCGCCTCGTCATTCTCTGCGCCATCGCCTGTCTCCTTTTTGGTCTTCTTGAAGGAGAAGCCGCTGAGCTTGAAAGACTTCTTGAAGGAGAAGCGCTTCTTCTTCTTTTTGGGGGTCTCGGTGCTGGTTGAAGGTGTGGCACCCTCCTCTGACTTTGCTGCGGCCTCACCCTCGACAGCAGGAGATGCAGCTTCTGCATTCTCCTTCTCTCCCTCTACAGCCTCCTTCTCTGCGGGTGCAGCTTCTGCCTTTTCAGCTTCCTCTTTTGGGCCATCCTCAGGAGTGGCACTGCCATTGGCCTGCACTTCCTCTTTGCCAGCCTCAGCAGCTGCAGGAGAGGCATCCCCGTTCACTTTCACATGGCCATTTTCCTAAAGACAAATGGGAGTCCGTTAACACAATATAAAAAGCGAGCAAATAAGGTGTGATATGTAACATTGCCACCCATCGACACAAGGGGCAGTAGACACCACAAAACCAACAGGGACAAAAGCAGTCATCCATCTCGAATTTTTAAGCCTGTTCAATAATGGCATTGGTTTATATGCAGCGGTACAGCAAATTTATTTGCTTACTTTAATTGCCATTCGAATATTTTATACGTTTTTGAGAGGGACTGAATTGAACCAATAATTCCTCCATTATCATAGGCGAGAATGAGTCGCCTCTGGTAAGGAGAGAAAGGCAACGTCGCTAGGGGGCGATGCGCCTCCGTCACAGTCGCTCTACCACTGAAGCGCCAAAGCAAAGCAGCTGCTCATTAAAACAGCAGATGCTCATTAATACTCCAGATCACGCAGAACGACGTTCAGATGGATACCCCAAAACCTGCGGAACCCTTTAACCACCATCTTTATGAAAATCTGCTTAATAAAGTGCCATATACACATGTCATGCATCTACCAAAGGGGCGCATTATTCGAATGTGGTAGTGTGATAGTAGCCTACCATCCCTGCTCTACTTGGGTATCTGTAACAAAAGGCGTGGTGGCGGTAGCTAGACCGTGGCAAGCCATTGTTGGCGTCGTGCATCTCGTCCATTCACTTACTGATACCACAAATTGGATAACTTGAGGCTGTTTCAATGACGATTTTGATTCAAACATGATTACAAGTTAATGGATCCAGTTGCTATTCAACCACACATGGCTACATTTGGATCCTACAATGTGATACCCGACTCATTTGCACTGTCTCGCAAACCGCGGCTTCAAACAAAGGGTTCAGCCCCAGTGATAGTGTGGCATCCTCATAGATTACAAATGAATCAATGAAAACTAGTGGTAAATCTATAGCAATGGTGTCCAAAATATTTATCCAAATCAGTTTGCACCTTTTTGATAATTAAACAATTAAATACATTGCATCTTAAATCAATAATCAATTGTTGCGCACTGGCGTGTGTTCTGTTTAAAATGTATTTAGAACCAATATAATCCACGATTGTTTGCCCTATCAGCCTGTTGTGCGTCTCCATAAGTACCCACAATTACGCACGGATAGCACCTTTGCGCAAACCAACAAAAAATATATGCATTTTTATTCATGAACGTACGGATAAGTATTAAACAGCATTTACCTGTCCATTGGTTTTGGTTGGTGAAGCAGCAGCAGCAGCCTCCCCTGGCTTTTCAGCCACGGTTTCGCCTTTTGCAGCTGTCTTGGAGAATTGCGCTCCCATGCTTTCGCCCCAACAAAGAAACTGAACCGATCCAAAAAACGAACAAAGACACAAGCCTCTTTCTTAAATGCAAGTTATTTGCTTATGTCCCTCTGTGAAAAGTTCACTGTAAAAGTAATCAAAGTCCAGTTGCAGTGAACAAAATTGGAAAATCGCAGAAAAACCTGCCAAGTGGAGAGAAGTAATAAAAAATCCCAGATTTGTGGCTGTGTCGCTGTAGACAGGGTGGAAAATGGAGAAATTTCCCTTGTTGCTAATAAGATGCGGAGTCCAACGCCCAAATGCACAGATGAATGGGCATTCCGAGCGATGACGGCATCCGCACTCAGATTCAGCCAATCAGAATCCTCACACAGAAAATGGGCAAGGCTTAAAAAACGAGCGAACAATGGATTTTAGCAGATTGTAACTAATCTGAAAAAATCTACTTGTAGCGGCAACAAATTTTCCTTTCAAATCACAGAATAAAAATACTCGACCCAAGTGGATAGTTTATCATCAACTTTGGACTTTGGTGCGCGCAGAGGTTGGACTAACCACTCGTTCCACAACGAAATGATACCTAATTATTGACTCATTATGATGATGATTGTTTGAGGATGACATTATCATTTGCAACAATTTCATTTCAATCAAGTAATTTGATAGAGAATGATTGTAATTTGCTGTGGTCATTGGTGGTTGGCTTTTTGGAACGGTGAGCTCCATCTGCCTCCACTTTCAGAACGTGCCCTGAATACAACAAAATTCTATTGACACTCACATAAATGTATTTTGTGATGGCTATTTTTCCTCTCGAATATCTCACAATACAACTGTTCTCATTGATCTTGAAATAACCATAAAACAGTCAAAAATATCACATTTGTCAATAAAATGCTAATTGATTTAAACAACCTACGTATATAAACACATTTCAGCCCCACTACCATGTGTGGTGGCACTGATTTCAATCACAACTGGATCCATATGCGGCATTTATGCATACAGTGTAACTATAGCAGAAAGAGCCATACTCTCAAATGGCATTGTTCATTGCATGTATTTTATAGTTGCCTATGTAAGATGTCATACTGTAATATTGACAATAACAACTTATTATTCATGAAATGACGTTGCAGCCATGAGCAATTACAGTGCAATGTTGCCCTCAATGTTCAGTGTATACGTAATAAATTGACTGAACGAATAATATTTAAGTGACCCGGTATGCTTACCAAACGAAACGAGAGGGAGGGGCGACAGGCTTAAATCAAAGCTATATAAAATGCAATAGCCTTAGCGACTGAATACATACTTGGAGTAAGGGGTTTGAAAAGCTTTGCTGTGGAAATGTAAAGATGCTGTAGGCAACATGGTCTATTGTCTTATTTCCTCTTTGATTGCTTTGATTTTATTGTAGGCCTATATCGATACATCGAAAACGTGGATTTGGATTGATCAAGTGCTTTTTTCAAGTCCTATTTTCAAAGCAGACAATTAGTTTTCTCATCTCTTGGCGCAGGGAATCGTCATGTTTCCATGGTTATCTGACTGACAAAAGTGAAGTCAAAGCTGAGAGGAGGAAGCAGAGATATAGCCTATGCCGAGAGCTTCCTCGCACCGTCAGAGAGCCCCAGCAGAGTAGAGAAGTTTCATTGGAACGCAGTATGCAAAACGTTGGGACATTGAATGCGCGAAAAAGAAAAACAGCAGTAAGTTTAAAATGTAGAACGTTGGTCAATTATTTTCAATAATTCAGATATGACGCGGCGATTTAATGCGGCCACAGGGGAGATTGGTACAGTTATGTAATGAGACGCCAAAATCATTTAAAGGATCTACAGTACCATACTACTGAGGGCATCCCTCGTTGACAAATTGCGGAAGTTGCTTAGTTTTTTTTCTTTACGCGTTACGCACTACTTTGGAGACGCAGTTGGATGAAACGGGAGCAAATGGGGTCGATGACGCTTCTCATATCTGCACGATGCTTTAGCGGTGTTTCAAATATACTTTCAATGTATGTTGATTGAAGGTCTGTTCGAATAAAGTTGAACATGTGAACTATATTGGCAACGTTTGTTTCTTTATCTGAACTTTCTAAGCATGTTTCCCATCAAGTCTGTTTGATATAGGCTAGCAAGCTATCTAACTTGTTTCTGTCATATGAACTGAATGTGCACATTTCATCCTCAGCATCAACGTTTGCTTTTTGTCTAACATTTGCTATTGACTACTTATATTGTGAGGGTTTGTTGATCAAGTTTTCAACAGCTCAGTAACAACCAGTCTCCTCTACACTTTCCTTAATATTTGTGGTGAATCACAATATATACATACACACACACACACGTATTTTAGTGTATTCAAATTTAGGAAATGATAACTGCATCACTGATTATTCAGTTTATTACAGACAGACAGACAGACAGACAGACAGACAGACAGACAGACAGACAGACAGACAGACAGACAGACAGACAGACAGACAGACAGACAGACAGACAGACACTGTAGAAAAGCGGAAACAGTCTCCCAAAGTTTTAAGTTGGACACAAGCTTGTTGACATCTAGAGATCTGCCCCAAAGGGGAAGTGAGTGTTCAAACAGGTAGAATGTTTGCAATGCAAATACATCACTGACGTAGAGTCAACTGTACTCTCTTGCACTGGCAGATAAAGAAAACAGACAATGCTAGGACAGAAGATGTGCTGATCTGTTTCCTGGAATATTTTAGTATCAGTGAACTTTTAAATCTAGTACTGTACTCTAATTTGCTTATTCCAAAGATTAAAATAGCAATCAAAATTTACTAACGATGTCATTGTTTGAATAAGAGGTTGCATTTTCCAGCTCCAGTGCTGAAGATGAATGCATTCAGTTGCACAAGGGAATCTTTCCCCTTTCAAGTTTGTTTCTGGAATTGCAAGAATGGTGATGGTTGCAACACTCATGGCATTCATAGTCTGACAGTTCTCATTTTTACATTTTTTACATTTCTCATTTCTAATACAACTGAGTCTGTTACGGCTTAGCTGGCTTTCCTTTATCATACCATGTTAAATATGCAATATGAGAGGGAGAGGGAGAGAGAGAGAGAGTTAAATGATATGCTCCCATCTCTGCGTAGAGAAACATACATTTTTCATCCTACTTGCATATTTCTTCCACATTAACGGCCACATTTTAAAAATACTGCACTGTAAAGCCTAGATGGTTACTTATGAGGCATAACTTGAATGGATGGACAATGCTTCAATTTCCCATTTGCATGAGGTGAAATGTCAGTAACTGAAGTTAAGCTCCAGAGAATGTGCTGTAGAACATTGATCGTAGCTCTAACACAACAGTAGGATTAGGTTATACAAACACCCTCCAGCAACTTTCAACTGACTTATGCAAAGATCCAACTGTACTGAGAGTCAGGAGTGAGCCTAGGCCTCAGGACCTCCCGTAACAATCATAACATCAACATGCAAATCCATCTAAGCCACTTTACATTACGGAATGTTCTTACATGTCAAGACACGGCTGTTTCTCTGAAGTTCATTACTTTGATGTGTCCTCAATGCCATTGTGATACTGTGTGCTCAATAATATGACACCTGCTTTATGCGGATTCTCTCCTACTGTTTAATATATCAGAGTTTTCAACAGCCTCTAGTCTTGTGTTGTCCTCTTTCTGCTTATCTGTACTCTGAGCCCCTCAAAACTAGTATATGAGTCTACAACACCCTACATACTGGTCCTTTGCTTGGCTTGCGTTTGGGCGGTCTATGGTGTTAGATCATATTGCTTGTATTGTTTAGTATTGTTCTTGTTGTGAAGCACTTTGCAACCTTTGTCTATGTAAAAAGTGATATACAAATACATTCGAGTGATTGATTGATTAATAGAACTGGTTACATGGGTGGGTCAGCAAGACTCCTCAACACGGGGAACATTGTTGACATAATAGATTGCATAAGACCTTCTGACAACATGGAAAACTATTGCAGATCCTTATCTTACTAGTATAAAGAACAAAGCCTCTGTCATGGAAAACATAGTTGGTTCGATACAGCTATTTGGCAGATGAGGCAGTGGTGTGGAGGTGAAAAGATGTTTGTTAGTTACAAAGTGTTTTTTGGATGTACAGAATATTACTCTTAATACTCGTGTCGGTGTCGCTTCTATCTGTCCTATTTCCTCATGTCTCATATATTTGTAGCATCACTCAGCAGTATTTCCTTAGAATGGGTGTGCTTCAAGGGTGTCCTGACATATTTTACTGACATGCTTTATGTACTATATAAACAAGGCCTAAATGTTTGCCAAAATCAACTGTTGGTAAATAAACACCTCTGTTTGGTGAGACTTCTGAGGAGATATGAGATAGGGGAAAGGGCAGGACCTAAGGACCATAGCATTGGAGATGTTGTGTACTCTTGTACATTACTATGTATGGGTAATCAACCACCTGTGTAAGTAGCTGAGGTAATGCATTTATTTCCTGATGTACAGGTTTCTGAAACAGAACCTTCCCCTATTCACTTCCAACTGTAGCTGCCTGGAAGCTTGAAGTTGACTTTAATCCTCATCACCAGGATGCTGCTGAGAATGAGTCATAGTGTATAAGGCATTGAGTCTGAGCCGACAAGGGAAAAGAGCCTATCTTATTAGCAATAAGGATCTGTAATATCACCCTCGCTATCAACAGCACTGAAGTATGACCATCATCTCTGAAACACTGAATTCAGTGAATGCCATCCGTTTGTTTAGGGTCAGTGTTTAATTACACTGAACCTAGGGCAGAGGAGAGAGGTGGAGGCACTGAGTGATGGAGAACTCTGAATAGCTTTACACAAAACACCAGGGAGGAGCCCACTGACCTGGCTGAATGGGACAAGGACAGGAGGTGAAAGGAACCTCTTTAAAACTCAATCTGCCCAACCGTAAATGTTAGTCTGCAGCTTTTCCTCTGCCATTACCAGAATCCTATTAGTTGTGCCCATTGTGTCTTGTGGGAATAGCCTCACTCAACCGAAATGGCAAAACCGAGATTTGTCCGAGTAGTTATACTGACAAAAGGTACTGGAACCAAACACTCAACCCAGCACAAAAGATTGGGAAATATAATATTCTATTTCATAAGCCTCCGGTTTTGTGTGAGCAAAGGAGAGGAACAGCTTCCGCTCTGCTGAATAATTGCAGGTCTCCACTCCCCTCTGTGGAACTGGCCCTGATTCCTGCTCCCGCCGCTCTGCTTCTTCCTCTGCTCACTACCCCACCCACTCTGGGAGCGTTGGGGGAATATCTCCTTCTGTTTTGGGTGTGCCTCTGTTGCTGACACAGATGGCGATTCAAGCCCCCTGCATATCAAACACGACGGTGAGCTTATCCCTGACACCGCGACAGCCATTCTCCGCATGGAAGGCTGCTATGTATCCATCGTACATTCAAATGATTTGTGAAGGGATAAGACACTTTTTAAAGGTCTCTTGTTTTGCCTTTTTTTTTTTTTTTTAGGTAGGTGAGCTGGATGTGCAACAGGGTTTACCCTCATACTCTGCTCTCTCAGAGGAGCCAGGCAGCCACTTTGTCTGTGCTCACATGTAGAGCCCTGTGTTACTGTAACTTTCCCATCAACCAACCCCAGTCTTCCTACATCTGTGAGTGGGAACAGCACATCACTGGGAGAAACAGCGTTTAATTACAGTAGAAATGCATCTATTATGCAAAAGTGCATGTGGTTTACTGCAAAGTGTTTTTGGATTATGTAAATGTTCTGTTTTCCAATGCCATGTACTGTTGTATGAAATGCATTGGGAAGTCCCAGTTCTCCTAAGTGTGACTTAAATGCATAATTATATTTACATATTTACATATTTATGATCGTACTAAACACTCAAGTGAAGATCAATAATGTTACATAAAAGAGCATAGTTTTTATCGTGCGTGTGCGTGCGTGTGCGTGTGTGTGTGTGTGTGTGTATGTGCGCTAGCTTGTAGGCTGGCATATTGCAGCTGGAAGTAATAGTCACACATTCCAAAACTGAAGTGTTTCTCATTAGTGAGAAGGAAAAAGCTCACATTTAAGTGTGTGTAAAGCATGAATCCATGCCATCCACATTCCCTTTGAAAAAGACCTCTTTATTTTTTAACCCTGAATGCAGGAGCGTCTCTCATCAGGACTTTCACAAGCCCAACCACAAATAGCCGAAGGACCAGCTCCATTGTGTGTTGTGATCAGTGACACCCACATGGACCTCTCCTGTGACTGAGGGTGCCTATACCCCTTATGAAGAGATACAATTGATTAAAAGCAGGCCCCAGGGACGGGGTAGAGAGGGCTAGAGAGGGGGGGGCACGCTGTTGTTTGTGCGGCATGTCGATAAGACTTTTGTCTGCACAGATCGCTGCCTCAGCACAGGCTGCAGCCGCAGGAATGTCACCGGCTGACAGATGCACCAGAACACAACCGGCATGTGTCTCCCAGAGTAATCGTTTAGCCCGCCAGTGTGGTGGGTGCCAAGCTCATATCCCTCTGACCATACCCCCTCTGAGCTCGCGGGAGAAAAGCCCAGCATTGTGTGAGCTTATGGTCCGGGTATCTTTGGTATGCCCAGTTAATGCCAATGCCACCCCAGCAGCCAGCATGATTTGTAGGTTTAGATAAATTAACAACTGGACACAGTGCTGTGTGCCGTGAATGTTTTTAATCATATCGTTAGCTGTCTAGCTGCCTTAATTCCCTGGATGATCACTACACTTATTCCTCTGATATATGGAGTCATGAGGGGAGGACACGATAATGTTTGATGTCCAACGTGTGAAAATGCAGAGGGTTCATGCAATGTTACACAATACACAATCCACTGAAGTTTAGATATACTGTAGTAACTTATTCACGCTAGTCCTTCTCTGGTACTGAGTTCCTGTGTCCTGGGTGTGGTGCCCCCAGAGATGGTTCCAGGGCCTGGGGGGCGTGTTTACACGTCTGTCCCCCCTCTCCTTTGATCATCCCATTGGCCAGTTGTTCCCAATTAATGACAAACACGTGTCAAGGATCTTTGACCTGTGTCCTCAGTAAACAGGACTGCCGCTGCTTGTGATGCGTAAGATCACAAGTGTTTAAAGCAGGAATTTAAGAGGAAACAGGAATAGGAACAAAGTGGCCACTGTGAAGCCCCCCGGTCATCTTCACTACAAGGCATTCCAGCGTCTCTCCAACATCGCATAAACGATAAACGTCTTGCCACACGTTTATCCAATTAGTGGATGTCCTTCCAGGGGTTTTCTCTCCTACTAAATCTGATTGATTTATTGATTCCAAATTTGCTCTTGTATTAACGGTTGACTAACAAGTGAATACTTTTTATTGATGGAATCCATTGATTAAAACAATGTGAATCAGGTCAGACATTGTGGTTCACTTAACTAGTAAGAGATCTCAATACTGTTCTGGAATGTACCACTTGTCTCTTTTGGATAATGTCCTTGGCAATGTCCATTTTGGCTGTCTACCCAGCTTTGTTTAGAGTTTTATAAAAATATGTTACAAACATAAATCACAATGTCCTTAGAAAGTACTGATAACTTAAGCCTTCATGAACTTCAAATTGACATGAATGAGACATCACTCTGTAATAGTAGGATAACATCTATGCACTGTGTGTCTGTGACGCTCCCCTCTGCTCTGCCCCCCTTATTCCCTGGGCTCTGCCTGTCAGCGCTCAGAAAAATGGTGACATAAAAACATTTCCCTTTTTCAACAAAAAAATCCAATACATAATGCTGATGAATAAAACATGCCTTCAGCAGTTTGCAGTGTCAAGCATCTTAAGTATGAATGAGTACTGTTGTCCAGCTCAAAACAAGATGAGTATCAGTTTTCTTGGAATCCACTTGACTTAGTTTTGCATCTCTAATTAGACTACCGTGGCTTACGCACTTGAGGTGATTTTCATTTTTCCTGTTGCTTACCCCAATGGAAGCAAAAGCTGGCAAATTAGAAACATTTTAATAATTTCCAGTGAGTCTTGAAAATCGAGTGTCATAATAATGGTCATGTTATCAGGGGGTAGGGTGATATTAAAGAGGACAAAGGACACAAATGAATGCTTTGACAATATCTTCCTCTTTTCTGTGTGTCTGGTTAAAAGGCGACCTCACAGTTACACAAGCAGAGAAAGGGTTCCTCTTCCACCGTAAACAGGAACCGAAGTCACATTTAAGAACTTTCATCCAGTAAAGTTTCTCAAGTTGTTAAAAGGTCTGGCATAAATCATAGGTTGAACAGTTATTTATGACATGTAGCGATGTTATGATAGGTTGCATATTTGTCTGTTCTAGATGCATTCATTTATTTGTTTTACATTGGGATGGATTTCATATTAGACATTCAGCCAAAGTTCAGTATCGTCCTTTTTAACTTCTATCACCTTCACTGTGTAAGGAAGTAGGCCTATGCAAGATCCCTGCTTCAGACTAGAATGTTCTCTCCATTTGCTCATCTAAAAAAAAAAAGTAGCTGTGCAAGTTAGCCTCTTAATTCCATTGTCCATTAAACCCTTATTTGTTTGGTGTGGCTAAACCCACAAATCCTCCTGAAAACCACAATCTGACATGTGCATCCCCTGCCACTTCCTTCAGATGGGCCAGACTGACTCTGACTGCCTTGCTGTAAACCGAGGATGTGTCAGTGACCCTGTGTGTTGTGGGGCCTCTGGCCAGCCCAGCCCAGCCAAGCCTCCAGGGGGAGGCCATGGTCCCGCCAGCGGATGGTGTGGGAGTGGTGTGGATGGGCTGGGGGAAGGGTGAGGGGGGAAGGGGACACAGGAGATGGGGTGGGGGGTGAGGGGGTTGGTCAGATTCAGGGAGGCCTGGCCAGTGTTAGAGCTCTCTATCAGGTCAATGCTCTCTCCTGTTTCAGCTGTTACTGATTCCTACAGGGAGACCCAGCTGGGGGAGAGAGGGGAAGGAGAGGCGCTCTGGCAGCCAGTCAACTGGCACCAGAGTGACCTTGGAGAGATTGTTTTGGGTGGTGGAGGGAGGCAATTGCCTGGATAGTGGCTCTAGGCGCCTGCGTAGCCCTGATGCACCTGTTGTTTTTACAACAGCAGCAATCGTTGAAGTAATCCAGCCCAAAACCCACAGTTTCCCCTGCCTTGTATGCTATCCCTGTAAGCAGGGATATGTATTGGTTACATTGCTTTACACAAATAACCATTGGAGAAACACCCTATAAATAGAATTTTATCATGAGCAGAGGTTCAACATATCAATCTTCTTTAAAAACCCTGTTGATTCATGCAAATGTAGAAAAGCAACTTAGATCTTCCTTTGACCAGAACAACTAAACTGTGCCAAGATGAACTTGTATACAATTAAATAATATGCATACAGAAACATGTTATATGCTTTAGCTGGTTTGGCATTATCCTTTAAACTGCCTTAACAGCAATACTGCACAGTGCATCTTTGAACAGATCAGAGGAGCACAGAAAGCACCTTTTCACTTCCCTATCAGTTGTATCACCATAGTAACCACCTCCAGTTGAGACCATTATAATGGATTAGGGTTAGGGTTAGGGTTAGGGTTCGTATTGCAGTACTGCTCTTCATTTTTGTTCCATTAGAGACCACAAAGTGTCTTCTTTTTATGTAAGAACTACCTATCTCCCGCTGTAGATTGAAGACCGTAGATTAAAGACCCATCTCTTCAGGCTACATCTTAACTGTCCCTCCTAAAGACCTCTGTATCCCCACTACCCCCCTGTATAAGTTTCTCTCCTGTAAATAAATTAATAAAAAAAGAAAAAAAGTTATTCTTCCTTCTTCTAGCATTGTGACTGCCAATAGCTGGTCCTAGCATAGATTACTTCTTCTTATGATGACTGATGACTGATGCTTCCGTCATTTTTAAGAGAACATAGAGGGAGAAACAGCACACGCTTGGATAGTTATGACAATGAGATTCATTTGTTATCACTTTCAAAATGTGCACTCCAGAGCCTCCTTGAAAGTTGTCTCTGTCATGTTCCGTGAGAGATATGAGCACAGCGTCCTCTGGGATGTGTATTAGAAGCAGATATAAACAGGATTTCAGAAATGAAATTAGAGCAAATGGAGCGATGGGATAATGTTGTACGTCTAGCCTATGCTTCACCATGCAGATCTGATCATGCAGGTTTTGAGACCTTTCAACCCACTGATACAGTAGTACACAGATCATCCCCGATTACCACTGTAATTAGTTTATCTCAAGACGGGATAATCAGTAAACATGTCGCACAAACCGAATGAATAATGTTTTGCTATACCATAGGATTCTATAGCTTGTCTGTAGGTAATGAAGGGCAGGAAGTGAAAAGCTGAAGAGGCAGCTAACGAAACACTTCAGGAGGGTAAACAGTGCTTTGTAGGCTATCACGCCAGTGAGGGGTTTTCAGTGGATTTGCTGTTATCACAGATAGATTAGCACAGAGCAGCTGAGCTGAGAGTAGCCAGCTTATTCTTCATCAGAGTCAGGGTTAAGAGCTTGGAGAGCTTCTCTTTTGCTCATTTGACATCTGTCTCTGTTTGGCTGGTCAAGCACCTCTTTATAGGATGGACTGTCTGCCGAAAAAGCTTTGGAATCTGCATTTAGTCTGCCTGGTTTGAGGACAACCAGCATGAGGACAACCAGCATGAGGACAACCAGCATGAGGACAACCAGTCACATGATTTCTAATAGTTAGCGGAGCACTATGCATGCACAGGTTTGCCAAGAAACTGATGTCATGTAACTGATCTCATTCCATGATGACAGTAGATCAGCATCTCATCATGAACTTTCACAAATACCACCAGTACTTATATACGAGGATGCACATTGGTATCCAGCTTTTGAAAGCTCAAGAGATTGAATGCCTAAGGAGTGTTCCTTGGGTCGTTAATTGAGGTAGTCAGGACCCTTGCAGGCTTGAAGTCATCAGGGACTGACACAGAAGTCTGTCACAACTACAGTATTGTGAGACAACGTAATGAGCGGATATACGCCCACTAAGGCTCTGGGAATGTATAAGCTCACTTAAAACACTCAAATTTATCTTATGTGTGCCATGCTACTGCATAATATAGACAAAGGATACAGAGATCATAATAATGTGTTCTCAAGCTCTGTTTCATGTCTGATATATCTACTGTATATGAGCGTCAAGACCAGGGTAACCCTGAAACAGGGCCGACACATAGCTTCCTAGCAGAATGCCTGTAGATAGCATAAATAATGAATACAAGACCCAGCAAAGATTAAGCAGAATTTTAAATTGCAGCACGCACTGGAGGAAATGAATTACTCCTCAGACAAAACTCAGAGAGTTCCCTTTTATTTCTGTAGGCGCTTAGGATTGCTTTTTGTTACAAATCCTGATTCGGGGAAGGATGTAAATGCCAAAGGATGCAGACTGACACCATTGATAGTCAATAGAAGAGACCCTTAGCAAACTGCTGAACTTGGAGAACTTAAAAGTAAGACAGAGCAGTTACTGATTTGAAACTACTTTGACCTACTTGTTGAATCTGAATTATTGACTGGGATTTTCTCACACATTTTCTTGACCCCCAATTAAAGCTTTTTTGCTGCCCAAAAAGGTAGTGATGCTGTACTGACAAGCATTCCCCTCACAAGTGAATGGAGTGAATCTTTATTGTAGAATGCATCCCATCCTAACCCTGTCAACAAATGTCCTTGGGGTATGTAAACACACAGAGGTGCTTTTGAGACAAGAAGACTCATAAATCACTTAGTCAGAGTTAGTGAATTAGAATGTACTGAACTCTACCCCATCACTCTAAACCACAGCAGTGTGGGTATGTGTATGAATGTGTGGACGGGGACCATTTGTGTGTACATGAAAACTTGTATGCCACTAGAAAGACATGTGTGGTATAGTTTAGTGGGTGCTGTGGTATGTTAGGGCGTAAACATAAGGAGAACACAATGATTATGTTGTGCGAGCTTGATGGACTCTTCAAATGGCTTTGCTACAGTGGTTAGAATGTTCTCCAGTCCATCCACCTCCTTGTCCACCCTTGTCCACCACCTTGAATATGCACATGAAATTAGCTGGCTTTGGTATGGGAACACTTCATAGTTTACAAATCCGTGTTCACTGACTAATAGACAGACTTTCTTGTCAAGAGTGGGTGAGGAAAGGTGAGAGGATAACCTTTAAGTCTTGGCCAGAATGACACCTATAGTCTCCAAGTACATGGATTTAATGAGCTAAAGGTGAAATGTCAGACATTTCGCTAATATTGTGTGCTTGCTCTGCCATGTCAGAATGGCACAAGGCTTCACAAAACGAATAAGCTCTCTAATGAGACTACGCCAAGCCTGTTCCCATCATCCCTGTCTGTAGATACCTGGGAGCTGTCTGAATCTCCTAAACAGTACCTACTCCCAAAGGATCCAGACTCGCTTAATCTATAACCCCATCTCTACATGAGAGCCAGCTCTAGCCAGAGACTCAATCCCCGCCACTCATTATAGATTATGAAATGTCATCCCTCTTGACAAATATTTGCTGCACTCCTGTTTGTCAATACCTCTATCCCACCTGGTTGCTGTCATCGTTCACAGAGCATGTCATTGGCTTGGATGTGTGGTGTTTGTTTTGCTGTTTCTGTATTGAACCTTAGTTTCTCACTGAGGTCTCACACTGAGCTTCATGTGGTAGTATAGTGCCAGGATTATATTGATATAAGGAACTGCCGGATTTATCCAGTGTTGAGGAAACAAACACAGAGAAGTTAACACTATTTGAATGATTCACACTCACAATTTAAAAAAAAACCTGCCCTGAAGCTATTCAAATTCAACTACTCTACACCACTGTTATACACTATCTCTCATCTGGTTTGGAGTTAAATTAAACATGTTTCCCCCAATGACTTTGCCAACCAAATAGACCAATTAGTTGGCACGATGTTGCCATGCAAACGACAGACACACTCATATGAGCATCTGATCTAATGAGTGTTTAGATGTTTATTTGTATCCCCATTGTGAATGGTGATGATGACATTTCTGTCCACAGAGTCATGACACAGAGGCCTACTTGTATTGTACTATTTACAAGCTCTGTGTGGAGATGAGATGTGGGCCGCAGATACAGGCTCTGTGAGGTCCTGTAGACTGTGACAGGGAGCTGGCATCTCCCAACACAACATATCTGTGGTGATACTCTATCACATGTGCCTCACAGTCCATTTGGCATCCATTGTCATAAACAGGAAGGAAAAAAAAAACACTTTCTTTTTCAAACGCTGCAGCTGCCACAATAAACAGACACACACAATTAAGTTACTGGTTAGGTGTTGCTTGTGGTAGCCGAGTGACTAAGTGCTACATTATGTATCAATTAAGTGCAATCTGGGGGACAACACCACTGATAAATGCGGGTGGATATTTGTCTCTTGAGTCCTGTGGAGCTACTTGAGTGCTCAGCAGCTGATTGAGGCCTCAATTAGCTGAGGGTGTTTAGCTTCCTGTCCCTCAACCTATGGGGAGCTAATGGTGTTATCAGTCTTCCTGTTAACACCATAGCAGCATAGCTGCAGCTGATACAGAGACAAGCAAATGAAAGCTGGTTTTGACCTTTTCATCTGCAGACCAGATAGAATGAGTAGAGATAATGTCAGACTGGTTTTCCAGGGGTCATTGACTTTGAGGGGCTATAGGAATGTATGTTGTTATGGAAAATACATTCATAGAACTATTTTCAGGTTATACACTTTCATATGACTGATACAACTTGTGTAACTACTGTGATTACATTTTCTCTTGTCACACCTCTAAAGTTCTATAGCCATTGTTCTGAGAAGCACTGTATGATTTACCATATGAACAGCGGTGGTTTCGAGGGGAGAGGTGAGAGAGAGCGATAATGGGGGGACAGGCGCATCCTGCCGATAGGTGTGAAATGTTGAACGCTGATCAGTAAGAAAGCACTGACTGATCAGGGAGAGAGTCTCCTCATTGTTCATTCTCTCCCGCCCTTTCTCACGTAAGCACAAGCCCATCAGCCGATAGCCTTGGCGGCAACTTCCATTATGTTCAAACTGTATAAAAGACAAACCTGATCATTGTCTCTTTAGACTTGCGCTGAACGGAACCCCGGATCTACGCTGGGCTGCTGTTACGCTCTTGTCTCTTGTTTGCAAGCAATAAATTCCGGACTCAGATATTGTGGCTACTCAGGATTTGTTTCTTGATTCTTACCTCCGAAGAGCTAAAGTACAGAGTGGTAAATCCTAGACTTCCACCACAATATTCACACAGGCACATTTTGCTTCAGAGCTGGATATAAGCTGCAGTGTTTATAGAACAGGCAGCATCATCATCAACTGGCATTATTCTTACTGTAGATAAGACATTGTGCTATGAAACAGGCTAAATGCATTATATTCTGTCACGCTTGTAATTCACTTTGATGGATGGAAGGAAATTCTTCATTATATGACATGCACCGTTACCCTTGCCTGTGTTTAATCCTGTGGCTGTAGTTACTGCACAGCACAGCACCCTATGGGAAACAGGCTGGGCTCGGTGCCTCATGCTTTACAGATGATCAGAGCTCATTGAATCGGCTGGGATTAAAGGGTTGATCTCAATTGGGCTTTGTTTCCCCAGACAGTACCTCTCAGACCTTGTTATCTTGTACTCCATCACAGACTAATTGTGAGCCATTTAGACTTCAGAGGCTCACTTGTCTAATTATTATACTACATGGAATGTGAGCACTCCTCCACTTGCTATAGGGCATATGTACATATGTAACCCTGGAATGCCAAATGGGCATTGTTTGGTGCTTTTGAAAGGTCCATTAATGTTATGTTCCCAAGCCCTCTACATATTGTATCAGACAGCCAACTAATTGCTTCGGGTGAGCTTTCACAGAAAGAATGGCAAGGCCATGGTCAGAGTTGCTTGGAATTTCTTGGAGAATAAAGACATCAGTAGACATGGAAACAGTATCATGGGGATAAGTATAACACTGCAGGAAAAATGAAAGGCCATTAAAGAATATCACGCTTAGTGAGGTGGGAAAATGTTGTTGATGGAAATACAGAACTCATGACCCATCTACACAGTTAACCAAATTAATAGTTTAACCATGTGGTTTTTAGTCATCCATATACTTGTTTGATAAAGAGTCTGGTCATTTCTATCTGGGTCATCCAGGATGTAACCTTTTGTCTAAATTTTTTCTATAAGGAAATATATCTAGATGAGGCCCAATTAAATAACCACTTTATTGTGTCAGGTGCACTGAGGCTTTATCTAAGGAGGTTTTGTTGTGGTGTTCTTTGCTTGTTCTGAATAAAAGGTCTCCAGGTGTCCCTGGTGATAGCAGTCTGACTGGTTACACAATTATCCTTTTGTATGGGGAATTCAGTTACAAGTGACAGCACTGTTGGCGGAGTGTCTAAATGTCTCTGGCTTGTGCGTCAGCAGAGTATTTGGAGAAGAGAAAAGACTGATTTAAAGCTGCAGGCGATCCCAACCTCTCCTTTCAACCAAAATCCCCATGAAACCAGACATATGAAACATACATTTTCAATGTCTCACAGCAACAAATCTACAAATGTAACCTAGGTACTCTGAAGGAGATGTGGGAGACCCCTTACTATGGGACACGCACTCTGTGTACCTATTCATTGAAAACCCTATTCAGTCACTCCTGGTACAGGCTGAGGACGCTTGCAGGCACGTAGCCCTGTCTAGTGCCCAGCCTATAAATGCTCATGCATAGCGCACTCATTTATTCTGTGAACCACTCTTCACAAGCTTCACTCTTTACGCGCAAGAGGGGCAACGAGGTGAGGGGACACCCTCATCTCCATCACATTCATAACCTCTAGTTCTCTTTCAGTGGACTGGGTTCAACCCCTCACTGTGGGACCCTGCAACACGCCCACATTGCCTGGTCCGAACCCGTACGGATACAATGGTGTACCCCGTCTATATCACACAGTCCAGATACATCACACATACACCAGCACTCAGCTGGGCGAAATGCCTGCAGACAACCATCCAAGGCGGTTTGTCTGTCTGGGGTGCGGGAAGTTTGAACGAGATTCAAGTCCATGGTCAGACCTAAAAGCCCACCGTTTGGCTGGGAATGAGTGAGCTTTGGCACAATTCATCTGGAAGTTTAGGTCGAGCAGATGTGACAGCAGTACTGCTGTGTGATCCGACACCTGCTCCTCGGAGTCCACGCATACGAGCCTGTGGTTGATATCTATGAGAATCCGAACAGGGGGCTATGGTGACTTCTTTGGGGCCAGGAACAGACCAAATGGCAGAGTAAGGTATTCGTAAGACACTCCCTCGTGGGCAAATCTCAGAAACCTCCTGTGTGTCTGAAAACCTCAATGTGGATGCTTCACTAAGATGGCAGAAGATAGCTTGTGTGCCAATTGCCTAAGGGCAATAGGTAGCATAGGTGCTAGCCCTTTTCACATGAGGCGAAAGGAGCTAGCAACTGTCAGATTAGCCGTGTGCTCAAGTCGTTTAATAATGATGAACTCGCGAGCTAGCCAACTGTCCCAGTGGTTAGCCGAAGCTCACACTAGGGACCAAGCTAACGTTACACAAGGTAACCATCTAGGAATTACATCGAAATAGTAAGGACTCAATAGTCTGAAAACTACAAACACTTAACTAGCAAACCTTCCTGCTAGCAGGGCACTTATATTCTCCACATGAGTCCAAGGAAAAAGGGGCTACGTGCCTGCAAGCGCCCTCAGCCTCTACCAGGCATGATTGGGGTTTTCAGCTAATAGGTACACAGAGTGCATGTGCCATAGTGAGGGGTCGAACCAGGTCGACTGAGGTACGTTTTTTAAAATTGATTTTAAAAGGATAGTTTGACAAAATATATATCTTGCGTGATGTGCCACATATACAATGCTGTTGATTGACCAACATAGTTTTCATTTTCATATCTGGCTTATTTAGTGTTTTCCAAAAGCTTCTGGTTAGCTTAGCATCATCATTGATTTCCAGTGGTGTTGATGCTAATCCTAAAACATACCTAAACACTTTGAAAATACTCCAATCCAACTTCTATTGTGACAATATTACTCCACACAGTGTTACTAGTTTTGTTTTTATTTAACCTTTATTTATCCAGGTTAGTCTCATTGAGATAAAGTCTCTGTTTCAAGAGAGACTTGGTATTTACCTGGAATTCACTAAGAAATGATGTGGTTACAATGGCTACTTTTTTGTAATTACTTTAATTATAATTCAACACAATTGGTAATTACCTGGTACCAATGACTGTTATAATGCATACCACAGAAACCATTCCACCATGTAAAGGTCTGTTCTCCTTTTCGTAAATGCAGCCATGCATGAAGCACTGGTTACTAGGCAACTTAAAAATATCAGTACTATGTAATAACTGTGATTTCCTCCTTTTTTGCTTGAGTAAAATAATGACTCCGTGGTAAGGGCATTTCTATGTTATTGATTTTTAAACACTGTGTTTGATTTTCACGTTTAGAGTTGTTGCTATCAGTATCATCATCATTATGGTCAATGACATGCACTTTAGTATGATAAAGAGGTAGAGGTAATATGATAAATATGTTATGTAAAGATGACATGGAGAGTCTCCTGAACTATAATTGTAACTCTCAATAAGGCTAGGGTTCACAACATTGTTGTCACCGAGGCAACTGAGTGACTTTTCTGTAGTTTCATTTTATAAATGTGCTGCATGTTAACAGGGCTAAATTAGTTTAATTAAAGGCAATTTAGCGGTTTTGAAACACTGTCTTCTTCCCTGTTTATTAGTATGTTTGCTGTATCCAAGCTCATAGTTCCCAGTCTCCTGTAATTTGCATTGTGTACAGTATGTTACATTCAAAGTGCTGAACCTCACTACTGTATTGAAACCTTTCACAACATGCAAAGTAGTGCAAGCAGTGAGCAGGCAGTGAAGACACACACACACACACACACACACACACACACACGCACACTGCAGAATTAGCAAGCAACTGAAAACGGCCACTTTTTCAGGAGGGTGCTGTGTTATTTCAACTTTTTCTGAGTTTTAAAGGGCTTGCTATTGAAGAAGTTAGTCCTACCGGTACGGTTTTGAATCAACATGACAATGGACAGTCAGCACCCTTCTTTCATCCAAGCATCTTATCTACAGTATGAATTGGACAGGACCCACTATGAAGGAGTTGATGGCACTACACCTATTCAGTGACATTTGCCTGGCTCTCTTTGTGGTGTCCTTTGGTAGTGTAAAAAATGTAAAAGTAAAAAATGAAGTTAATTCTTGCAAGTTCCCTGCAATGTCACAGATTTACTTAGTTGAATGAGGTTTGTGCTGATGCCAGAAAAAAAGATCTGTTCTGTAGACAGGAAATGAGTGTAGTAGACTGTCTGTTAATCGGCAACAGCCAAAATTGGAATTATGTTGTGATATAATTAAATGGTTACAAGAGTATTTGATTGGATGTTTTATGGCACAAGTCACAGATTTGCTGTAACATGGATCACAAATGATTGCAGGAAAGGTATAATGGTTTGAGAATTCTCATACTGGCCCAAGCCTAATTGGCATAGTACACTATAACAACACATAAGCCAGTATTCAATCTGAATGTTGTTATGGTTTTTGTGGGACCAGACTTATTGGGCACATTGAATCCTCTAGTGAAATATCAGCAAATTAAGACACATTTTGTTTTCCCTTAGCTTACGATCGAGAAGTCATCTGAAAACATGATACAGTGCATTGGAGACCCTCTTTACAGCGTTAATTAGAGTGCATTGGCCACAATGTGCAAGAATGGTCAGAGAGATTTCCCGTTCAAATTCGGTTTAGGTCACTGAAGTGAAACATATAGGAGGCAGTTCAAATCAAAGAATTAAAGAATATATAGTTTATATAGGGCCTTATTAAGCCTGCTCTGTTCTTTGGGTGTATTTCCACCTAAATTCGATTTACCCCACCGTTAATGAAATATAAAAATCCCACTGTGCCCAGATGATGGATTTGAGCTGTCTTTTGTTCATGCCATTACAGTTATCAGCAGACTCTACTCTCTCGACAACAACATATCCTCTTGTCCTCTAATCTGCAGAGAACAACAACCTGGGTGTTCTATATATCGCCATGTGTCAGAAGGATCAGAGATGAAGCTATAGATTAGATCGGACAGATGGATGTGTTACAAAAAAACATCATAATGTATGGGTTCTCACGAACATACAGAAAAAAACTAGTAATCCCTTAATAACACAATGTGGGAAACCTCACCAAAGGCCATGAAATGCCACGTCTGAGAGAGCCTGCATAACCGTATTAGGGAGTATTTACTGTAGCACAAGAGGCGATTTGAGAATTTGTTATGACCCACGTGGCCCTGAGGTTTCAGTTTTGTGAGGACAGTAACAGTTGTCATGGCCTGTTGACTGATTCCTAACCAGGCTCCTGATCTGTATCTGCTTTAGCCAACTAGCCAACTCATCTGTTGTTGTCATGCCAAACATGTCATGAATGGCTTGAAAAAGATTGTCATTAGAGTTGGCTAAAACATAAACAGATCTGGAGCCAGGCTTACCATGGTTGTTGTTACCATGGTTGTTGCATTAAATGCAAATGCTGACTGCTATCTATGAATGGCATCTAATGATCAACATCGTGAAAGCTATGACCACCTGTTTGCTTTAAAGTAGCTGTTGTCATTCACGCACACATTTGCCAAATGAATTGTCTCTGATATGTGTTTAGAAAAGATTTTTTTTGTGTGTGAGCCACAGGTTTTTGTTTTAGACTTATACTGCAAGATTATAAATATTTAAGTCCATATGAGTTTGTAAAAATGTTTTGTGAATTCATAGTTTATTCAGTTGGGTCTTATCATATACAGTATATACCTCTCAGTGTAAAAAATAAATATATTTGCCCCCTACACTGAAATATTGAATAACCTTACACTTAACTTTCAAGGCCTGAAACTGAGAAGTAATCAAATTTAACAATAATAACCCACACAGACATTTAACTGCTTTAGCAAAACCCAGACTCTTCATCACCTTGCTCCCAGCCACCAACCCGTTTCCCTGAACCCTGTCTTACATACCCCCCCTCCCCCACCCACACACACAAGTTACCCTGTACACCCCCCAAAACCCATCCACTCCACTCACCCCCCCAAACAACTTTTGCACAACTCAGTCATAGCCTGCCCCTGCTCTGGAGAATCCCAGTGACCTAGATTCAGCCGGAGTTTACTGTCGGCTCCAGCCTGGGCTGTTTTCACTCCGCTGCCAGCCTCAAATCCACAGGGTGCTTGCACATCAGCGCTCTGACCCATATCTCCATGGCAACAGCTCCACAATGCCCCAGTGATGCACTGGCGGCTGGCGACGGGAGGGAGGAGGGAGGTATCGCTCCCTGACCTGCAGAGCAGCAAATGGTGGGCTGCACCCCTCCCGTATTGTTATTGCCCCCCTCCCACCCTATCACTCTCCGTCTGTTATTCACCATCCTCCATTTTGTTGGGGAATAATTTAAAAACACAATTGGGGTGTAATTCCAATATGGCGGATTGTCGACGATCATGGTTTTTGGTGGGCTCCTGAAAGGGAGATCATTTCTGACCCGTTCTGAAGTGGACTGTGAAGCAGTGATAGTGATAGTGATAGTGATAGAGTCAGCCTCTCTCTTGTCCATTTCTCTTTTAAGCCTCACGGATAACCCCCGCTGCTCCTCCCCTCCCACGCCATATGCTCCCACAATTCACTGCCAGACATGTTGGCTGTTTTTTTCCCCACTCTCTTTTTCTCCCCACGTGTTGAGTTGCACCGTCAGTGGTCAACATCTTGGCTTCATCTTTGATATTACAGTGTAATAATAATAATTGTGTTATTATTGTCATTGGACTTTTATTAATTTAATATAATATAATATTTATTTATTTATATCCCCATTTTATATCCATTAATACATGTATAGAAAGAAATATGTATACAAAATAGTAAGCAACTGCTAAGAGGTTGCTTTATTTAGCAAATACCGGTAATGCTCCAATTACTAGCTTTGACTATTCATGGGCTATATAGCATTACGTGATTTGACACACAAGGAAATTGTGGACACAAAACGAAAACATATGATGATGGCATTAAACAAACTGATCAATAGCAATTTACCAGGAAAGCAGTGGAGTGGGGGCTGTAAACGGCTATATTAACTGTTCCTGTAGCAGCCGTTTTTCACTGTTCACTCAAATCGAAGTGGGCCGTTTGGGCCCAGATCACATTACAAAGTTGGCCAGCACCACACTCTGCCTCTATCTGGCCAACAGACCCCCCATGGAATTAGACTGGCCTGTCTCAGTCTTATCACAATAACACACTGTCACTTCACATTTACACTGGGTGAAACCTACCCTGCCAACTGCCACCGCTCGTGTCAGATAACACTGGTGACAAACACCACTCTGTCTGTCTGTCTCAGGGTACCTGCTGCGGCAGTTTGTAACATGGCGAACAGCCACACCATGGCTGCCAGACAGACTCTCCTAGACAGGCAGACCCACCTCTTTTACCTGTTTGTTACCAAGGCTGTGAATAATAGCCTTCTTGCATAGAGATGGATGGATATTAATTCAATAAGTCCAATTTCCTCACCAGCTTCTGAACCTGTATTTTCAAAACCATTAAAGTGTTATTGCTCACAAGTTTGTGGCTTTCTGATGCCCCATTGATCTTTGTAGTTCATCAGCGAGGAGCAAACCAAAGAAATGTGTCAGTAACAGTAATTTATTATCAGTAACTAATCTGGGAGCATTTACTGCCACCTCACTTACATGGACTGCAAACGGTGTGGACAGCGGGAAGCTGTCAAAGCTTTCACGCGCAAATTACAGCATGAGAGAACTGTTAATGCTATGCTTCATTTGATACAGTCAGCATATGCTAGATGATAATACAGGCTAGCAAGATATGCAGCTGTCTCGTTCAATCAGTTTCAATGAATAACATGTGAAATAGAATTCCCAATAATGTGATGCTAGATTATTTCAGCACTGTATACTGGTTCACACCTGTTTTCTCTCCATGTAAATCAAGTGTGGAAATCACAATGAGACTTTCTGTAAGAGACCTTTACCCTTCCCCCCTGGGGTCAACGGTCTGATATTCCATCTCTGCTACCATTCTCTCCTCTCAGCAAGCTTTTCCAGTCTGGCAGCCTTACACCATGGCAACTAGTGGGCGAGGTTAGCAAAACAAAGGACCCAGAAAAATAATATATTAAAACATACAAATCCCCCCCATCAGTGAATGCTTTTATGCTTTTTTTTTGCATCATAAGACCTATAGAGAATTGACAGATCCATTTGTAGCACTGTTTCTGAAACTGATACTGAAGACTCAAACAAGCTAGTATATTGTTGACTTCCTCTGCCAAGTCATTTCAGGTGACAACTTGTTCAGCATTTCACATGTTGTATTCTATTTGAAATGCTATAGTGTTACAGACAAAGACATGGGTGACAGCCATTGTTGACACTTTTAAACTCCCTTAGTGGCAGTTATTCTAGTGTAGGCTACAATCAAATTGCAACAATGTTCACGATCGTTCATTTTTGTTGTTCATTTAGTTGTTCTGTGGAAATACAGACAAGTCATACTGAATGACTGTAATTTACATAATTTACAGTTTATGATTAACACATTACAAAGATCAACCTTTCTCAGTTTTAGAAAGAAACAAAGAAATGATGATAATTGAGTAGCATTATTATTATGATTGTTCCATATCATTGACGTTTGTGTTTGTGTGAAATTAGTCACCCATCAATTCCCCTCATGGTAAAGAAGGAAATTAAAGCAGGGCACACCCGAAAGTCAAATTTCTACACAGGCTCAGACATCTGTAGTCATTGGAGCCCCTCTGAAAGGTCACCTGACAGTGGATAATGAGATGTTGACTTTCTGCCTCTCCCATTGGCACTGACAGTTAAAGTCACTGGGGATTTTTTGTTGTCATTACGGGAGCCATCAGATGCTGTGCTGGTTGTCATGGAATGATGCTGATGAATCCATGTTGACAGCAGAGGCACAGCTCTAAACAGAGAGACTCTGTGAACACCTGTGACTGCGTGAGTCGGGTAAACAACCCAGGACAGGTGAATCTACAACATTTTGTCTGGAGAAAAAAAAATCACTCTGCCACGGTGGGGATGCTGAAAAATATATTTTACAAAGAAGTCTTCTCAGTCAAATATAAATGTTCCTGGTGAGGTCTTTCATCCAGCTCCCTGTCAGCTCACACTGAGCTTTAGCTTCTACTCAATATACTAATGGTAGAGAAGTTGCCGTGGATCTGTTCAAGTCTGATGATGCCGGCACACACATTATGCTAAACAGTGGGAGGTGCTGCACTCTGTTTCCCCGTGCTACTACTGAAGATACAGTACATTGAGTTGAAACTGAGGCTGACAAACACTGGGATGTGTTGAGAGCTGTAAAACTTTAGGATGGCTGTGACTAAGGAAACGTTGTTATGGCTGTGACTGGCTTATGAAAACGTCTTGCTGGCATGGGTCTTGAAAAATGTCTCTATTCCCTCATTGAGCTCAATTAGAGGGAGCAGTTCTTCAGCTAAGCCCCTCTGACCCTTATTGTAATATCCCTAGCCCCTCCCCTGCTAGCCCGGGCCCTGGCTGGGAGTCCTACCATGATCATATTAGACTGATATGCGAGCTGAGCTGAGCACAGCCTGGGCTTGAACCGCTGACCTCCCACTCACAGGACTGCGATGGCAACGACTGAGATGTGTGTTTAGTCTTACCTACCTCTTCCTCCATATTATGAGGCAACAATTGACAGCAGTCCCTCTATCTTCCCATGCCTAGCAGTTTCATTCAAGATCATCAAGCTTTTCGCATGCTGCCGAAGCTGAGAACTGTCCAAACCTACTTGGTGGTATCCCAGTGCTACTGTTTAATCACAAGAAAATGCTGGCCACCTCGCCCCCATGCAAATGGACCGGCGCTGGTTCTTGGTCCACCTCACAAATACGGCTTTGATTATGGCCTCTCTCTGCCAGCCTCTCAGTTCTCTGTGAACAGGTCTGACTAACCTTAGTGCCGCTGTCGCTGGTGCCCAGAAGAACTGACAATGCAAGGAGACTAAGAGCTTGTAGGAGCTATTCTGTTCCACTCAGCCCTCTTTGTCTCTGTAAGTTGTTTCCTTTCGAGGTAGTCTATGTATTGGTGTTAGGGGACCAGTGGCACTGCTCAAATTAACCGGCTTGAATAGACAGAGGATCCATATAGATGAGCTCATTGTTTGGTTTTGGCTTTCTTTCCATTTGAATGATTTTAACTAAATAGGACCTTGTCACATTGGATTATGGCCCAACTGCACAGAAGGCGGTATTAAAACATTGAACAGAGAGTTATTTTCAGCTTGATTCATGAATTATTTCTGCACCTGTCAGAATTTCAAAGAAGTGTTGACGCTTTTGTCATCAACAGTTGTGCTCTCTCTCCCCTAACAACACAGAGCCACAGTTCTGCGACTTTGGAACAGTATATTACCCCAAACTATTTATTTTCATATAATACCAATAATGTCAAAAAAGTCCAAATAGGTATGAATGTTCCCAATCTCTCTCTAGTTCTTGTAATTTTAAAAGAAAATGGCAAAAAGCCATAAAGGGATAGTTCAACATTTTGGCAATTCATTTGTCCATGTTTACATCTCGTTTGTAGGTTGTTAAGGAGCCATTACTAAATGCCTTGGTGCAATGAATGGAAGTCTACTAGAACAACTAGCTAGCTTCTCTCAAAAGCAGGGAAATATAGCTTCTAACTACTCCAAAGCTCTGTAGACTTGAGAGGCTACGCACAGCCTATCCTTGCACCCACCGTCATGGCGGATGAATGAAATGCCTAGTAAATAACTGCTTCTAAAACGACTATAGTTTAAATATTAAAAAAACTAAATTAGCAGCACTTGACATTCAGGTTGCTGTCTTTGTGACTCCTACATTGTGCATTGTTTTGTCCTGAGTTATCAATGCATTCAATTGTGCAGTCAGAATTTGTGGAGGCATTTGGCAGATGGTAGGTTTCTTTTCCTGAAAGAATGTGAATAGAGCTGCTTTGCCCCCTTCCATTTTCCTCTTGTGATGTCCACCAGGCCCCAGAAGCACAGGGGAATACAAGGTGAACACCAACAGCTGCAGCAACACCCAACATCAGAATTCCTTTAAACTTGTCTTTTGTTCACTGGGAGCTTCTGAAGTTGGCAGATTTGTCCCTCCTCCCCTGCTGTGGTGCATGAAAGGGGTTATTATTAAGTATTCTTTGGTTTTAGTGACTCCTCTATTGGGAGTGAGATGGTTTACCTCGGCTATAAAAACTTTATAGCTTGATTTCACACAGAAAAACAGACACGCACGCACACACACACATACAGAAAATATTATACCCATATACTTGGCTCATATCCAGACTGCACTGCATACAGCAAGTGATACTTTTGTCTAGCCTCAAAATGCTATACCCAACTCCTAAGCTATTTGTGGTTAGTGGCCCATTTTTCAAGGACGGTCAGTTGGTTACTAGGACATCTAATCAAAGAGAAAACTCCTCAGTCATCGCTCATCACTGAGGTTTCTAGGCTAGACCATTACCATGAGGTAAGAAGAACTGGGCGATATCCCAGTGGACATGACTGGCTGTATTGGACCCCAGCTCTCAGACTTTAGCAGTATGCTTGGATAATAACATCATCAGTTCAAAACTACACCAATTAACCATGTGATATTGGAGCTGCTGCCGCTGATAGTGTGAGAAAAAACAGCAGAGGAGATCAGGAAGCAGAAACACCTTGACCTGCTAATGTTTAAAGCAGGAGTCTGGCTCTGATGAAGCCTTCCCACGGATCCAGCCCCCTCCCAGGACCCTAATTAGGATTAGTGTAGAGTATCTGCTCAATCCAGGTGCAGTGTGGGTATTCCTGTTAGATTGGCTTGGTTTGATGTTGAAGTTTTTGATTGTTTGTATTAGTATGGTAGATAATATTGAAAAGTAATCAGGAATTGTACTGCCATCCCAGCAAAACAGAAGTATATTTTTTTGATTGAAAGCACAGGAGGTTTAGGAGATGGTTTGCTACGTTTGATGTGGTACTGTATGGCTCTCAATGTCACAATGGCTCTCAATGTCAGGTGAGGTGAGCTACCTAATTAGCTACGTCAGCTGCAGGCGCATCCTAAAATGAGTCTAAGCACCTGTCTCACAGCTTCGGCATCCAAACTGAAATGTCAGTAGTGACTTTGCTGTGTCCTGCAGACTGCTCTCCCTCTATCCACACAGCTCACTGCTCTCGTACTATGTGGCCTTTAGAAAAGCCATTTGATTTGATTCACAGCCAAGTGGTTGGGAATAGGCCCCTGGGCTAATTGATTAATTGATCAATTCATTATGTCAGATTGGCATGTGTTAAAGTAAGGACTACTCTAGTACAGAGCAAATCCATTTTTCCAAGAGGGGTTTTGTGCCTGAACTATTTTTCAAATAAACAATCGTTGTCAGATGTTCTTATTGAAAGCGCATTCCTAGCCCCTCAGGCTACAAGGTCCAGAGTAGGCCTCACAGAATTTAATTATCTTGTTGAGGTGAAAAAAACTGTATCTTGTTAATTGTGTAATTCATTTATTATGTATGTGTAATAATGAAAATGGGATATGAAAGAATTATGGCAGTGATTGAAAGACAACAAGAGGTTGGTGCAATGCTGTTCTGCTACAGCCAGGATTACAGAATTAGCTCAGACAAAATAGATTGTGTTAAAATGAGCAGACTTCATTTACTGGTGATTGCCTCTTGTGTATTGTAATGATTTAGTTCGCTGTTATTACTTTGTTTATTACTTCACAGCTAACCTAATCATGAATGCAGTGCTTGATTAAATGTACACAGCGTAATAGAAATTCTTAAAGCGTAATAGAATTTCATCTGCATGGATCCTCACCAGATACAAACCCATACAGCATTGTGCTCATTTCGACTCACTGTTCCAGGTACTGTGTCATCTCATCAGTCCATGACTGCACCTACAGTATCTTTTCAGCCTCAGGTCAAAGGTCAAAGTTCAGGTCTCCAGTTTAGAACATAATTCAGAGCCCCATCCTAAGCTGGTAACAGAAGATGAATAACATCGTCTGATGTGTTGTGCGGAGGATCAGAATACTTAGTAGAATCACTTTAGAAGTAGCAGACTTATGAAATGTGACAAATCAGTGTGACTGAAAAAGATGAGGCAACTGCTACAAGTTAGGACAAGACTTTATGGCATTAATGTAAATAGGAGATAACTGATGACTGAGAAGCTCAGAAATATACAACTGTAGCTGCTACCCAATCCTGTTTTACTCAATGTGGGTATTGGTGTTGCTCCACTCGAAATGCCCTCTCAGTGTGTTTTTGTTTAGCTAGCTTTGCATGACTTATCTTGAGATGGTTTCTCAGATCTTATTCTCTTTTGGCCGTAATGGTTAAGATGAAAGCTTTCAACACCCTTGGTCATGGAGAACTTGCAGCAAATGAGGCCAAGAATGTTGTCAGAAAATATTTAAACAAAATGGAAAAGTCCCTCTAGGCCTTTCAGGTTTGTTGCTATTTGTTCAGTTACATTTCAAACAGTGATGTTGCAATCAGCTGAGCTTACCAAAACATTTTTCTAACAGTAGATAACATCAATTGGCCAACTGATTGACGTGAGGCCATTTTATGAACTCAACATGGTAGTTAAAAATGGTTTGTGTTCATGGTCAAACAAACAGAGTATTAGGACAAAATGCTTGTGATCTTCTCTGCTGATTGTCTACAGATAGGATAGGGTGTGGGGCAGATCAAACTCACACTGTGTTCGTTAAAGCAGCTTGAATTTATACTGTCCTAACAGAACTTGGCCAAGTTCCCACATATCTATAACTCTCTGGGATTGGTCCTCTGATTAACTGTGCTGTGATAAGAGGTCCTCAGCTGTGGGACCAGTCTGTGTGAGCCCATGATTCACTGGTAATGGTCTACAGCGCTCTTCTCTCTCCCAAAGTAAACTGGCTCAGCGCTGACGCTGGTGTGGTGGCGTGGGGCGTAATGTTCACTTGTCATACAGAGTAATTGCCTCTCATTATATGGCGCACAGCTGGAGACAAACCCACCAGCCCCTGCAGTTACTTACAGTTGAAGAACAGGACAGTCTTCTCCAACCTCTCTCACCTCTACAGTATGAACTCATGTGCACACTTGTTGAGAATCACTGGTAAAAGTCACTGTCTAATGATCTTGACTTGATCTTGCTTTATGACTGAAATCCAATGCCATGCAGTGCCTGTCATTGTGTGCATTAAGTAGAATCAGGATTATACTAGAGCATGTTCATGTTCCTCAAGGTTTAGGCGGAAGTGGTTTACCAATACGGTAAGCCAGGGCTGTTTAATACACCAGTATCTCACTGAATGTTTAGACGGACAGTTTTAGAACGCTGTTACATGAACCATCACCACCTACTGTAGCAAAATATGAGTTTGGAAGTGAATGTCTGACCACTCACAGTTATTAAGTTTTCTGCAGAACTGGAAACTGGACAGAGGCTGGAAACAAGAAAAGGGAACCTTGATAGAAGCGCTTCCTCTAAATCACGATGTGAGCAGTTTCAGAATTGGTTTGCCAGTAAACACCATGGTTGTGAGGTGGCTAAAAGGGAGAGCACCAACTATCAACAAGCCTTTGGGTAGCAGAGACAGACATTCATTTAATTTGATGATTGCACATTTCTGTCCAAGTATAGCAGTTCCTGGAATAAAGATGTGGGTTATACATGTATACAGAACTGGAAATATAGAGGAAATGTCGCCCTAAGACAGTAGCAAATGTGATTAGACTAGCATATTCATCATTTGAAGATAGCTGTCTTTTAGCATTCCATGTGTAACTCAATGTAGCCTAATCATTGAGGAGAATAGATGCATAACATTTATTTAAATTTTTTACATTTATGGCATTTAGCAGACGCCTTTATCCAAAGCGACGTACAACAATACATTTGTTTAAGTAAGTGAATCACCTATCCATATTTTTTTTTTTTAATATATTTTATTAGCACGAGAGAACTTGTACAGGGGGGTAGCAGGGGAGAAGAGGTCTCGGGGTTAGGGTTAGTATAGGGGGGGTAGTGAGGGTGAAGCGGTCTTTAGGAGGGACTGTTAAGATGTAGCTTGAAGAGATGGGTGTTCAATCTACGGCGGAAGATCGGAAAGAGGATAGGAGGGTGGAGTAAGCTGCGTCAGTGGATAGAAGAGAGAAGGATTCAACAGAGGGTAGGGCAGATCAGACAGAGGAAGAGAGAGTGGTAAGTGAGAGGGTGCGCAGGCCGCGACGAGAGGACACAGTGTGGGTAGAGACTGTTGGGAGGGTGAGCATTTGAGAGGGAGGGAGAAGGATACAAAATGATGGTCCAAAACTGGAAGAGGGGTAACAGTGAGGTTTGAGGTATGGGAGGATCTAGTGAAGACAAGGTCAAGCTGATTGCCCGCCTTATGAGTGGGAGGAGAGTGGGACAGGGTAAGGCCGAAGGAGGATAGAAGGTCAAGCGTTCCAGACGAGTGAAGCTTCTCCGACTGGATGTTGAAGTCTCCCAGTAGTGTGAGTGGTGTGCCGTCCTCAGGGAAGGAGCTGAGAAGGACATCCATCTCATCTAAGAAGTGTCCAAGCTGACCTGGAGGATGATAGATAACAACAATGTGAAGTTTGACAGGGGAGGTGACAGAAACAGCATGGAATTCAAAGGAGGATATGGACAGGTGTGACAGGGGAAGGACATTATGTGACCACTTAGGCGAGATGAGGAGTCCTGTTCCTCCTCCTCGACCAGAGAGTCTAGGGGAATGAGAAAAGGAGTAGGCATCAGAGAGGGCTGCCGGGGTAGCGGAAGTGGAGAGACATGAAGCAGGCTTAGACTGAGATAGCCTCTGCTTTCCGGACCGCCGATTGGCAGTTCCAAAGTCCTCCCGTGACAGTGAGGTCATGATCAGTTGAGCTTGGTGGGTAGATTAGATTGGAAGGGTTGCGAGTGGAGGTGTAGCGTCGATGTGTCCTCCTAATGGAGGAAATAACAGGAATGGGGAGAAAGCACATTGTGATTTTTTGCCGGTGTAGAGGGAGTGGGTTAGTGGGAAAAATATACACAATACACTCTGGGTAATAAAGAAATTATCAAGATAGAATAAAAATACTTAGTAGTATGGCCTTCCTCTCAGGCCTTCCTCGATGGACTCCACAGATAGACTCCTATGTCTTTGTGTCTTGAGTCTGACTCCACAGATAGACTCCTATGTCTTCGTGTCAGGAGGCTGTCGCAGAGGCTGTTGCTCTGCGCTCGTTACAAACTAAATGCAAATTCTGTGATTGCTGATGACTAGCAGGGTGGCATCCCCTCCCACCTGACGATCAGTTAACGACCAGACAGGCTTCACCACTCACTCAATCCCAAATGTATTAGTCTTGGTCCAGAGTGAGCAGGAGTTAAATAGTGTTTAGGCCCTCCCACTGGAGATTGACAGCACTTCACAGCTAATTGACTTCAAACAGATGGCTTCCAATAGAAACTACTTAAGGCAGGATAGCCAAACAAACAACTCTTGATAGAACTCTGATTAGAGAGTCAGGATAGCCACTGAAAAACTCCTAATAGCACTGACTAGAAACAAGATAAACTGACTTACTCAGGCATGTTGAATGTAATTTAATGTTAGAGAATTATGTTACTCTTTCCAGTGGTGTAACTAGTCTCTACTGTAACCAGACCAAAGAAAGCGAGCGGAACAGACTTTTTACCGGAGCGTGGAGCGGGAATTCAAAACATCGGAGCGTCGGCCTTCTCTCTAGCAGTCACCTGTGTCACTCTCACTTTTATTACTGAGCAAATGGTCTGTTTTCTCATTACTTTAAAACAAATATGCTAATGACTTAAGATTAGATGTCGGTGTTTGTTTTAAATGATTGTTTGAATCAAAGAAAAAACAACCTTTTGAGCGGTGAGCGTTTTTGGAGGGGAGCGCGAGACAGGATGTGGAGTAACACGGAGCAGAACACACACACACACACACACACACACACACAGCATGTCTTTTCGAGTAGCCTACTCGAAACCATTATAATTACATTTCTTGTTAGATTGCATGATTGGTTTGCAACTGATTGTGCATCTCAAGGAAAATAGTCTAACAAGGAAATCAATTATCATCATTGTATTATGAAACAGTACACTGCTGTTTAAGGGGTGTTGCCACCTTACAAGCATAGTCTACGATTAATGGGATGCCTTTGAATATTCTAGTCAGATGCCTTGTCTTGTGAATAAGCTGAAGCTTAACTCTCTCCTCTGCTCTGCCGGCATATGAATTCCCTGCAGAAGAAGAAAGGCTGCCACTGCACTGTTGAAATGTTAATGTACAATTGCCTTCCAGTTAAGCACCTCTGCATTTCACTGGCTCTCCAAAAATAAGTAGCCTTGTTCAAGGCAATGTGTTTTTCCTCAGAGACACTCTGCTTCTTGTGCATAAAAAAACACCCAACCGTAATGACCTCCTCCTCATATCAGCAGTCCCTTTGTACTCCCTCCCTGACTACTCTCTTAAGTGTCTCCCAGCCTGGGATGCCCAGGCACAGTGAAATGGCTCGGCACACCATGCTGCTCCTACACTGCGGCTGCAGTCAGTCCCCCAAACACAAATGCTTTTAATTCCGGTCTGAAGGGCCATCATGGCAAAAGAGTGAGCCAGCGGTTTCAGTGGGTCCTGTGCTAATGTGCTTAGGGCTCCTGGGCCCCATGGGGAGCATGGGGGTCATAGAGGAGCTGCAGTTGTTAGAGGCTGGAGATCCAGCATGGAGCTGCATGGCCATAGAGGTTCAGCCATGCGTGGCTAATGACATCCCCCAGTGATGACGGAACTGATTATGTGACCATACTCTCATCAGGCCGGGGAATGAGAGTTGACAGCCATCGGTGGATGAATGCAGGTGACCCTTCAGGAGGTCAGGGGGAGAGTTGCATTGGTAGGAGCGTCGATGATGTCACAGGTTGCCACGTGTTGAGTGTGAGAGTGAGCCTGACGAAAGGAGAAATGGCGAAGAGACGCTGTGAAGTTGTTAGCCATTAAAAAGTGTTTGTGGAGGGGGGAAAAGGGAAGTAAGGAATTCTGGCCTCCAGACAACAATACCAACGCTGATTGTATTTGATATCAGCTGTGCAAACATTAAAGGACAAAAATAACACATGCTTAAACAACTTGATTTATTGTTTTCAGTTCTCATTTCAAGGTTGAGCGAGCTTCACTGCACTTACACATTTGGTCCACATGCAACTTGGAAAATGGCTGATGATTATTCATCCTCATAGGCTGTATCTCACATGTGATCACATTTATCATTGGTATGCATAGTGTGCTGGACTTTCCTGTCTACGTTCTTATTTCCCTGCTCCACCAGTGACCCTACTCTGAGTGCCAGGTGTGTGAATTGTCTCTGGAGCCTATAAGGCCTTCATTTGTGCCCCTGTGCCTCCCCCTGGCATGCAGATGGTGTGTTCTGAGGTGTTCTGTTCTGTACTGTACATCATCCATCAGCCTCCTCTCTTGGTGCATGGCGTTCCAGTCACAGCATCAGCCCACATATGAGATAAGCATCCAGAAGGCATGCATGGCCCTCCTACTGGCACAGTTCATTACACTGGAGGTATTGTCTGGACGCATGACGTTAAAGCATATTAACGCACGCACACACACACACACACACACACAGGCATGCACGAGCACACACACACACACACACACACACATACACACACACACACACACACTGTACACAGACACACACGTGTACACAAACTGACACATGCACTCGCACACAAACGTACACAAACTGACACATGCCCTCACACACATTCTATACAGTGATGGCTTGTTCTACTTGGGTCATGGAGCCTTCCTCAGTCTAGGAGCATTTGTCTAGGTGTTATTGTTCTGCCAGGAGCTAAACACTCAGTTGTTACTGACGTGGCCTTGTGGGATGGGAAAATAAAACCACGTCTGCATATCTGTGGCTTGGTCCTGAGGCAGTGTATGCCAGTCTGACTGTGGCACGTACAGTATACCCCTGTATGTGCCCTGCTTACGACTACCCTGGAGGTGCACTGCATTCTCTAAGGATAAGGCTCAGTCATTTTCTTGTCTTTTAGCACATCTATTTTGAGATAGGATGCATGTTTATCATGCCAATGCTCATCATGTCACTGGTGACATCATCTCCTATACTGAGAAATGAGCCTATCACTGCATTTTAACCAACAAAGTGACCACATCCACCCAGAAATATTTTAAGGGCATTTTCTCTCTATTCATAGCATCACTGAGGTAGGACTCATGAGGCAACATGTTGAAGGAAACTTCAATTCTACCTCTGTAATTATGAGGAAAGTTTTCCTCTGAGAATGGACAAAAATCATGATGCTTATGTCCAGGATTCCAACCGCTGTGCTATTAAGGATGATAGGGAGAAAATGCCAAGGCAATTCCCTTGTCCACTGTGCTCTTCCTGGCGTTCTCATGCTCGATCATTTCCCAAGCGAATGGTTTCTCAGTAAAGCAGAACATGATGTCTGTGAGTTGAGTCCATACAGTAGCACATTATTTCAGCTGTACATCGTAACAGCATCATGATGTTCTCATAAACATGACATAACAACATCATGACCATATCTTATGACATGTCACCGACATTCCATTTAAAATGTAGACGTTTTCTAAGTTCCCGGAACAGGCTTTTACCACCTAAGCCTAAGTAATGGAAAAAAAGTCCAACTGTGGGGTAGTCGTTGCCCCTGACCAGACCTATTGTTCCTTCCCTCCCTGAGTGGAGGAGAGTTCAGCAGGAAAGAACCGTCTCTCAAAGAGAGCCTGCCCGGTGTGTGAGGGGTGGCAGCATTTTGTGTATGGCGGATTGTGGTGGACATTTCCTGCACATTCAGCGGCTTCGAGTGAATGGCAACTCCTCCTGCTCCTCGCAGGGCCTATTAAAAGCTCCCTGTGCAAGTCTGCTTCGCATCAGGATGTGGGGCTGTAATTACAGCAGCCAATTAAGGCATGGGGAAGAGTGGAAGAGCACAACGGAGGGAGGGAGGTTTTTCCACCACCGCCGCCGCCCCCTCTGCCAGCACGGGGTGACTGGGTTGCCAGGTTCCGCCATGCAACAGGCAGGCATGTTCTGTACTGTACTCAGCTGAAAGGACTTGAGAATCCATGAAATTTGGGTTGATAAAGCACAAATTCATGCACTTCCCCTCGAGCTTTAATTCTATATCAATAGGGGCGTTCAGAAAAAGGATAGCTCTGAATAATTGAGCTAATTGAGCTTATAATATATAAATAACTTCGTCTTCAGGCTACATTGATTATTTATTTATGCTCTATCCACAGTGTCATAAGATGTTTTTTGAAAATTGCTATGTTTGTTCTTGAGTTCATATACAGTATGTGTATGATAGTATCAGAATACAATATTACCATATGATGGCTTAATGATCACTGTCAGGTCATTGTTATCCTTCTGTGGCCAGAGATGCCCAGTGGTACTACATAGATCAAAAGCAAATGGAATTCAGGAATTCATGTTGTCAATTATGTTGTGAATACACATAATTTGTTGTACCATTATTGAATATTCAGTGTGATAGTTTGTGCCTGGGGTAGTTATCTATCTAAATGTGTTGCTATGAGAGATACAAATGTGTGACAAACATGTGTCTACAGTATATAACCAGAGTATATAACCAGAGTTTCTCTGCTTGATGGAAAAGGGAAAAAAAAGATGTGTTAAGGTTCTCACATTGACCGGTTTAAGCCTCCCCCCCATAATCTGGGAAATTAGTGACTTCTTCCCCTGTTATTTCCATGCCAGCCAAGCCCTCAATTCAACTTGTGAAAGGACGCATTCCTTTCCAGCTGAGCAGTATGGGGATGGTATTGCCCCAAAAGATTAGCTTCTTTTACACCCTCTGCCTAGAAAAATATAGTTTTGGCAGAGCTCTCTACATTTTTCTCCCAGTTGTCTTGGTATGTGCTTTTTAAGTTGGGGTTTTATTTTCTTCTCGCATTCCAGCTTTCCCCACAGAAAACACTCACTTCCTGTAATGTGGTGGATGGGCTAGTTGGAGGAGGGAAGTCGGGGATCCTCTGTCACTATGGCAAGCCGAGTGAAAAAGCAAACAAGACAGCCCTCTGAAACCAAACCAAAGACTCTTCATTGAAGATGTGTGTGATGTGATGATAATGTCTGACTGCTACGACGTGTGACTGTGACTGTGAATGGCTCCGCAAGCTTTATCTGGGCAGCTGTTAAAAGGCACTTTGCAATTCAAGTTCCATTACCCACTCACTTTTGAAATTCTAATAAAAGTCCTACAAAAACATTGATTTCCTTTTGGGGGGTTGCTTTGACTTGAAATGCAAAATTCTCCTCAAAGAACTCAGCCTCCCTGTTAATGGCATGTTGAATAATGAAGTGGGGTTTGCATACATGGACTTTTTACAACATTTGTTTGACTTTTTCATCTTAATTAGAAACACATGGAGAGGCACAGCCCCCTCCCTGGTGGATCACAGGATCTGGCGTTTCTGTCATCAAATCTCTGAGTTGTTGTTAAAATACTTATGTGATATTAAAGACAATTAAGCATGACACAACCATGTGACTGTAAATCAAGCTTTTGCATTGTTAGGCAATGACACACTGTCAAATGCCTTAGCAGATGTAATTCATGCTTGTGCTATTACAACTCATTTGGGAAGGCACCCAGGAGCATTGTTAAAATATGTTCGACCCTGCGCTTTCTTTAGTGTCCCACAGGTCACATTACATGTGCATGGCGTGTAATTGGAGTACATTGTGATTCTTGATGTGTCCCTCAGTGTCTCAGAGAATAAAAGGAAATCAGTTAATACTAATCTCAATGTCATGTCGTCCTACCATAAATGACTGCATAACTGCAATACATGTGCATAAATCTAAACCCATTTGTGTGCTTCTGTTTCTTTAATCAAATCTCTGTACTTCCCCCTTAACCGTTTTTAGTTTGAACACAAAATAAATTCAAACAACACCTCTGGTGTCCTCTTCCATGCATCAAAAGAACTAGCACACACGCCCATGCCATTTTGTTTTCAAAGAAAAGACTGCAGACCACAGAGTGATGGGAATCGAATTTTGTCCTGAGAGAAGATTAACTTTGGCAGAGCATGGTCTAGAGATCCTGTAGTGCTGTTTGGAGTCACTGAACCGTGTGGTTCCTAACTGCACCGGCTGACCTCTGCCAACCACTAATGGTTTCTCTGAAACGCCACACAATAGAGCCCCATAAGAATGAGATGAGGTCAGTGAGGGATGGCCGTTCCACAGAATTTACATAATATATCAACCTTTATGGTCCCCCCAGTCATTACAGCAAATGGCCACATTAATTTCATCGCCTGCCACAACTACTGCACAGACAGGGATAACAACCACCCCTACATCCTCATTTACCAATCATGGAATTATCCAATTGTGAACACATATACTCTTTGTCTATGTTTCTTTTAGCCTGTATAATAAAAAGCTAATCTGAACAAAGTGAATTATGCAGTTATGCGCTTTGGCTGTAAGAAACCACTTTTATTCCAGGGTTTGGAATGCTGAGAGAGAGAAAAAAATCTGGAACTTTGAAAAACACCAAGGTTATGGACATGCCCATGCATAAATGTGGTCACATTACATTAAACCATTCCCTTTCTATGTGAATAGTTGAACTATTTTTCACGGGCTACATCCATAATCCAAAGTCACTTTCACATGTTCTACTCCTCAACAGTTAATCACAGTGTAAAGGTCCCATGGTTAGTCTGTCATCTTCAACTATGTCTACCTCTGTATACCCTCCATCTGAAATCCAGTGTAATAATATAAAGTAACTGTCTGGGAAAGATCAGCGTCCACATCATGTATGCTGGAGGAGTTTTCCTTTGCATGTGAGCCCTGAAGGTTTGTCGGATTTATGATGTGAGCCATGCTGGTTAAAGCCCCTCTCTTGAGAGACGGGGAGGCTGCAGCTCCTTCTGGAATAGATGAATGAAACTAAACCCTTCTCCACTTGTTGTGTGCAAGAGGGATTAGGAATCTGGGCCTATTTCATATAAGGAGAGAGAGAGAGAGAGAGAGAGAGAGAGAGAGAGAAAAAGCAGCAGCCATAACTTTGTAGTGTATTTACAGTATCCGTTACAAAAGATAGACTGACTTCACATTGGAATTTCAAATGTACATCTTAAAACATGGACTTGGTTTATTCATTATGTTGTCCGTCTTAATGACAACAGCAAAAACATGCCTAGGGGGATTGTGGATTCAAAGGGCCTAGTTATATCGATGTTCCCTTTTGTGTCTGTCTCATCAGTGTCCGTACATGGGATTCTAATGCGTTTAACACTCACCGTCAGTCTGTTGCGATTTAAAGGCACCTGGATTTACAATGAAATGCATATTATTATTCTGTTTTACTGTTCACTGAGGGGTTCCAGAATGTCTTTGCTTCCTTTCTTCGTCCCAGTTTTATTTAGCACTTAAAACTTGAATCCGTCCAATGGAGGCTACATCTCTTACAGACCTCCAGAATGTCCTCGCCTCAGCTTGTGTCCAAATGCTGTGTAGTTTACTGTGCTCACAACATAATATGTTAATAATCTCTGACCAGTTGTGTAATTCAATGATGTGTAGTTCACTGATTAACACGGCTTGTTGTCAATAAACATTGATCAGAATACTCACATTTTCTACTTACAGCTAAACTATTTGACTTAAGTCAATCATTGGTTTGATGTGATTGTAGACAGTTATGGACAATTGGATTGCTGTTGAGGGGGAACTCATTCAAGCTGCTTGACAGTATTAGTGGTGATGCCAGAATGATTAGATGACATATAGACTACAATACAGTTAGTATGGTGTTTCTGGTGAGGTTGCAGAAGTGCGCGTTACATACATTCTATAGCTGCTCCTAACAAAGAACAAGAATGCCAACAGCAGCTGCCTCCATTTCATAAGGGGCTTAATTGGAGTGATGATGGACTTGCCCTGTGGATCCTGGGGATGCTACTGTTAGATGCTGTCTACCTCCTCCGGGTAATTTCCCCAGGGAGCAGTGTGATTAGGTAAGATGTAGTAATGGCATGCCCGTTAAACAGATGTCTGTAGATATTAAGCTAATGAACCCTCCGAGTGCTGGGTCGGCGGACGGTGTGTGCAGCTTGTGCAGCTCTGAAGTGCATTACCAGTGTTTGTCGGCGGCTTTGAAAATGACGCTTGTGCAGCGTGCTTGTTAACCCCTGCTGTCTGACCTTTCTGTGGACGCAGACGTCCGCCATTACACCATAAAGCAATCACCATAAGGCCAGGGTTACTGCACTGGGGCCCCAGGGCCCAACGAAGGCCGTATTTCAGGAGGAATTCTTGATATGCTCCCAATCTTAGGTGACAATATTCCGTTATTGTAGGCTGCACTTGAATGACTTGAATGTAGAAGGTCATCATTGCGCAAAACGTTAGATTCTAATTTGATCGTTTTCGTCATTTAGATCTAGTTATTCAATTGTATCTACTTGTTTTACCTCTTCAGGACAGTCGTGTGCATTCTTTCAGAGGACATGGAGTAGCCATTAAAAATAATGATGGCGTATCTCTAACTCGGTCCAACATCTGCTTCTCTACATGGAGTTTGTTCCTCCTCCGTCCTCAATGACATGATTGTTTTTTTTTAGCAGAAATGTAATAGTGGTCCTTTTGTTGAATCAGGCTATATTACCTGTGTTTTCAAATACTGTACAATTAAATCACTTGTGACGATGAAAAGGCTGTGTTATCATCATCCAAGTAAAGAGAGAGATTTCTCAAATGTAATTTGTGTATAAATTCAGGTTCAGGTTCTCAATAATGCAGGAGTCGGAGGTGCTTCCATGATAGTGGTTGTCCTGTGTCCTCTCTCCCCGTGGAGTCTGATCTGATCTGAAGTGACGTACCAGAGGAAGGTGCAGTGGACCTTAGATCCTCAGAGGTCAAGGGTGCGGATGAACATAACCTACTCTGCTTAGATTTTCCTCCTCAGAAATACGTTTGGAACAGATTATCTCCTGAGCTCTAATTTTAGCCAATTAACCTCTCAGCTCACATTTAATTCTCCTTGTCGTGGGGTTAAGCCACTTACCTCTGGCAATGAGAAAACGATCAAGTACGGAATGTTGTTATGTAACACAACCACATGTGTTAATGTGATCTGGATCAGCCACTCGAGCTGGTATGATGACTCTGTAACTTGTGTCTTATTTATTGTCCTGGCCCAAGAAGGGCACATAAACACCCATCAACATGTGTTAGACTGGGAAATAGAGGGAGGAGAGGGTTGCAGATGGAGAAAGAATCAGCGAGTTGATAATTAGTACTTCGCTGCTCTGATTAAGTCAAAACCCTAAACGTGATTCTTGAAGAAATGCCTCACTGTCCCCAGTGAGCTTTTGCCCTGCAATTCTGTTTCAGAGGGAATAAATCACCACAGGCAGCCAAGCCACACACACACGCACACGCACACACACACACACACACACACACACACACACACACACACACACACACACACACACACACACACACACATGGATCATACACAGATCACACACATACAAGACCATGGAGAAAGGGTTGGAGAGAAGAGAGCTGAGACCTATTGTATAAAGTGAGAAAGATGCCAAAATTCCTCTTATCCCTGAGGTCATCTATGGTTTTGGTCAAGTAAAACTCATCTTGGCTGATCGTCAGATTTAGGCTTTTATTGTCTCCCAGCCGAGTTCCCCCCACCCTTCTCCCCCCCGCCCCTTCCCCTCACCCTTCTCCCCCCCGCCCCTTCCCCCCACCCTTCTCCCCCCCGCCCCTTCCCCCCACCCTTCTCCCCCCCCGCCCCTTCCCCTCACCCTTCTCCCCCCCGCCCCTTCCCCCCACCCTTCTCCCCCCCGCCCCTTCCCCCCACCCTTCTCCCCCCCGCCCCTTCCCCTCACCCTTCTCCCTCTCCCTCACTCCCTTGCTTGAGAAAGTACAGTAACAAACAAGGCTTTAGTTTGGGAAGTAGAAAGGACTTGAGTCATCACATTATAAGTCACAGAATAATGGCTTGCACACACATTCTCTTAATGGGTGAATTCATTCATTCCAGTGAAAGGGGCAAGACGTATTCACAATGATAGCCAGAATGCCCTCAATGATTCCATAGATTTTATTTTTTCTGCAATGTTATCTCTACAGTTACATAATTCTCCATAATATTACAACACAATTGGAATTGATTTTCAGTAGTTAGTTTCTTGCAGCTTCAGACTTTTTAAGACAGATTTAAGTGGTCTGTCTCCGGGTTACTAAGGGAATAGAACTACTGTTAGAGTTATTTCTTTTCATGTGCAGAAAATCTATTGTAATTCCATCTTGCCAATATTAGCTGTTTGAAACTTGGATTTAGATCAATATTTGCTATCCTCCCTGGACGGCATGGTGTATGACGCAGAGAATGACGCAGAGAATAATAGAAAAATGATAGATTCACATCATCATTTATGTCGTCATTTAATTGTTATGGTCTTGTTCACACCAACACAAGACCGCTGACATATAGCAATCTCACTCGGAATCTACACTGACAAACAGAGAAGATTGTGGCATATGCGTAATGTGCAGTTGTTTTTGGCTTTGCTTCATGTTGGCCAAGATGGATGCTCGCAATCAAGTCTACCCACATGTGGAGGGGCATCGATCGGGCTCCTGTTTGGTACCCTGTGGTGTGCTGAGATAAGACAAGCCCAGGACACCTGCCAATAAGAAAACCAAAGCAGCAAATGTGAAGTGGCTCTCCACTAATAAGAATGGAAGCCAGAGATGAAGCTGTCCTGTTGTTGATGTAAAATGGCCCGTGATAGATTACCAGGCTCTCTGATGTTCCTTCTTATGCCCTGCAGTGGAGCCTCACAACAAGACTAGTAGCGTGTTGCCTGGCTACAACAGTGTTCAAATAATGGAGTAGTTTCATCATGACGCAAATACAGCACATTGTCTGTCCCTCTTGTTGTATCTGATAACAGATTTTTGCTCATGTATTTGCCCTTGAAGGTTTGTTAGTGATATGGCTCTTGGACAATTACACAGTCCAGATAAGCACTAGCACAGTAGAGCCAGCAGGTCTGTCATTGATGATAATTGTCCCATTTCCCCAGATTTTCTCTGTATGACGGACCAAACTCATTATGGCAGGCATATGTCACACAATCATTTGTCCCTGGGCCTCAGATGCTGCACTTTCTCTCAATACTGCAATTCGTTTATTAACTATTACGATAATGGACTCAGAGTGAAAGGCCCCAGACAGTAGTTATTTTTAGATACCATGAAACCACACCATACCTTTTCAATAGATTGAAAGCATTGTACACCGACTTAAGTGGATAGTGGATGTCTGTGTCATAGCAGCCTCTCTTGAGTCCCAGAGGCCCCGCAGTGTGATGAGTACAGGGCACGGGCAGCACTGCAAGTGATTACCTGAGCCACAGGGTGACGACCTGCTCCCACTCTCTCTCTTTGTGGAAAAAGGCCTCCCTGCACACCCCAGAAAATGCCACTTAGCAGATAACGATGGTGTGCCTAACCCATCCATGACAGGGATGGGGCGAGCGAGCACAGAGAGGGAGAGTGCCCATCTGCCACTGCTTCATCATTCCTAATATGCCAGGCGTATCCCTGGGAGACCAGCAGGGGGTTGTGGAAAGGGAGCAGGAGATTACCAGCAGAGAACAGACTGGAGCCCTCAGACTAGCACTGCTGTTGGCTATGCTTCATGCAATGCAACAGTGCTAAAATAAATAACCCAATTAGATTATGATACACTCTTAGAATACTGTGTATGAAATGGCAGTAATGATTTGAGTGAGTACTAATGCCTAGTAAACACATACAGACAAGTACACATTCCAAGCTGCAAAGGCACTACACAGTACTAGCCATTAACATTGGCTAGACATTGATTACTATTTATTAATTGCCAATTAGGCGTTTGGAAAGTTACCAGTGTAATGTAATGAGGATGAAATGTATTTGTTTGTGTATAGTATGGCCCCTAGGAGCTTTCTCTATATGATAACAGAGTAGCCCGCTGCCTAACTCTGACACTCCCTTGGCTGCCAGTGCAGGTGTGAACCAGTTCAGTCTCGCATTACCTACTGGAACGACACCCCAGAGGAACCAGCACCAGTTTCCAAACCTCTGTTTTCCCCATCAGTGGTTCCAGTGGTTCCAAGCTCCTCCTGGTCTTGGCTCCCCATGCCCCTGGGGGGCTGGTATGTATGTTAGATGGGGGGCTGTACCCCCAAGGCTGGTGTGTAGGGAAGATGGGGTTCGATGTGCACCTGAGGCTGCAGCCCCCCCTGGCGTAAGGCCTGTTTACAACAGTACGCCCCAGGAAAGGCCTGTGATGCCTTGTGCTTATACAGACATCTGGCTTGGGTGGAACATTGTCTTTGTCAGATACACTATGGTCAGGAATTATATAATAAAGCGAATTTATCCCATTAGATATAGACCTCAAATTAAATAAACATATTTCTTATTCTGTACCTTTGTTGACCTTGATTCCATGTATCCCAGCAACACAGATAAAGAGAGCTTGGAGCTTGAGGAGTGTAGGAGGTGGGGGAGGACAGTTTAGTTCAGTTGCAGGGATCCGATGAAGGTTGCCATAAGGCATTTGGTGCTATTTAAATGGATTGATGTTTATCAGCTTGTTCAGTGAAGAGTTATAAAGTTGTCGCAAGTAATGTAATTGATTAGCCCCATAAAACTAACCATCCCTCCCGTTAACCATACATGAAAGGCTGTAAAGGATACGTTTTGTCTCTATAAAAACATTATAAGCATTGATGCACACAAACTAATGTTACATAAAACCATATTGTTTCGTCACTGGGCCTTTACAGACACAGATACTGTATATCTCCAGGAGATCACAGAGGATAATTGAATCCTTTGGAAATAATCAGACAGGGCTTTGAAGGAGGTGGAAAAAGAAAAGAATGGATGAATTCATCTGAGTGCCATTATCCTCTGGTACTCCCTAAGATAAGAGGACAAGAGGCTGTTCTAATGAGAGATTCCTAGTGGGGGAGATTCCTCTATCAGCCTGCTGGTGTTCGGAGGTTCAGGTAATTTCTCTAATCAAATTCCCCTACAGCCGTTTGTTTCATCCCAAAGCCCGTTTGCCATTTAGCCCGTTTGCCATTTAGACATACAATGTCGCCTGGCTGTAATTTATCCTAGTGTTAACTGATACTCTGACTGTGAGTTTGCTGTAGTAATATTATTACAGATATACACACCAACTAATTTTCATTTTATACTGGTCTCTGATGAATCAGACAGGAAGATAAGGAATACTACTATGACATCGCCATTCTGGCCCAGAAGGAGATGGGAAGTCCTAGGTGAGCAATTATCCCAAATAGGCCCCATGGCCTCCGTGAGGAAGAGTCACCCATTCCTTCAGACTGACAGGAAAAACACACTGGAGATCACTTCCAGCAAAGTGGAATGTCAGTGTTGCTGTCAAATCCATGCAGAGTGATTAACGACAGAGTCCTGCGTTGATTTGTGAAAGAAAAACGCCCTCTTCCATCTCTCAGAATCTGCGACCAGGGAGGTGGACTACATTATTTGCAAACACCCGTGCCTGTGCATGGACTTGTAAGAAAACAGCTTGGCAAAATAAGTCAGTATTATTTTTCAGCATGACACTTTAGCTGTGTTATCACAGGGGTGTGCCTGTTTCTCTTTCTGTGGCTCGCAGGGGAAATAAGACCAGATATACTGCAAAAGCCAAAGGAAACACTATACACACAGTGTAAAGGGAAAGTTCAGTGCTCCTCCCTGTAAGGCAGGTATACATTCAAGCTGTTGTGTTTTTGTTAATGGCTGTGGGACTGGTTTATCCCTATAAGCCAAGTTTGTCCTCCTCTCCTTAAATTCCTTCTCCATGAGCCCTCTGGCTCTAACCGATGTGTTATATCATAATTACAGTGTGTAACAACGGAAAAGACCTCTTGTGTAACAACAGAAAAGGCGTCTTGCAAAAACGCTTTTTCAGTTGTTTGGGACTAGGCCTATTTGTTTCCTGACAAGATTTAGGCTTCCATTTGTTGCACGGAATACTTTTCCTGCGGTAATACTTGTTTGTGTTTGTGTGGAAAGACACTCTAAGACACATTCCAATTACCAGATTTGTTGGCATTGGAATAACGGGAGGTCACACATCGTTACAGAATTCCGTCTTTGCAATGCTCTGTTTGTGATTAGACAATGGTAACGGGAAGGGCATGGCTTGTATGTTCTGCTGCATATCTGCCTTTTCAACTACAGCTGAAAAATGTACTTGTACGCTTGAATGCAATTAATAAATGGTGGTCGACAAGTTTAGCTTAGACAAAGAGACATGTCAGCCTGTGAATTATTATGCTGTCAGTGTAGACAAAAACATGCATGTCAAATGCAGTGACAGGTGCCATACAGAGACATGCTTTGTCTGCGGGTGCCAGATATATGTTGCACCAGGGAAAATGGAGGCCTTCATTATGGGATAAGGAGCTGCAGTGTGACGGCTGAATAATCCTCATGTTTCCACGGCGATGCCTACTACAGTATGGGCTACTGTTATCTCCCTGGAATGTGGAGACAAAACCATGTCTATTTTCTCCCACAGAAACAACACAATCAAAACACCATGCAACATACAGTATAGACAGGGCCAGTTTGCACAGACGCTGCCACTGCGCTTCTGTCTTGTGTGTGTTATATTTACAATTTAGGGCTTATCATGGCATACATGCTGCCACTAATAAGGTTTTCGATGAGTTGCCGAGTCAATCGAAGTGGAGGGCTGAAATGCAGGAGGCAACTGTTGTGAAGGCACAAGAATGCAATGCGAATGGGAAACGTAGCGCCTGACAGTAAGTCCTGTGTGATATGCTGCCTGAGCTCAGGGTGTCTTGTCTCTCTGCAGCTACGCTAAACAAGAACACATTCCAGAACAGAAAGAATCAATGTTACATCAGGGAGAGATTCAGAAAATGTTTTATTGCTTTTTTTGGGTCGTGAGAAAGCCCTGTTTTCTAGATGCCTGTGACGCATAATTGATACAAAATGTTCTTGTGTTTATGAGATGATTAAGAAACCGCAAGACATATGAGATGTGTAATGCATCAGAGATATTAAACCAATATTTACACGTGGAGTTCTTAGTCCAATCATCAGATCCGGATTTTAGCGCATGAAATATGGGAGGGAGTTACCATAATCATAACCATAAGAAGAATATAGTTTTGAATTCTGTGCGAATGAAGTCATATAAACATCTGTGGACCCACACCCTATTTCCAAAGCACGAGCAGCAGGGACAAATCATCACTGGCCACACTTCCATGCAGTCTGCCGCACAGGCCATCTCAGAGGACCCCTTCATCAAAGTGACCTCACCGTCAACCCCACTCTTTCTGAGGGGTGTTCTGAGTGTAGCTTCTCCACAGGGACTCCTCCACTGCAGAGAGTAAAGGTGGAGTCCCTCTCTCTATCTGAGCTCACATCTCTGCAGCCCCTCTCTCTAATCCTCGCTCTGGCACATTCTTTCATGACAGTACTGAAAAGGAAAGAAGTGGGACCACCGCCACCTGGCAGCCTGGCCCTCCTTGTTTTCCTTTATAACACCAAATATACTCACTGAGCACTTTATTCGGAACACTATACTAATACCGGGTAGGGCCTCCTTTTGCTCTCAAATCAGCCTCAATTCTTCGTGGCATTGATTCCACAAGATGTTGGAAACATTCCTTTGAGATTCTGGTCCATGATGACATGATTGCATCACGCAATTCCTGCAGGTTTTTCAGGTGCACTTTCAAGCTGTGAATCTCCCATTCTACCACTTCCCAAATGTGTTCTATTGGATTCAGATCTGGTGACTGGGAAGGCCACTGAAGAACACTGAACTCATTGTCATGTTCATGGAACCAGTTTGAAACAACTTTTGCTTTGTGACATGGTGCATTATCATGCTGGAAGTAGCCATTAGAAGATAATAAAGTAAAGTAAGTAAGTAAATTGTGGCCATGAAGGGATGCACATGGTCAGCAACAATACTCAAACAGGCTGTGGCATTCAAGCGATGATTGATTGGTATTAACGGGCCCAGAGTGTGCCAAGAAAACATTCCCCACACCATTACACCACCTCCACCATGAGAAGGTGTACAGGTGTTCCTAATAAAGTGTTCGGTGAGTGTATATACGCATATTTGTGAAATATTTGCACCGTGCTGTATATTTTAATGTCATGTCACAGATGCTATGTATTAATTTGTATTTGTTTTAAACTTACTGTGAATTCAAAACCTCATGCTTGGGATGGGAAGGAGAATATTGGCCCTTTTATAGGGGTGGTGGGGGGGGTGCCTGAGGCTGACAGAAATGTCTGGAGTCATTTCAAAGATTTCAATGGAAACTCCATTATTGTGGAATAAAGAGGTCATGCAGTCTTTCCACGGAAAAAGCATCCACAGAGAAACACTGCTAGGCATGCCAGTTGGCCTGGCCTTCACAACTCCAGTCTCTCACGCTCTCCCATACAGTACATGGACCTCTCTCATCTTCTCTAACACCTCGAGAAAAAATACCAAAATCAGTCATTTCCTTTGTAGATTGTCATTCATCATAGATATATGAATGCAGACATTAAATTCTAGCATGTTTCCGCCCCTTATACGTACTGTATAGTAGCCTACATTCATGGTCATTCTTTTCTCTTAGTCGTTAATTTTGTAATGCCGTTATCTTGCAAGAAATGAATGAACAAATGCATTCTTGTCATTTTTCAGACATGAAAGGAAATGCCTGAAGTAGCAATGCATGTAATCATATCACAACATAAAGGAGCTCAGTGCAATGGGAATTCCAGGAAGTGTCATCCACAGTTCCTTCATTCTTATCAATTATGAGAGCTTTCTTCTTTGTGCATACGCTCTCTCTCCTGCTAGAGTGGCATTACAACACTATTTACATTGCAGAATACAAATTAAGTTCAAAGTGAATAAAATCCCATTGAACAGCCCTGTTTCTGTGTCTATACAGTAATACCAAGGGCACAAAGACACTTTTGTGTCCACTGGCTTTACGATGGGACACAGACAGTGATCTCTACAGTAGAGTCGTAGATTTTGGCCCGAGTGAATGTGCTTTTGTGATGGGCCTCCACAAAGGCTCCACACATCATGTCAAACAAGGGTCTCTGAAATAAAAGTGCATTCTGCTCTGATGTATGGACTGGTACCATCTGGGGTTCTGGCAAGTGACAAAAAGATCATTTGGAGAGAGGAACAGGGAGCTGTGTCTGTTTGTTTGATTTCTGTCTGTCTCATTAAGGATGAGGACAGATTCATGTGGTCCCTACCCACAAGGGGAAGTCTGAGCACGTAACAAACAGCAGTACAGGGAGAGGTATCCACAGAGTGGCAGATATAGGCATGAATCCACTCTTTCAAACTGCAAGCGTTTTATTGTGCAGCCAGAAAGAAAACAGGTCAGCTTTGAACTCCCGTTCTTCCACAGCAGCACAAGAGAGGTTTTTAGGGGAAGTTAGCTGCGGGGCGATAAAAGTAAACAGCTGGAATGTATGCGATGCCAGTGGAGCACAGACACCAACGACTGCTGTGCCTTGAAGAACCAGCGGCACCTGTGGTTTACATGGACAATGACAAGGCCGGAAGGCATTGGGCCTTAATAGACTTAGGCTCGCAGTAGATTTGGGCTTAATTACGCTCCGCTGAAGGCATTTATTATTGTCAGAGCTCTTATCTGGCCCACATGCGACAGTTTGAGGCAGCAGGTATTCACACTTCTCTTGGAGCAGAGCCAAGCAGGAAGCTGGAATAACAACAGCTCCTGAGCTGCGCGCCGCCGCCCCGGGGCCCAGTGTTGTACTGTAGACGTCCAGTCCGATGGAGAGGAGCTTGCGTGTGCGTCACACCGCAGTTGCCTTCACACTCAAGCTGGCCAACAAAAGCACAATGATGAGACCGTTTTGTTTTGTGTTGAATTGTACCGGGGGATGGTAAGCCATGATGGGTGTCCCTCTCCCTTGTTCTTGTCCCCTTTCGGAAAAATAAACTGTGCTTTTGCAAGAGCAGTGTTATTGTTGTCGATTTGTATTCCCAGATCACTCAGCATTGTGCGTGGATGAATGTAAAAGTGTTTTTAAGAGTCCCATATGAAGTGTATCTTTAATATGGAAGAGTGTACAACAGAGAGTACAAACCACAGAATGTCATTGCAGCTTCAATAAACGTAGGAGGTCCACTAAGTGAGGAGTTCTCAGAGTGATTTCTCATATTTTGTCTTCTATGTTCCAGCCCATTAGTTCACAAATTTGAATGGCTTCAGAACCAGTTCCGTATGTATGTCTACATGTCAATCTGGACCTATTCAGGAACTGGTGGTCTCGATCCACTGTCACCACTAGGATATTTATCTTTTCTTGTTGTAAGTGTGTGCTTGAACAAGTGCAGTATGTCCCAGGAGGAGAGGAGGACAGCTTTACAGCAGCTCATCACACAGTATGAAGCCTGGACTCATGAAGGCGATGCACTTCTGAGTCAGTTCATCACCATGACAACCACATACACGGCGATGCTCGGAGATCTGGAACGCTCTTCAGGCTGCTCTCTGTAGCTGATGGGAAGAACGACGTCAAACGTCCCCTACTTGGAGCTAAGACCCAGTGCTACAGACAGAATAACAACATCAACAACAAGCTTCATGTGTTCATACTAGAAGATCACAATGGTTCATCCTGTCACCTCCTTGAATAACATCCAAACTAATAACAACAATGTTATGACAATATTACTGTAGTCCAACCTCCCATTCAAAGTTGCATTCTAGGTCTCTTGACACCATATGAATGTTGATAAGATCTTTATCCCAGATATCCAAGTGATTAGGTATCCTGAGCTTTGCCTCATCAGTACTTTTGTGATTGCTAATAGTGATACATTGAGATTAGCACTAAAGCAATGGTCTCTTTTAGACAGCGAATCATAGTCAGGTAATTGAAAAGCAAATATGCAGTGGGCTCAGGAGGCATCTACATGAAGTGAGGGAATGCATATTGACCCCGCAATAAATAATTCTACTCACATTCATCAATGTTAATGATTATTTATTTCTGCCAGCATCTTTCAGTGCAATATTTACAGCACAGATCACTTTTTTCTCAATCACTTTGCTTTTATCCATCAATTCATCAGCTCTAAAGACAGCTTGAGTCAAATATTCTGTTGTGAATTTGCAGCAGTAATCTCAGTTGCCCGTGTATATGCATTTTGGCACAACACTTAGCAGAGTTTTCATAATGATGTACAACCAATATGGTGATTAATTTGTTAGAGGTGTCAAATGTTTTGTAGAAATGTTATTTTATTGTTGATCATTATTTTATTCTGTTTAATCTTAGCTTTCAACAGATCGACGCTGGCATTTGAAAACTGTTCTTTTTAGTCTCAGTTCAAGCCCATCATTTTACTCTATACTGTAACTCTTGCAGTGGTGTAAAAAGAGGAAAAGATGAGCTACTGTAGTTCTGTCCACATTCCATTCCACAAACACACACACACACACACACACACACACACACACACACACACACACACACACACTTAGACAGATTAGCGTCATCACACATAGACAAAGCTGGGACTTGAGGGGGCCAGAAAAGCTCTTCTTCCTGTTCACAGAAGTGACCCCACAGCACAGGAAGCTCTTTGCAGCTGTACCGTGTTCCAAACTGTGACACCAGCTCTGAATGGCAGGATGTCCTGCTTTGAGTTCCTCTGTGAGTCTCTGTGTGGGGCTGACCAGGATGAGGAGGTTCAACAAACCACAAGAAGGCCACCACACAGCCAAGAAATATGGCCCTCACTATCGCACCAAATCATGGCAACCTTATTGACTAATAGAGGGGTAGGCCTATAGCGGTGTACGCTTAGTTTCTCTGGCCTTTAGAAGCTGTGTAGAGAGGAAGAGAAGAAATCCCTTGCAGTCACACTGGAAATGCCATTTCGCAATCTGTCTGGATTTGACAGACGACGGATCAGAGTTGAGGGCTGTCGGGGTGAAAGGTGCTGGGGTGGAAACGTGGCCTGCTGCAGGAAGTGTGTGATACTCATCTGCAGGACATTCCTGAACACAAGCACTGCATATCTCAGAAAAACTATATTTACCCTGTTATCAGCTCTGGAAGACCCTCTAAGGCCACCATCTTAAGCGTGTCTTCAGTGAGTCTGTGCGCAGAGGGTGAGGGTTAGGCTTAGGCTTAGGGTTTTATGATAGCTGTCTGCACGGCTTGTGTTCTTCAGGCTTTTATTCGTCACTGTGCAGATAAGTGCGTGTCTTTCCTGGACACTTCCTAAGGCATAACACCATCGTTATAAGGGCAGTTGACATGACTTGTTAGAGCTGGGTGACACAGGGGACTGGGACAGTGATCGGGGTTGGGGTTAACCATGACTGAATGGCATCAGAATGTAAATTCCCTGGCCCAGAGGAGGTCGAGAGGAGGCAGCTGAGTCGAACTCCCTTCCTGTGGATCAGGGGGTTCTCTCATGCACCAGTGAATGGGGACGGTGTGACAGGACTGAATCGGGTTCCTGTTTTTGCCCTTCAATCGAAACTGATCTGGCTGCCAAGTTTCTGCTCACCGTCTGAATGCAGACCCAGGAGTTCCCAGAATGTTGAAATGAAAGTGGGTTTTCCCCCCCCCGTCAACAGCAAAAATGGAATAACCCTTGTGTTTTGAAACAATTGATTTTAATGAGGATTGCCATGAATATTAGGAAATTACATAACATAATTGTCAAACACTGGCAATGTTGAGTTATGCTTTGGGCCTGTAGTAGGAGTGATAAAAGAAGCCTTTTCCAGGGAGACAATTCTTTGTCAGAATGGCCCTTCTGTCATCCAGTTCAGGGTAGTAACGTGACAGACATGACAGAGAGTATGGGAGTGAGAGTTTGTTTTAGCTCATCTCCTCCCGGAAGACAGGAGCTAGGTTGTCAAAGCATCCATCAATGTCACAGTAATCGGTTTAATAGGAGCGAAGGAGGGGGAACGCAACTGGCACAGAGAACTTCCATTGAAAAGCGCCCCTCAGATGACCTAAAACATCGGGTTACTGTCAGATGCTAGATACATTCACACACACATACACACACACACACACACACACACACACACACACACTGTTTGTTAGTACAGTAAAACATGTTTTGAATGGTAAGACTTGTTTGGAATGGTCATGTTGATATAATAGCAAATCTACTGAGTATACTAGCTGACCGCTCTGGTGTTGTTACATCATTGAATATTGTAGTCGGAGGACTTGTACTGTAGCAGTCAGTCTTTAAAAAGAAAGAATGCTGTAATGCTGTAAAAGCTTCTTGTTGCTTTACAGAAATTACACAATGCATGTTCATTGTGCTTTACCCCTCAGTTATCCACTTGTCATCTCTTAGCATTGGTGACAAAACCCGGTAGCTGCTGTAGTTGCGTGTCTCATCAGATCAAAGCAAGCTTGTTGTCTTGTTTGAGCAGCTCTCTGGATCCTCTGTAGCCAAATAGCATACACTGTCTGTAAACTTTGCTTGAACTTCAGTGAGACTGAAATATAGCATTAGAGAAGCTCTCACTGTTGCCACAAACCTCACAGGAATTCACGCCGAGTTTAAAGGAGACCATTTCCAAAAGAAAAGGAAAAAAATAACATATATAATTAATCACACATTAGAGAGGCTCCAAATCATATTCCACCATCAGAGCTCTAATTTTTTCCATATAGCTGGGGAATGTGTTGTTTTCTTCCTCCCTGGTCAGGATGAGGTGGTGGAAACATCTCTTGTTGGCTGAGATTCCGCCTCCATGTCAGCCATGTCAATCAAGGTCTCATCTGGCTGTCCCTGTCGCCAAAACAGTGAAGGAACAACTGATATGGAGTTTGGCTGGGCTTAACAGGCACTGTGGGGGGAACAGAGACTCACACACATGCTAAAGTAGCAGGCATGAGATATCTGAAGCGATGCAGAACTGGTAGCACTTACAGGGTATTCAAAGGCTTTGCCGTAAAGCTAATTGAGGGGGAATCTTGGCTCCCCAGCAGCCAAAGAGAGCCTGGGTCGACTCACGCTGCTCTTTATTTTAAAGAACACATTTCAAGGCTAGGAAACCTTTGATGAATTCTCTACTTTTTCCTTTTTAGTGTTAGCTGCTTTTCCAGAAGGTCAATCTGACTTTTGTTAAAGCTTTGAATTGTCTATTATTATTATTATTATTATTATTATTATTATTATTATTATTATTATGTGTATGCAGTCCTTGTCTATGAAGGAATTATTTAAAGTGTAATTGTAATGTAGACATGACTATGGGCCGGGTAAAATTACCATTTATTTGTATACGTTTTTGTTATTCTTTATTTTTCTATGTACAGTACAGTGTGTGTCACTTTGTGTCCCTCAAATGTCAAGGTCCAGATCATGGATATTCACAATACAACAGAAAAAGGGGCTCACAGTCTCATAAAACTGTGAAACGAAACGGATTGCTCCTTCCATATAACTATTGGACTAATCTTTGTGCAAGTTATTTTCTAGTCTCTCTGTACTGTATGTCTCTGCTTGAACTAGTGCAGTATCTCCCAGGAGGAGAGGAGGACAGCTTCACAGCAGCTCATCACACAGTATGAAGCCTGGACTCGGGGACTCGCCTCATGAAGGCGATGCACTTCTGAGACAGTTCATCACCATGACAACCACATACACAGCGATGCTCAGAGATCTGAGGTTGAAACTGCTCTTCAGGCTGCTCTCTGTAGCTGATGGGAAGAACAACGTCAAACGTCCCCTACTTGGAGCTAAGACCCAGTGCTAGACTGGCTGAATGATAGCAACAGTGGCTTCAAGGGTTCATTCAAAGGTTCACTGAAAATGTAAAACCTGTTGTGATAATCTGGGGAGGAAATTTCATGCAATTGAGTGCATTTCGTGATCAAAGTGTTTTCTGCAGCTTAAGGGAAAATATCTATATGACTGCTGTGTTTGATGTTTTGTCTTGTTGGTGAAATTCATCTTTTGTTTCACTCCTTCATCATCACAGCATTTTAAGGCACGTACGTAAGGCACTTTTTGCTTGTTTTCCTGCAACAATGCATAGCTTCTCACACTATTCATGTTTTATTCATTGGAAGACGTTCACAACGTATGACTGTCTCTATGTTTGCATTAGCACATGTTGTCACAATTCAAATACTGTGGATAGCATCTCTTATTTCAGAAATGTGTCCTGGGCTGTGACAACATGTGCTAATGCAAACAGAGAGAGTTGTGACAAATGTGTACAATGTGTCTATTCTGTCTGGTGACATCTTTAAATGACACAGAATATGCAATGCACTACTACAGTCGACATACGCTGTGGCAGAAACATCCTTCTAACAGGCATACATATTAATGGCACGCTGGGAGCAGAAGTACTCCATGTCAGATGGTATCTGCAGATATCCCCCCTGATCACCGGCAATCACATATCACGCAAATAAGTGGTTGAATGAATTACAGGTTTCCTGAGGGAGCCTGCTCAGCACCGGGAGGCCATCATCCGTGCCCTATGCCCTGTCATTACCACCACTCTGAGCCTCTCTGGTGACAGCCTAATGAAAGGTGCCAAACTGTGACTCATCCTCTGGCTGCCACACAGCATCCTGGGCAGGACTTGTGATGACCAGCGCTGATGCCCAATACGGATATGTCTCATAATAGTCCTCATGAAAAGGGCCTTGGCTTTCAGCCTAACTCAGACAATCTATGAGGAGGTTGTTGTTGTTTTCCCCTTTCCACTTTGTTGTTTACATTTGTTTTCATTTGTCACATAATGACATTTTACAGTAAGCTAACAGCATTTTCTGTCATATGATGAAATATCCATAATTTTCATGTATAAAACTGCATGCATCATGGATAAAAAGCTGCTTCTAAATGTGCTTGGTTAGATGTTTTTATGTAGAAATGATTATGTAAAAGCTGTTTAGTGGAATAGATGGTAATATATTCCAACAACATGATATTCATGTTAGGCTTTGCATCTAGAGGGAGTAATTATGTCAAGTTGGTATAAATAAGTATTTACTCACTTCTGTACTAATTTCTCCATTACAGAGCCCTGTGTTTGATTTCTTAGGCCATCTTAGGCCATCTCAGTAGCATCCTCAAATACACCCACTTACTGTAGGTCCATCCTCACGTTGGATGTGTATCCATAACAACAGGACATTTAAAAGTTGTTCTGTTTTTCCCATCACTAAGATGAAACAAATGAGAGAGGGCAACAAAGCAATGTTTGGACCTTTTTTTCGCTTGGAAAATCAGAGCTTAATTAGGCACCAAATGCAATGGTTGATATGGTTGTCCACACTGGGGAGTTAGATTAGAGGCTGGCAGGCCTTATCTTCGTGGGCCAGATTCCACGGCCAGAATGCTCAGGACATTACATTTGCATCCATCTCTCCCTTGGTCGTCATAGGGTTAGCCAGAGGAGCAGTCCACTGTGAAGAGTTTTAGTTTCCAGCCACAGTGCTAAAATATCAACATTTTTTAAAGGGAAATTTGCAGCTGCGCACCAGAAATCTGTACCAGAGTGTTGTTTTTTCTGTGGTAAAAGCATGTATGACAGTGCTGCTATGGCCTCTTATTCCTCTAGGTATTGCCAATATGGTTGTCAAATCGTTTCACATTTGTTTAATTGTAATTACTTGTAAATGGGTTGTGTGCAGTCCATGTATCCCAAGCGGGAAAAAGTATACTTAAAGGTCCAGTATGTAACATTCAAGCTTAGTAAAAAAAAAGCTTCCTAATGGTTGTAATGACTATGTTTAATTGGTAGTGATCTCTGGAATGAAATCTCTTGAAAGAATTATTTCATTTCTAAACACTGTTTTGGTCCCGCAAAATCACATTCTAAAATGGAGTGGACCTACCCGAATACTCAGTTTGTATACAAACATGTTGTTACTGGTCAGGGGTGTTCTAGGGGAGTGGACTCACCGATTTTAGCCTTTCTGCCTCTGGTGACTGCCTTTTCAAACCGTGCACGCATGCAGAAACACAACAGCTAATGTCCGGCACTGCAAGTCCATTTCGGAGGTTTTCAATATTAATAGGAAGGTGCTTGGAACTTCAAACTGAATTTCACCACGGTGGCCAGAGGTGCCAGATTTCCAACAAACGTAATGCTGTACACTATACAAAGGAGAAGAAAGCCACAGAAGCTGCTCTCAAAGTGCTGAATTTGTTCCCTCATATAATACGACAATGTATATTGCCTTCCTTTGCATATGCGTGTTCGCCCCGATGGAGCTTAATATTTAATACAAATCTTATATTTTATGTTAAGGGACTCTGGCGCCCCCAGAGAGAGTCTTTTTCCCCTATCATCTTGCTTGTGTTCTACAACTTCTAAAGCTGCTTATCGTTAACAATCTGCCCTGGCTAGCCAGGAGCGAGCATGTCTAATCGACCGCTGTCCCAAACAAGTCCTTTTGGAGAAGTGGAGCGAGCTCCAGGAGGCTGAGGTGCTGAGGATGTTCTCACAGGGAGAGAAACACACCACCAACACCTGTTGATGTTTTCAGATTACATCTCATTGGGTTGGGGTAGGGGGGCCTAATTAAACTGTCCAATACAAACTATTATGCACCGTTAGAAAAGCTTGCCTCATGTAAAGCAAGTCATGCATTGCTAGATTAGTGTTCTAGATGGAGCGGAAAGCCTAATCTGGTGCACACAGGCTAGGCCACTGCTCTGTAACTGAGAGGGGCTGTTTGCTGTTTATAAAAAAAACGGGGCGGAGGGAAAGAGAGATAAATAAATAAATTAAGTCCTGGGCTTATCAAAAAATAGGTGTAAATGGCCTATTTTACATTTTAATTCTAATCCATGAGTATAATTTTTTTTACTAGGGGTAATTAGTGATGAATTTCAAATCAACTGACATAAAGTAGCAGAACATAAGTTAATAAACAAAATAGATTGAGATTGTCCTTACAAATGCCTGATTTGTCGGAAATGTCGGAACCAGATTCCGTTTTGTCCATTGAGGTTAAAACCATAACAAATGGGCTCTATTCTATCCTGTTTAATTCTCTTTGTTGTTTGTCTTTTTGCATGAGAATGGCTTTCTTCTTTTGACCTACTTTGCCATTCTCAGTGAAAAATTTAGATAAAGCACCTAAGGGCATAAACCCCAGAACAATTAGAACCCAGGTTATACATAAATGTCCATGAAAGAGGAAGTAAAAGAAACCAAATTGCCAAGTTGTCAGAGCAGTGCCTTATGGGGAGAAAGGATAGCCATTGTCAGAGTCATTGTCATCTGGCAGGTTGACAGGTAGAGGGCTTTCACTTGTTGGACAAGGCTGAGCTGTAACATAATGAAACCCATAGCGAGCAGATAGAAGTGACAGAGTGAGTTATGTTCCTATAGAGAGCTAAAGTGAAAGAATGGGGGTCAGCTATTACCCAGCATTACTCAGAGAATGAGCCTGGAAATTACTTTGTAGGTATGGCTCCCAGGAGCCAAAACCATTCCTTTGCTTGTATTTGTGCGTGCGTGCGTGCGTGCGTGCGTGCGTGCGTGTGTGGGTGCGTGCGTGCGTGCGTGCGTGCGTGCGTGGGTGCGTGCGTGCGTGCGTGTGTATGCTTTTAGCAGTATCCTTACAATCTGTGAGATACGGTATGTGAAGAAACAGCAGATATGAAGTCATGGAACTCGTCCTGGAGCAACCAAAAGCACACAAGCTCAACTGGAGTTCAAGCCATTCCTGTGACTAATGTGAATACGTAATTCAGGGAGACAATACAAAAGGAAATGACCAGCAGACATTGCAGCTTTTAAGTTTATTACATTTTTATATATTGCTATGTATAGTGGGCTCCCTCTCTAAGGAATGCGCTGTGTTTGTATTTCAGGATAGCAACAAAATCCTGACCCAGAGCTGTTTTTTGTTATTTTTGTTTATATCTCAAATACAGGATTCTGTTTGTCCATCAGTCTTTGCTGGTTTCTACGGATCCCCTTTGAGGTGATGGTGGAGAACGATATTGAGTTATTAAAGGGAACAAGTTATTCAGTTGAGGGAACGATTTATTGAATCGAGGGAACAAAATAGTAAACCGAGGGAAACGGATTAGTATGGCTATTTTTTATCTTCACCATGAGCTCTAAGGGCCTCCGTAGGTTTTCTCTGAAGGTATCTCAGAGACAGAGTATTATTTTGTCATTTTGATATGGTCCAGTTGCAGTCAGAGGACAGTTGTTAACCCATGCCACTAGATCCCTTCACATTACCCATGCTCTGTTCAGAATGACAATCTGAACTGATGACACCATGGTTCATAATCCAGGTGAAAATGTGGTCCATGAGGAAAACACATCATCCTAGGCGAGTCGGTTTCCATTTGAACATCGCCTGACATAAAGATCAGAGTGTTAAATGTTTCTTTACAGAAAAGCACATCGAAGGTTTGCTGTCCAGGGTAAGGGTTGTGTCCTCAGATGAGCAGTATATGCCAAGGGGTAACATGGAGTGCAAAGTTTTATCACCACTCTGTAGAAGTTCAAGTCTCTGGGCTCAGCGCTATGCTTGGCATTGCCTATCCACTGCCTTTCCAATTTGGCGAGTCACTCGTAGACGTGGCTGTTCAAAAGCATGACAGTGGCAGATTTGTAAACTTTTGACACAGGCCTCTTCCAAGACTCCCAGTTGATGACTTTACAGTACAGTCAGTTTTCTTTGAAGGATACATTTCCCATCGGGTTGCTTAGTTTTGTGGTAATGTAACTGACAGACAAGAAAATCCATTTACCCCACTGATGTTTTCATTCCTCCACTGAGCTGATTTCCGCCATGACTCGGAAATATACCAAACATACTCAGAGCGGTAATGTTAAATCACTATTATCAGCTCAACCATGATGTTGAAGTTCTACTCAGGATGCACTGCTACTGTGCAGATCAATAGAGCCAGGATGAGCCCTCAAACCTGGCAACAGGGAGACACTCCAGGCCTAACGTTAATTGTTCTAGATGTTTCAACGACCAAGCTGTTCCTCTGTGATACTATTTGAAACCACATCTCATTGAGCTAAAGCCTCACATCAAGTCTTTAATCTATTCTTCCCATTATTCAATTTACACGCTTATTGCTGACTGTGTGAAAGTATGTAAGCCTAAGAGCTGTGTGCTTTACTGGGAGAATGAGTCCCTTCATGGGAGAGATGCAGCTGCAGATGGCCTCGTTGCTGGTGTCCACACACAGGTCATGTGACCAGGGAGGTAGATAGGCAACCAACACCCTGGCCTGTCTCTGTCACCCTGAGATCAAGACTATAGGGAGGTGGCCTTTAGCTCTTTACACTGGCTGACTGATGCTCTTACCCTTTCCCTCCGTCTACAGGGGGCTTTCCACCTGGATACTGTACATGTGTCAGAGGGACACTGCACCTGTAGCAACATCAGTGGAGATTGGATTGACATATTGGTAAGGGTCAACAAAAATGGTTGTCCCTTTCTATTTCATGCTGTGAGGCAGCCTTTGTTGTTCTGTATAGAGACGAAGGCTTGGTTAAAGGGAATGGTCACCTGACTATGGTCCTCTAAGATTGTGGGTTTGATTCCCACTGGGGAATATAACCATAACTACAAAATCGCATATTTACTGTGTATTTTACATAGAAATGTGTGTTAGTGTACTGTGCCTTAATTGGGTTCGATCACCACAATGCAGGCTCTATAGTCCCATCATCATGAATTTGAGCAAGCCAACATGACAGCTTTGCTGATCAATATCAAAGAGCAGTCAGCTGGAGGTATTTCTGATCCCCTCTAACAAATCCAGGGAATAACCACACTTTATCCCCCAATACTGAGTATATCTTACTACTGCTCCAGGGGAACAACCAGAGCAGACTTAAAGACATTGTAAAAACATCCTGATGTACTGTATGCCATCACTCCCTATGTAAGAGACATTAATGGAATATGAATTGAAAAAGCATTGATCTGCATTATAACAATTAATGTCAAAAAGCCATAGGGCAGGAATCAGTCCAGAAATGCCCTCTAACTTTTAACTGATGTGAGCCCTTTAGGCTCCATCACGAGTTGGAAGAAGTGTCACAGTGATTAGTAGAGAAAGTCCTTAGCGATGCTTAGAGGTTTCTCAGTGACTGCACCTGCAGTCACCAGTCTGGTACCATGGTGTTCTGAGATTACACAGCTTGACGGTAATTTACAGGTAATTATTTCCTGCACTCATCCAAACGCAACAGCTTCTCAAGTTGGATTAGCGAGCAGCAGTTTAGCCGCACATAAAGATTAGCACAGACGTCCAGAGAGGTTTGAGATGGTGTGCTGCTATGCCACCAAAACTATCAAATAAATATCAATGTACAGTACAGTATGTTTGGTCTGTATTGTAGACGCCCACAGCACAGTTGAACAACATTTACTGTGTTTCCTTGAGAGTATATTGATGTATTGTTGGCATCTTGAAATAAAATGGGCAAAGACTCAATTGAGTGTAATTAGCTATTAATAATAATTAGCTGATAATAGATCATTCCAATGGCTATTTACTGAGGTGGATAAGCCTCTGAGATAAGGTGGAGATGTTTTCCCCTTGATGGTAACCCAACTGACAGGAGATGTACAGTATTTACTCATTCTGTCACCAACATTCAGTTTGAACAGAAATTAAAATGTTTAGAGCTAGGTATGAATTGGGGTGGATATCTGTGTGGAACTACGATTGGTGTTTGGAAATGGGGCAGGTATAAGGTTTAAACCAGGGCTATGGTTACAGTTACGAGTGGAAATAAGGCTGGAGCTGTGATTCGATATATCACCCAAACCAGAACATGTTCTGCTCAGTTCACTATCACCACACAGAAAACCTAGGTAACAGCGCCGTCTCTATGGCAACACAAGCTGAAACAATTGAGGTAGGCAGCCAGCTTGAGACCAAATATGGTGGTCATGGTCACTGGGAGTGTGAGTCATCCTATTTGTGAAGAAGTTACATGCAATGTCTGATACCGTTGCTCATTCCATTCCATGGATTGCAATGAGCCCGTCTACCTCCACCAACCGCCCCTGATATGTATGTCTATACAGAGATGACACCAGGGGAACCATGAGATCTGCAGTAGATGTACAGATTTCTATGGGTGTACATCCCGGATACTCACAGTAAACCATATGCAAAATTGGCTGTTGCACAGGTTCACACGTTACAAGTAACTAAACTCATTGCAGATAATCGTAAATCTGTTTCACTTCATTGAGAGTGAAATTAGGAGAGATGTTGTTAGATATTGCCTTACCATGGTGTAAAACAATACACGTCTAGGCTAGACTATTACACCAACCTCATTCCAGTCTCTGGTCATGAGGAAAAGTGCCATTTGAGCATCTTCAGTCTAAAAGGAGATTATTGTGCTCTATCCCACATTCTATCCCTGTCTCTCCTCTTAGTCTCAGGGGTATAGAGAGAGGTAAGACGGGTATGGGGTAAGATCTCACACACCATCCTTAGCCAGAGCACCGGAGGGCTTTACCCACCACCCTCAGAGTGGCTGTGTACTGTAACTGTGTTCCCATGTCCCGCAGGGAATGTCAGCAAGAACTTCACTAACCTCAAAACTCCAAACACATATTTCATTGTGAAACATCCAACAGTTCAATAGGGGTGGTGAAATTCCTCTAATTGTGCCCCAGTCTATTTTACGGCTTGAGTATTCTTTCAGCAATGGTCTTTTTAATGGTTGGTGACTGTGGGAGGTCTTGTATCTACCATCACAATAATGTTGCAACGCTTTGAGGAGCGCTGCTCTTGCTGTGACCGAGAAAGTTGGCCTATTTGTAATCCCAATTAAATTATTCAAACCAAACAGTGGAAAAACAAACACTCCACAGAATGTCTCATGCAGTATTTTGATTACTCCATAAGCAAAAGCCTCCGGGCTACTTTTTTACATCAATGAAATATAGATGCATAGAGGCATCCAGCATTGTTTGCTGTAGTCTTTTCATAATGTTTTGCATACCAACAATGTTAAAGTCATCCCAAAAATGCAATAACAAACCAATTCTATAGAAGTCTAGCTGAACCTATCTGTGTGAAATGATAGATTGCCGTCTGATACAAATATCATTCTCCTCAGATAAAGCAGCCTGTCAGTGATTACTTTACCCACAGAAATCATTCCTTAAAGCCAACGTACTGTAAGACTGCAGGAGTGGAAGTACTTTCTCTTGAATCGGAGAGGGACAGCCATCCTTGGTGTGTGTAAACAGTTATGTGGTCAGATACGATCCAGCTGTCTGCTCAGATCTCTGAACTGCAGTAAGTGGATCACTGCTGCCTTGGTCTGGTCAGAGATGGGATAGATGGGATGGCACATCTCTCTCTCTCTGTCTTTCTCTCTCTGTCTTTCTCTCTCTCTCTGTCTCTCTCTCTCTGTCCCTCTCTATCTCTGAGCAGTGACCCATCCTCCTCCTCTTAATTCCTTTATTCTCCTTCATTTGTTCTCTCCCATTATTGCAAATTATTGTTTCGTTTGATGGTCCTAAATCCTCATTTCAATAATCAATGTTTGGATTTCCTCTGATGACATCAGCCCATGTGATTGATTTGGGGGGGTATTTTAATTAGCAGTTGAGTGAGTCTATCGACTGACTGGTTTCCAAGCACAGTTACGTAAGTCATTCAGGAATACTTTCCAGACAATACCAGACTAATTAAATATTGTATCAGCTACTCTGCACCCTGTGGTTAACTGTTAGTACCAATCAATGGGGTGCTCATGAGCCCCTACTGTAAATATCCAGAGCTACAGTATGTATCTTTCTCAATGCCATATGATCACAGATTCTGCTCTTAATAATATCTGCATCGTTTTTATGCACCAGAAAACCAGTATGTAGTTGTTTGCACAACAGTCACAGCAGAATCACTCCATGCCTCAACATCGAAGGAGGTAAATGCAGAGCACTATGAATGACCTTCTGTGTTATCACATAGGTCTAATACGGTATGGCTGATTCTCCATAGAGAGCCACAGTCGAGACAGGCAGGGTACAGGATGTTTATGGTCTGTCTGAGAGCTCCAGTGAACAGTGAAGAGCCACTGAGCTCCAGCTAATGAAACACACAAACAGAGGAACCCTAATTAGGAGTTTATGAACGGCGGTTAATTGAAATTGAATAGCACTGATATGAAGTGCTCTCCTGCTCCCAGCTCTACACTCACAGATGGAGATTGAAAATCATTGATGGGAGTCCAAGTTCAATTATCCCTCATTTACACATTTTGACTCATTTCGTGCAGATTTTTTTTTTTTCTATCGTTATTTTTGGAATGAAATCCGATTGGATTGTAAATGAATTGTAAATGTAACATTAGAGGCAGGAGAGAACACAGTGTTCTCTTTTTATATGGTCGTGCTTAATGTTAATTAGATAGAAATGAGAAAACTGGTGTTCAAATAGTTTGGGTCTACACTACACTATCACTGTCTGGCGTCAGACCGCAGCATCAGAGCCTCTGTTAGGTTTTGCAGTGTAAGGCCGAGTTGTCAGATGACAGAGCACCGCAGCTATCAGAGCGAGCATCTCTACTTCACTCTTTCAAAGCTTCCACTTAATCAGCATTATTGCTTTCTCTGGACCGTAAACTCTGAAACCAATCCCTAAGCATCCATATAAACAAACTCCCCAGCCCTCCCCATCCTCCCAGCCTCACTGCTACACCCCCCACCCCCTCACCCACCCACCCCGCAAAAACCAGTTCTGTCTCCTCATCCGAAAACAATGTGAACTTGTCCCACACATGGCAATACACACAACAAAAGGTGCCCTTCCCTGGTCCCTGCTGTGAGAGGGACCAGCCAGCCCCAAGGGAGGACCCTATTTTGCACCAAGTCAGTGAAACTGAAAGCGGTGCGCGCGTCCCTGTGCTCCACATTGGGTTTGGCTAGACGAGCGGCACATTAGCATGGGCCAAACAGACGGGGTGTGCGGGGGGGGAAGGATAATGAGCTTGCATGCAGGCAGCCGATCCTATTGTTCTGGGCCAGGCACTCCCTTGGATAGCCTAAATGGGTGTCATTATGGAAGGGGCCAAATGTTTACAGTGCCTTTGTTGTGTTTGTGTTGGACAGAAGAGCAGCAGAAGTCCTCCAACGCAGTAGGCACACATTTGACCCCCCTTCTTCTAACCTTCCTCCCTCTCTCTTTCTGTCTCTCTCTCTTTCTCTCTCTCTCTCTCTCTCTCTCTCTCTCTCTCTCTCTCTCTCTCTCTCTCTCTCTTTCCAGGAAACATGGGTTGGGAAGGTTCATGACACCTGTAGTGTGAGTGACAGGGCTACGTCTGTCTCCTACTTACCGTGCATACCGAGGTAATGAGAACCAGAGTCAAAGCCTTAGCCCTCTGTGATTTGTAGATATAACAACTCCATTTGTGTTACTTTGGCTATACTCTGCACAGGTCAAGTAGAGTGCTTTGATGGTGGGAGAACGGACCTGGTGTGTCTGTCCTCTTTGATCAGCGTTCTCTAGGAACACATCATAGTGTGAAGCACCAGCATGGACAACACCTCCACTTCCTCCTCTTCACTCTAAGGGCCGCACTCTTGCTGAGCCGTCTCTGGCTAAGATCGCTTTCATCATCAACCCATCCATCGTCCCTGGTGGTCTGACAGTGCATTCCTTCAAAGGAACAACGCCTTCAGATACTGTACATAAAAGGAGCAAGGTCAAGAAGTGAGGTGCGGTCAGTGGTCCAGGTGAAGAATATCAATTTAATTCAGTACGCCAACTGGGAGCTTCACATACAGAGTACACACAAAGGTAACAATATTATGTTCCATTCAACTTAACAATATGAGCACTAACTTCTTATACTCCATTCTAACAAAGGTCCTCCTTAAGGGAGGAATCATTATCAGCCTATCATGATTAAACACACGTCGCACATTTAGGTGAAAGTTATGGCACACAAACCTCTGGGCCGATTCGCCTCAGATGACTGCTGTAACTATGTGAATAGATGAGTCAAGGGTCATGTCGCATCAGCCGCTAATCATCAGACATCAGCCGCTAACCAAGTTTCACTTCTGCTCATCTATAACCTTTGGAGGCAGAAAACAGAGAGTGGGGAAAAGGGAAGAGCCCAGCATAACAGGGGACATCTCTAATCCGTTTCTCTTTTCTAAGGACACATAGTGTTCTGTTATTAAAATCACATATTATCACTCTCCACACACTAAACACTAGCCGTGGTAACAAAGTCATTACAAATGTTACAAAGCAGTTAAAATGTATAAAGGGCATCAAAATATCAAGCTAGGATTAAACATGTCCAGATCTTCACCTTTCAGCCTTTCAATACCGTACTGTATACGTGCTACCGTATGAGCCTGAGACCTCTCAGATAGTTTGCTTATAAACTAGTTTAATCCTATAAGGTTGATAATGGCCTTGCTGCCTTTTCGCCATCCTCCCCTCTGTCATTGTAGCACCAAAGCAGCTTCTGAAAGACAAGTGGTATAGATTTGATAATCATGAGTCAGTATTGTGTAGTGGCTTAAATAAGTACGAATCATAACAGCCATGATTAAATTAGGCTTGTGTTGTAATTAAATGAGCATTTACCCCCAGGGTCACCACAGTTCCTAACCTATCTAAAAGACTCAGGGTCAAATGTGCTCTCAACAACACACAAAGCTACTATTCTTATGCCAGCTCTTTCAATTCAGCACCCATAACAACAGCAATCCTGTTCTTTTATCCCTAGGAACTTAATTCATTTCCCATTATTGTGTGAGATGGCTGTTTGTTCCCCAAATATCATTCAGGTGTCCTTGGAGACGCGTACACAAAGCCACTCTCTTGGTGGTTGGGATTTAATCATTCTCCTGCAACCACCCCCTCTATACCCGAGCCGCCCGTCAAGATCACACAAAGATCTTGGGATGCTTGCCGAATGCTGGATAGTTCTGAACATAACCGAATGGTTCACAAACACCAATTTAATGATCTCAGCAGGAAATCGAGTTATGAATTGCGTGAATTGCATTTCAGCGTGACACATGGGGCTCCATTTGAGTCTCGGGTCATTTTGGTGTGCCTTTATGATGTTCAGATCAGGGTTGAATGGGTGAGTCTCAGTATTAGCGTGTTATTAGCATTAGCAATGCCTGTATTGTGGGCTGAAACTACCTCAGGCGGTTAGTTGACCTGTCCGACAGGTATTGAGTGTCATTGACGTGCAGAGATGAATAAGACCAAAATCTTGTGGAAAGGATACCGTCTCAGAGTTGATTGTTTTGTCATAGAGCATATGCACCAATGCAATGGATCATATGGACCACACCCTTATATCCCCCATGATAGGGCTAGCGGTGTTCTGACTGTTTAGCACAAAATTGATTGTATATTGATTGTTCGATTGATGTGCCCCTACCCCATCGGAATTGATCCAGACACTTGCTGCCATACATACCATAATTACCATATGCTGTAATATTCAGTTGTAATGCCATTCTATTCATTATCACATCATCACAACAGCACTATTCTGATAGTTAGCAAAAGGACAAAGTAGGCCACACCCTCACTCATGCAAAGGGTCTTATTATCTTTCTTCATCATCTAATCATTATTGGGAACACGGAGGGAGATGACAATCATTCAGGGGTCATATTAGAGGGCTTTGGCATATTTATTGAGCAAATTGAGAGGCTGTTTGGGCTTGGGGATACTCTCTCCTCTTCAAGATATGATTCACGGCTTTGAAGGTTATGGAATGTATGGTTTTGCAGGAAGAAATCCTAAACATGTGTTTATCATTATTGGGAGTGGGAGGAGAGCCAGGCGCCAGCCAGCTGACCCGTGTGTGAGCTTCTCCCTGCCTCTCCCTGAGCCCTCCAGGAGACAACCTGGGGTAAAGCATGACTTTAGGAGCTAATTCTATATATCTTTTAGAGCTCCCAAAGGCTATACTGTAGAGCAGCAGGACCCTTTAACGACTGCTGATGCATGAGTTCATAAAGGGCCCCCAGTTTCAGATACTATCGGGGAGGAGACTGAAGGATTTATTTGTTATTCTAAACCCATATTGCTTTATGGAGGATTTCCTTATTAAGTGGTCCTCTGTGAAGCACTGTAAGTGTGTGTGTGTGCATGTGTGTGTGTGTGTGTGTGTGTGTGTGTGTGTGTGTGTGTGTGTGTGTGTGTGTGTGTGTGTGTGTGTGTGTGTATGTGTGTGTGTGTGTGTGTGTGTGTGTGTGTGTGTGTGTGTGTGTCTGTGTGTGTGTGGAGAAGTTGTTGACAGGACCATGAGGTCATGCTCCCAACATTTGTTATCACAGCAAGCTGGTCGTCTGCCAACACACAGCCAGTGTCATCATCCCAAGCTCACGTTGAGTGTCAGTGACCTCCCTCCCTTTCTCACTGTCTGGTAGCCCCCTACATTAGATCCCTCAGCAGCCTGGTGCCCCTGTGTTGGAATTAATGCTATTATCACTTTGAGGCCTGTTGAAAACACTGTTATTTTAACTCAACAGCGGGAGGAAATTCTCCATTCCAAACACAACTACGCAAGATGGGGCACACTCAAGATAAACAAAACATATGACTGATTCTGGTCCTCTGACTTATTCCTCAGTGGGTTTCTGAGAATCAGCATTTACCTCGGCGAAGCTTGTCTAAAGCACGGTTCATTGGAATCATATGTCCGGAGATCCCTGTCATCCTCTCTGAGGCCCCAGTGGAAGGGCCTGCATTACTCTGGAATACCTTTAAATACCCCATAAAATCATCCAGCCACACCAGGGATTTGGGCTTGCATGTCTGTCGGCCCTGAGTCGGATCTCTGTACATATGGAGGCTCAGCCCAGTGACGGATGGTTGCCTCGCTTTCATCCCAAACAAGCACCCTGCGTGGCACGGCCTGTGACTGCTTCTAGTTAGTCCAGCTCCCTCGGCAGGCAGGCAACAATAGAAGAACTTGGGGCGCCGTGCTCCTGCTCCATTCCATCAAGGAAACCACATCTAGGCAGCGTGTTATTACTGTACGTCCTTGTGTGTGTGCCTGCCTGCCTTCCTCCACAAGCTCTGCACACAACGCCACTGGCCAGGACACAGCCTCCTTCATGATGTGGCACTTGGAGTGAGGCCATGCCTGGTGAGGGAGAGAGAGAGAGAGAGAGAGAGAGGGAGAGAGAGAGAGAGAGGGAGAGAGAGAGAGCTCTACTTCATCTAGGTGTTTTGGTGTTATTCGGAAGCCCTACTCCCACGCTGTGGAGGTCTTGCTTCCAGGCTAAATATCTGACATACATTGAAATACAGTAAGTGGGGCCATGTGTTACTCCCACATCTTGTCTTTGTAAGCAGTAACAGGGGCTCTTTGCTTCTAGGCGACCATGAGCATTGAGGTTGGCAGCATAATGGGTAATTATTGAACGGCCATTCAAGGCTGTTAGGGAGGTGGCTGGGAAATAGACACTCAAGAACATCAAGGTCTGTGATTAGCATCACACAAGGCTCTGTAAGGACCTAGAGCATCTAACTGTCATCAGATCTGTATCCGTGGAAATGAGTCATGATGTTTTTATAAGTAGAAGGCCAAGGCATGTTGTGCTCTGTCATTTAAGAGTTGTGAACAGTAAATGTTTCGTCTGTGACTGACATGAGCAGTATGGCAAATGTACAGTATTTTTACTATAAACCCCAGAGCAATTCTAACTCTCGACAACGATTCTCAATAAACTGTATGTTGAATGAGGTAATAGTTGTTGGGGGTGGGGGATGATGTCACAACTTGGTGTGCAATACAAACATGATTTAAAGGCTCCCTGGAGCACTGCATTGTCTGATTTATTGATCTACTACTTTCTGTCAAACATATAGATGCACTCCAATTGATTTCTTAAAACACTATGTATCATCACTGGACATTAATGCCTTTGAGAAAAATTGTCTCAGAAATAGAACTGTTGAGCCATTTATAGCTGCCATGTAACCTCACAGACACTGTAAAATAGGGCATCCGATCCACTGTAGTCTAGTCTGTTGTGGCTGGGCTGCTTGAAATAATGGAAGGTAGCAGAATTGCATAACACTGTCGGTCTGTATCTGCCCTAACCCAGTGAAAGGCCAGTGCGCTGCCCAGTAGACCATAGGAGCGAGGGTGCTGCCGGTCGCAGACAGGCCGTCCGGCCGTGTCAGGTTGTCTGCTGCTGACTCACTCACTCTAGCAGGGCGGCCAGGGAGCGGTCAACTGTGTGCCCCACCCCCCACCCCCCCTTCCCCCCTACGCCCTACTCCACAGCCTGATTCAATAGCAACGCAATGTTTAATTCAAGGTACAGTAGTTACACTTCAGACTTCCTCTTGGTACTTAAGCAGATTAACAAAATAATAGTCTCTGTTATGTAGGATTTTTCATAAGGTGATCCATTGTCACTTTATGTAAACTGTATGTACGCAAAAGGAAATGACAAATGGAAGGCCGGAGACTAGTGGAATAAGGGGTGGGCCCAACCAGAAGCTAAAGAGTTCCCAAAGCTGTTGATGTAGTGTAATTCTAAAACACAACAACCGCAATCCCATAAAGCAATGTAATCGCTGAAGGAATCTAAATAAACCACCACATCTACACAGATTATTGTTCTGTGTAGCTGGCACACCTTAAAAAGCCCGAAAAACAAATAGATGTACATTTCCCGCAGCACTCACAAGCATAGCACCCATCACAGAACCGTATAATTTAGGTACACAGTAGGAGTGATGGTAGGGCTTTTGAGGAGCTACATGTATAGTGCGCTTTTGCTTTTTAGTCACATTCCAAGGAAATTGTAGCTTTGCATTGAAGCTTTCATTGTCAACAAGCACATATTGAACTATATATCTAGAACTTTGAACAGATGTTCTCGGAAATCATTCCAAATTGTACATCTACCAGTCTACAATGTTGACACCTCTCTAGGAACCTAATAGCACCCATCATCTCATAGGTGGTTAAAATGACCACTTGAGTTTGTTCGTCAAATAGCCTGTGAATTCCTCTGGCTAAGCTATGGCTCCTTTGTTATTCCAGTTTGAAGTAACCAATGCCTAGAATCATTTTGTTTTCTTGGCTTTTCTCACAAGGCAATATCAGGACAATATCTCTGAACCTCTTACTGTACATGACTTATGCAAATATGTTCCTTTTGTGTATTATTTTTTGTAAAGTTTTATGTTTTAACTGTTGTTGTCTTATACCAATATTAGAATGGGCTAACTCAATATACATTTTGCAGGTCAGTTATTTCAAATGATTGATGTTCAATATGACCACATCCCATGAGGTGGTGAATCTTCATTAACAGAATAATGTCATGCAATGACTAACGCAGGCATACTTCTCCTGAGGCTACTCAAAGGATTTCTCTCGTTCTGTGAATTCAGCAAAGGCAGAGACACACAATGGATCTGGGAGGAGAAACCATATGCTTTGTTTGTTGAGATCAGCTTGGCATTTGAGTAGGCGGGGAAAGTCAAGAGGATGCGAAGCTGGGATTGGGCATGGGGCCACTTCCTGCCTGGCTTGTTGATAAACACTAAATCAGTGACTCACTACCCGTGTCATTCTTTCTTAAATTACTCCTGAAGAGGCAGCACTTTTTTTTTTTAAACTCAGGCATTTAGTCATGCCCCACAGCATCAAATGACACATGTTTATTCTGCTAGTGTTGAACGCCTACAGATTCCCAGTGGTGGATCCATGCTCAATCAGTTCAATGTGAAAGTGTTATTAGTGTTATGAAAGCTATATCTATGAATTATACACTGCACTCATATTCATCATGCCCTGTGTGTGTATTATCATGAATAAAGGATTTGCCAATAGCATATAAGCATATATCTAAATCAACAATCGTTTTTTTCTCACTGGTAAATTTAACTTGTGGATGGCTTTTCATTGCTGCAGCATTTCATTTAGTTAAATCTAACATGTTATTGTTTACATACTCTACATGAAATAGTATGTTTCCCTGAATATAGTAGTATGTTACGTAGATGTGTCTATTTTACCAGTATCCACTTCCTGTATATCTAATTTGAGATAAATAGAATGAGCTTTGAATGAGGCCATTCTGTAAAACACAATGATTCTGGTATATATATATATACAGTGGGGGAAATAATTATTTGATCCCCTGCTGATTTTGTTAGTTTGCCCGATTACAAAGAAATGAGCGGTCTTTAATTTTTATGGTACTTTTATTTTAACAAATAGACACAGAATATTTAAAAAAAAAAGTCCAGAAAAACATATTATATAAAATTATAAATTAATTTGCATTTGATCGAAGGAAATAAGTATTTGCACACATCTCAGTTGGGATTTTGGTCCACTCCTCTTTATGGATCCTCTCCAAATCCTGAAGGTTTCAAGGCTTTTGCTTGGCAACTCGAAGCTTCAGCTCCCTCCACAAATTTTCTATAGGATTAAGGTCTGGAGACTAGCTAGGCCACTCCATGACCTTAGTGTGCTTCTTCTTGAGCCACTCCTTTGTTGCCTTGGCCGTATGTTTTGGGTCATTGTCATGCTGGAAGACCCATCCACGACCCATCCTCAGTGCTCTGGCTGAGGGAAGGAGGTTCTCGTCCAAGATCTTACGGTACATGGCCCCGTCCATTGGCCCCTCAATGCAGTGAAGTTGTCCTGTACCCTTAGCAGAGAAACAACCCCAAAGCATAATGTTTCCACCTCCGTGTTTGACGGTGGGGATGGTGTTCTTGGGATTGTAGCATTCAGCATTTCTCTCTCTCCAAACACGAAGAGTCGAATTTATGCCAAAGAGTTCAATTTTGGTCTCATCTGACCACATCACCTTCTCCCAAACCTTCTCTGAATCATTTAAGTGTTCATTGGCAAACTTCAGATGGGCCTGTACATGTGCCTTCTTGAGCAGGGGGACCTTGCGGGCACTGCAGGATTTCAATCCGTTACAGTGTAGTGTGTTACCAATGGTTTTCTGGGTGACTGTGGTCCCAGCTGCCTTGAGATCATTACCAAGCTCCTCCCGTGTAGTTCTGGGCTGATCCCTCACCCTTCTCATGATCATCCTTACCCCACGAGGCGAGATCTTGCATGGAGCTCCAGGCCGAGGGCGATTGATGGTTATTTTGTATTTCTTCCATTTTCTAATAATTGCACCAACAGTTGTCTCCTTCTCACCAAGCTTCTTGCTGATGGTCTTGTAGCCCATTCCAGCCTTGTGCAGGTCTACAACTCTTACGCTGATGTCCTTTGAATGTTCTTTGGTCTTGCCCATGGTGGTGGAGATGTTGGAATGGAAGAGATTGATTCTATTGACAGGTGTCTTTTATACCCATAACAAGCAGAGATTAGGAGTACTTTCTTAAAGTGACAGGAGTAATCTGTGTGCTTCATGGGCATATAACCGGTCTGTATGAGCCAGAATTCTTGCTGGTTTGTAGGGGATCAAATACTTATTTCCTTCGATCAAATGCAAATCAATCTGTATATGTTATATAATGGGAGCATGGCCTGTTTGCAGGAGAAACAGAAAAACAATATCCTAAAGTCATCATTCTAATCTGGTCGACGGACCGTTCCAGTATGTTTACATTTTGAAGGGGAAGAAATCGCCGGAGTGTAACCACATTCGAAGAATGCATGTGTTGATTGCTATCTCACATGTCACATATACATTCTGAGGAGGAGGAATGTCGGTGGTTTTTCCAACTAAATGGTAACAGCTGTTTCTGAGTGATGTGTTTGATGGAGGTCGAGAGAGTGGTCTGCTTTTATTTACTTTGGCCACAGCCTTGGAAGGGGAGTACTTCAAAAGGACACGATATGCCATCAGAAGCCAGGCCCAGCATAGGAACATTCCTTGGTTTCCTGCAGCAAAACATGGCATGTGTTACTTTGGCCATTTACTTTCCATGGGAAAACCCCTGGTTTGTATTGGGGACCTGGCCACAGCTGTGATTTTACAGGTCAGCACTTTTTACATGCAGGGTACACATCCGATTACAGGAGGTGGAAAACAGACCCGAGAGGTTCCAGGTTTTTAGTGTCTTGAGAATGTTCTAGATGCCCATGTTAATTCAGACAACAAAGAACAGATACACAGGTGTTCTCAGTACCCAGCGTTTCACGACTCCAAACAGGCCAATATCAATATGCTGCGTCTCTTCCAGGAAGCTTTTGTCAAGAGAGCATCAGCAGTAACTCATATCACAATGGTTCGGCTCCAGTCTGATTCAAGTTTTAGTAAGAGAAAGGGCTGTTTAGTATGTTGTATTATATAAAACAATTGGACCCTTGGTAGCACTGACTGCATTTATTTGAAAACAAACAGCATAGCTGGTGCTCTGTATTATTAGAATGCATTCATGCTTCAAGGTTGTTACTCTCTTTGCACCGACATCTCACCCTACAGTGTGGGTTGTGGCAGCTCATTGTCCACAGGGGAGACGATATCTAAAATGAGAATCCCTATGGCAGACATCCATCCATGATGAGGCTCAGTCAAATAATGACTGTACAGTTTGAATGGCAGTGATGCCTTGTGTATAGTAGCCTATGCATGCGTCTATGGTCGTATTCAGTTACGATTTTTGTATTCCAATGTAGTATACACTAGTATACACTACATTGGAATACAAAAATGATACACTATGATACGTTTTTCACCTAGTATCCCTGACTTCTTGGCTGTCGGGCCATGACATCATCAGGAGTGAGTTTCTTCACAATGATTTCATTGTGTAAACATAGACAAAACCATGTGACCTGGACAAATATGTGACTTGGACAAATATGCACAACGCATGTGACATGTACAGTAATTGCGTTTGAATTGCTTGTTTCCTGTATTACACAGTGCTGTTACACGGTGCCAAAATGACTTTCGAAGGAAACTCCAAAACAAAGCTGATGTTCTGTGATTATGTTCAGCACAACCCATTTCAGTCTGTCTTTGGTATGTCCGCACTGTTCCTACACACTGTGTAATGACCAGTTGTTTGGGATGTTTGGAGTGTCAGTGGTGCCGGTGGTGATACAGTATTCCTGGTATGAGATTGTTATCTGTCTCGAAATGAGTGTTGTGTGCCCTGGAATTTTAGCTCTCTGAGTATTTCCCATTTCTCCAATTCCTTTTAGTGTGAATTGCTTTGGTCACATTTCAGCTGCAGTACTGTATGTTCCCGCCCTGAAAATGGTTCTCCAAGAGGCCCAAAAAGGTCACAGGTCCAGTCACACTTCACACTTTTGTGCCTGTGTAATAATGTTGTAATGTGCATTTTATTCACATGTTACTACATAGTCATTTAGTGGTTGAGTAGTTCCAAGATCAACATATTATGTTAATACAGACTAATGTCTGTTCTGAACAAATGTTTTAATTCATTCTGTCTCAAAATCCTTGCGTTAAAATCAGTCAGGGGTTTGAGGGAGCCACCATCATCTTTTCATACATGAGATGGTGAACATTAACCTCTTCCTCCTGTACACTCCTATTCACCTCCTGTTTCCTGCGCCCTGGGAGACAGAGGGACTAGTGGGAGCTGTGGAATGCACTTCAGCACGAGCACAATACAAGTCTTATGTGGAGGATGAAAAGAATATTAGTCACCGCTAATGTGATTTGATGTTGGACTGTCCCAGTCCCAGAGTGCAGACCATTCTTCCAAGGGCATCAGGGGTACCTTAGCTTTATACATACATCAAGGCCATTGGGGTTGTTGTAGTGAAATATATTAACTTCCTATTTACCGACATTTAACATGATGGCTGAAAATCAACAGACTCCATTTGTAGTGATTGCTTATTACAGACACACTGGTTATTGAGCTACACTGTACCAGCACAGGGAGATGGGGAAGCAGTCAGTCCCTCAGTAGAGCCCATCTACCACAGATGGTTGTGTTTCTGCTTTGAACTTGACGACATTCTATGCCAAAACAACCACTCAGGCTGTAGTTTTTTCATCTGAAAACACACACACCTCTTCCTCTAATTCTGATGATATCATCACGCTGTTATCATTCTCATCAGCGCTGTGTGCTTGATCCTGTTGTATGATGACACAGTACTGCAAATCTTGTAAATCATCTTCATTGTCTCTGATATAGTGAAATTCACTTGTCTAGACAATTGTCCCTCTGGAGTTCATTACAGATCAGGCTCATGTTCCTTTAAGTGCAGGAAGAGTAAAGAAAAGTAATATCAAAGAAAACTATATTATTCAATATTATTTAGATGATCACTAACCTCTTATTGTGTTACTGTAGTTATTTTCCCTACCTTCATGCCAGAAACATGTTTCACGTTAATTTTATCTCAAATTATTTAAAATAAAATTAAACTGTAATAACTGTAATTATTGAATTTTGTCAGCAAGAATATTACATTCATTGTTTGCTATTTTTTTATTAGACGGCAATAATTAGATTTATTTCGACAACAATTTCATGTCAAAGATATATGCAAGGTGTTTTGAATGCAATAGTAATTTTACAAATAATTCATTGAGTACAACATTGGAATTTAACTGATTCCAATGCTTCTCTGCATTGGAAATGGTCCAGTGTTTCCCCCCAAGGTTCTTTTGCAGCTCAATGAAGGAATAGTAATGGCATGTAGCAAGTCACCTGAGTTATCACCGTCTCCTTTATGGTATGATTTGTGGTAGTATGCTAAACCACAACCCCGCTATTCCTCCACCAAAAATAATAACATTCCACAAAACGGGTGATTGCATCTCATCTTTCTTAAGCGTTTGTATTGCCTGTGTGTCACACATTATCATTTGTAATGTATTGGCGGAACATACAATGCTGGATTCTTGCCATTCATCAGTAGCAGTTATGCCATGTTAAACAAGGCCTTACTATAAAATGCATCCCACACGAAGGGGAGTCGGCAGGAGCTGTTTGCGTAACCCAGTGAGGGAGATAACCCACCAAGGTCTGCTGTCGGTCACACAATGCAACCGTTTCCTCTCCCGACCCCACCCGCTCTGATTAACTGGAGGGAGTTCAAAGGTTTGACTTATAAATCAGTTCTCACTGCCAATGCATTATTCATGTCGTAGCAACCTATTCATATCTAGTGGTAGCTATGTGTGCAGCAACTACAAGGCATAGAATAATATTTACATTATGAATATAGAGCTATCACAGATTGAGGTACTGTAGCTATGATATTAAATGGTGGATCAAATGTTGATAGAATGACGTCAAAAGAATGAAATGCTTTGAAACTGCTTACTGCAGATAGTTTATTATGAGGTGTCAGGACATACTAGACATGGAAAAGTCATAGGCTACTTTGTTTGAGAGAGGGAGACTGCCTTTATAATTTAATGAAAGAATGTCATTTTCATCCAAATGCCTGACGCCTTTGAGGAACAGGCTGGAATTTCCTGAACTGGGTCACCATTGATCAAAAGTGGGCTTGGCAAGCTGGACATTTTAAGCCATAACCTCACAGATACTAAAGGAAGCACGGGTTCAGGTCTAGACAGCCTTGTTGGAACACTGCCCACAGACAGAAGTCTTATCTTTCCACCTACTCTAGAATGCCAACACTCATTTTTGTGAGGCGCAAATGACTTTTTTAGGGCACATCTTTTAAATTCATAATTGAGTGGCTTAGCAATGTCAGGGTATGTCTTTGAACAATTCAGACAGGGTCTGTGAGTCAGTGTCTCTGAACCATTGGTTCTGCCACATTTTTCAACTGTGCAAAATTTTCATTCCTTAGTTCTTTATGCTTTCATCGACTCATATTTCATCAGTATTCTACAGACATCCATTTTCAAATCAGAGGTATTGTCAGTTTTGTTCTGTTATGTTGGCTGACAGGAGTAAACTGCTGCTGTGTGGTCAAATACAACGGTACAGGATTTATTGTAGTAGTAAGTGAGAATAACTTATAATCACTTTAGTAAGACTACAGCATAGTGGTTAACAGTAACTTGTTACCTACTTAACATACAATGCCCCATAAACATGATGAACTAGCAAGCAGCAGTCTAAAAACTATGGTCTTTGGCATTGGTGTCTTTTTGATTAAAAACCAAAGTGACTCTCTCTGCTAACAACCATCTCAAAGAAAACAGTGTGGGATTTCCTGGATCACTAAGCCCAAACAATAATAGAGAAAATCATGAAAACAGTGTAAACATGCAGTCCTCCCATAGCCGATCAAACCCTGGAGATTATGTGTGGATAAAATACATCTGAGAGACAAAAAAAGCAAACATGGTCTTTATCTATGAAGGATGAGACTAATGCAAATGTTTTCTTTCAATATGTTATGTTGTCTCTTCATGGTTCAGTTTCTCAGCATGAGGGACTGATGAAGCTCCGATACGTGTTATAACCCAAAGCATGTTCTGTATACGGTATGTCTATACACTCTATGTATCAAAACATACAGTATATAAATAAGATATTTGTTAGTGTTTACTTGCAAATGTAGTTACTCATACCTCCTGACCTGTAATGGAGCAAAAAACATACTCCTCTCTCTGAGATGCATTGAGTAATGTGCTTTTGCATGAGGGTTATCCCATCCAACAGGCAAAGAAGTCCCTGTAATATTTAAGACTGGAAAAAAAATCTATCATCATCACACATTTTTACTATTTTGGCTAAGGTTGAATGTCATCAGTTCTAAAAAGATTTGCTTTTCCCTTCCCTTTGGTTTTAATTCCGCTTCCCTCAAAGTAACCCCATCCTCTATAAAAAATAAATAAATGAAGATGCTTTTACTGTGTGGTGTGGTGAGGTGAGGGCAGAAGCTGAGCAGGTCGTTTGGGGGACGGGGGCGTGTCGCGTCGTCTGCCACCCTACTTCCCTGAGGACTTCCTGTTGCTTATGAAAACAAGCAAACCTCCTCCTCACCTTCCAGTAACAGAAACTGTCCAATCAGCCAGTAGGTTGCAAACCGTAAAACAAAAAACTCTGTAACAAAATGTAATTGTGAAGAGAGATGGGAAAAGTGTTTCTATGAAATGACAGCTACTGTAGCGCAAATCAGGGGAAACTTGTGGTCGCAGGAAATATGCAGAGCAGTAATTTGACTCTGAAACTTGACAGGATATGAAAGTTAGTTGGGAATTTAGTCTTACACAAGCATACTATATCATTCTGGAAGCTAGCACTACCATCACACTAGAAGATAAACAACTCTGATATGAAAAAGATATTGAAATGTCAATGCCAAAAACCTTTTCCTGTGACCATAAGTATGCTATGCTTGAAGCCTCCCAAGAATTCTGTACATTAATAAGGCCAACACACAACTGTTAAAACAAACGGACATGTTTGCCACCCCAGCCCAGCCCAGAGCCATGGAGACAGTAATTTAATCAGCTGACACATTAGGAGATGTAATGAGTTCTAAAAGCCTGCCTTGAATGAATACCATCTGCCTAATTGCACTGACCACGTCTGCATGCCTTGGCTTACACCGCTCTGTACCCAGGGGTTAAACTGAGGTGGGCAATACCACCTTCAAACCCACATGTTTGCTTTTGGGATCTGGGGTCATGTATGGTTGATCGACAATGACTGAGAACATTTACATTCATGGACTTTGCTCCCTCCTCTGCTCCTCCACCAGGCTGTCTCCCTTTCAGTGCCAGTACGGGTACCAGCCCCCCCTTTTCCCTGAGCAGGAGAAGGAGACGGAGGTCCCGTCCGTCCAGGCACCACTCTCCAGCCGGCTTCGGTCCGGACCCAACACCAGGACAATCACAGGCGTTGGCCTGCTGCAGTCTTCCGTCCGGGATAGAGGGTGTGGCTCTCTACACAGGATCTTCCCCTCCGTGTTGAGTCCAAAAAGCTGTCCCCATGTTTCATTGGCCCGTTCAAGATTATCCACCGGGTCAACCCCATGGCCTACCGCTTGCAGCTTCCCCCATCCATGAGGGTGCATCCCACCTTCCATGTCTCCCTCCATAAGCCTGTCGCTTCCAGCTCTTTGCCCCCCCTCCCCCCACCCCCCCGCTGCGCCTCGCCGGAGGTCAACCCGCCTATACGGTCTACCGGATTCTGGCCTGCCGTCAGGTCGGTCAGGGGCTCCAGTTTCTGGTGAACTGGGAGGGTTATGGTCCAGAGGAGCGTACCTGGGTGCTTAGGCGGAACATCCTGGACCCAGGTCTCATCGCTGACTTCCTTCACCTTCACCCTGAGGCACCACGGTGAAACGGCAGGAGCCGTTCGTCCGTGGGGGGCACTGTTACGGATGGGGGCGCACTTCCCAGTGAGGCCCCTAGGTGTCTGCCTCCGGCCGCCCACTGTGCCGTCTCATTCACTCACTCACTCACTCACTCACTCACTCATGGACTAATCACCTGCACCTGTGTTTAATTGTCACGGATGCTTTTTATACCCTCACTTCCCTTCACTCCCCGCTCAGTCTTCACTGTGTGTGCACCGTGTGTTGGTCACCTGAGGTAAGTCAGCCATTGAAACATTTACGAGTACTGTTTTGGAGACGATGTTCTCGCTCTTTTATTATCGAGGTAAGTCCGTAGCCTTTGTATATCTACGAGAACTGTTTTGGAGACTTTGTTTTCTCCTCTTTTGTTTTCGAGTAGAGTCCATGTTTGTATCCTGTGTTGCCAACTCTACTTTCTAGTAAAGGTCTTTTGTTTGGTATCACTGCCTACTCGTCTGCCTCCTTTATATGCACCGCACTTGGGTCCGTTCATCCTACCATAACAATAACATAACATAACATAACATAACATAACGTAACGTAACAACCAAACCTATATACTGAGCACTCTAACCCACATCTAACCCCCAACCACTCAGACAGGCAGAAAGTTGCCAGTGGAGACAAAGCTTCAGAGGCTTAAGGAGAAAGGAGTGTTTTTGTTTAGCCTCACAATGGGGCCTAGTGACCGTCTGTCTCTCCCTATCTCCCTTCTGTCTGTGGATGAAGGGGGGAGGGGCACGCCAGCGCGGGAGGTGACACAGGGCATCTGCTGCTTGCTTTCTAAGCAAGGCCGTCTCCCGTCTCCCCCCTCTCTCCCTGAAGTCAGTGTGCAAGTTAAAGGGATGGTTCAGCCTAATTTCATGTTTCGGTGAAATATCATCTTACCCTGAGTTGTTCTCATCGGTCAGCAGTGAAAGGTTATCTACTTTGCTCCCGCAGCACAGGGTAACAGCAAGCAGAGCCACCTTCAATAGACAGGATTTCAACCTCCCTAAGTTATTAGCATAGTTTAAATCTCCTCATTGGAATCCTGTCTATTGGAGACGGCACTGCTGTTAGCCTGTGCTGTGGTAGCAAAGTAGATGGAGAACCGTAGATGCTTTCACTACTGGTCTATGAGGACAACTCAGGGTAAAATGATATTTCACTTAAACATGAAAATAGGCTGAACCATCCCTTTAATACTGTATCAACTGCCCCTCCCCTCCCACTTCACCTTTAACCCATTCAACATTGTCTACGCCTCTAAAGTTAACATTGTAAAAACACTCACATTAGATCTACAAATTAAATTTGCTACAAAATGCCCCAACCAAATTCTACACAAGCTTAATGGATCACTGTATGAATTGACAGTGCATGAAGGCTAATAATGTACTCTATATGCCGCATTTACAGCTTGGGTGAGCTGTAATTAGGTAATGACTCTGCCATTCCCTGACAGAAATTCTAACAATGTGCTAATGTAGTCTATGGTCTATGAGTACGGCATTGGAAGAAACACACAATCTGCTCCCTATTTGAAACAATGTAAACGTTGTATTTTCAAATGATTAAATCAATCTCAGTCCCTCCCATTTCCCCGCCAATCACAGCCGATCTCTGTGTGTCACTAATTAAGAGAGCTGTGTTTTTACTGCGGTAAGTGACTCTCATTCAAAGATTGTCTAGGCGATGATTAATGGCTCAATCTCAACCAGGCCGTGTGTGACATCTGCTGTCCCCTCAGTTGGTAGGACTCACGGTCCTCACAGACATGGAGGACAGCAGCTCGGCCAATGGCAGTGTAGGAGGATAGGGTAGATAAACAGCCCTATCCAGCCTGATGGGGTAATAAGTCACTCCCAGGGAGAGGGAGAGGGAGAGGCAGAGCGGCCGGGGACGGGGGGCTTCTCCGGGAGCTGCCCTGCTCTCTGAGCCACAGAAAGCCTGTCAAGTGCACCATTAAGCCAGGCGCAACGACCAATAAACCTGCCTGGTGAGACAAGTTACAGACATCTAATTCCACACAGAAAAGACAGGGGGGCTGGGAGGATGAACCAAGCATGCAAGGATTTGAATGGTGTGTCAAGAGTAAATCTTACCGAAAACAGGATGAGGGTTTATTTTTCTTTTTTTCTATTGTTGATGTGGGGATGGCTTTATTGGATCTCGCATTAAAACCAAGACTGTGAGATTTGTCTTGGCAGGGAATGCTTAAATTTGCCTGTTCATTCGAAGGGACAAAACATTACCATCTTAATTGTATTGATCACGTTTGGGACCATTGCATCCAATCTGAAGTGCATGTAAGCAAGAAATTAAGGGGCCACGGCTACAGTCAAGCAGTGTTTCTTTGTATATCACCCGTCACGGTGCCAGTCAATAATGCCTCTCACCCTGTAATGATGCTTGTTTTTTAAAAGGTAAATTACACAATAGGATCAATTGATTTTCATTGACTTGGGAGACAGGACCAGTGCAATACCAGTACCAGTGCAATACCAGCAGCTTTTCCACAGAGGAACCATCGGTTCTTTAGGAAGTTTTCTATAGGCTTGTTAAATCTGACATCACGTAACCTCGCTTGAGCCTGCGAAAAAAAACGAATGTACACTGTTTGTGATTCCATGCCGAGAAATATCGCTGGATTTACTGCAGTGACAGGGAATACTGGTTTTATCACACATTCATTGTCTCTTTCCCTCGTAAGTCAAGGGAATGAGAGGCAGGATTTACTTCAACCCCCTCTTTGGGGCAAGGTGTGGTGGCTCAGAGAGGTCAAAACATCCTTGGGGGAAACTAAAGAGCAATCTGTCAAAAAAAAAGAAATGTGAGAATGTTTTGGTGACTGAACACCTTGTAATTAAAGTCCATAAAACCTTAATACGCTGTGAACTTGAACTAAACTGATTTGTGTTTGACAAAAAAGTGACTTCTAAAGCTCAGATAAAGGAGTCAAAGTGGTCTCAGAAAAGGTCTGGTCCTTCATATTGTGAATGAATGTTTCTCACATTACATGGTCTCAGGGGTGTGTCACATATTAGTCTGTAGTCATGGGTATCGGCCACATTCATTGGTGGAGTGTTCAGTGCTTCTCTCTTATCAGGTAATCAGGTTCGATTTCCTATCCAAACGATGATGTCACCTTTGGGTTGACCAACGGCAGGAAAAATAAAGAAAACCCAATCTCCTCATCATTATAATCCAATTAGACATGGGAGTGCTTGAGCAAAAAGACCAAAGATAAGGCCAGGGTTTCTGAAAATCCAATCAATCTCATTCAGTGGTTTAGTTGCATACGCCTGTGAAGTTAATGTGTTTACAGGCCAACCTGGCTGCACGTCCCGTCCAGGCTCCTAAGCCATCTGCCATCTGCTGCTCTTTGGAAAGTTGGATCGCCATTTTTGTTAACCGATTCAGCCCATGTAAAGGAAATTAGCAGGATAAACACACACAGAGTAACACACACACACACACACACTCTCACTCACACACACACACACACACACACACACACACACACACACACACAGTCTAAACATGTCTTACTTACAACTGTGATTAAATACGTTGAATACACCTCTCACAATTTGTGTCTTATAATTGTTTAAAAGTAGCACCTGTTGCAAAAACCTAAAATTTGCACTTGATGCTCAAAGCAATCTTGCTGTGTTGCAATCAAGTGCATCACTATGCTATACAGGTTTGGAGCAAATGTAGATGATGTCCCAGTGTATTACGTCACATTCAGCTGAGCCTGCCTCGTATTGATGATACCATGAGCCTGACCTCATTCACACACTTCCATGGATGCTGGTTAGATACTTTAACAAACATAAGACCAGAGGGAGTGAACAGGGGCTTTACTATGATCTCCAATGAGAGTGAGAGAAAGAAAGAGAGGAGGTCATCTGCTTACTGGAGGGGGAAATTAACTGAAATATTCAGCACTTTCTAAAAATAAACCCTATCCCAGAAGCTCTTTAAAATTAAATGTCTATGTCTTGTATATTACATGATAAATATTTCATCACCAGCTTTTAACTCTCCTTTCCCTCTGTGTCTCTCTATTGCTTTGCATTGGAGGGAAGAGTTAATCAAATACTGTCATTCTGATGACAGGGTCTGTGAGTACTTACTTAGTGAAAACACACAAGATTGGCTATCAGAATGACTTTGACCCCATGGTGTTAAAACCTTACACATCCTTGCTCTGGCCTGCTGCAGGGGTCAATCACAAATAGAGTGGAAGTAATTCACCAATGAGTCTGAATGTGTATCAGGACCCTGGCGAACTTTGGAGCACTTCTCTCTCTCTGTGGTTTAGGTCAAATTTAGAACAGCAGGAAACACTTAGTGTACTGCCTCAGCTTATAAAATATTGATAGAGAAATAATATGAAAAATGTATTTTGTATCCAACACCACCCTCTGGGTTTCTGCAGTCTTTCTGGGCGTGAGCTTTGAAGCCTTGTGAGCTAGCCTTGGTCTCCAGCCATCTGCACAGTGAAGTGAGGTTATATATAGATATGCTCTGTTCATGTGTAGACTCCCACTGGGGGCATCATGCCCACCATCAATACTGTACCTGTCACTAATTGGTTTGATTAAGGGCTGTTGGCTGAAAATGTCCAATCCACCTCAGACACACAAACACTGGACAGTAAAAGATGGGCCATATGGAAGCCAGTTTGATTAATGTTTTGATTACTGTAAGTGTTATATGAGACCTTACTTCCTGTTACTGATTTAGTTAACAATTCCCCTCACTCAATGCTCCTCTTTAACTTGATAATTCAATATTTTCATCTACATCCATGTTTAATATCGTACAGCTCAAATGAACTCGCAATTTGAACAGCACTACCCCCTTACCTAAAAAGCAGTGTAATATATTCAGATTCAGAGAGCTAGTTCAGGCTAATTTGAAGTTGAGGTGGGACTAGCAGGACAGGCAGGACAGGCAGGACAGGCTAGAGGGCCATTCCAGTTTACATAAACCACTGCACCAGCACAATGGCCCCCAGAGAGGCTAATTAAGATCCAGCCCAATAACAAGCCCTACTGTATCTTACAAAAGGACTGGAGAGGATAACAAAAGAGGGTCTAATAAGAGTGGTGGGGTGTGTGGTTTAGGCATTGCAGAAAGGCTATTTAATGAGGCGTGTAGCTATTGCATGGGCTTTATGACATTCAATACTGCAATTTCCATTTCATACAAAAGAAAAAGAAAATAGCTTATTCAAACATGTTGTTCCATTTGTTACATTCTTCTACACTGATATTTTTACGTGATGTCAAAAACATCAAGTAAAGGCCGGTTTCACATCATATTCTTGCCTTATGTGACTGTCTGTGACTATGTTATGTTATGTTATGTCGATAGAAACAATGGCTAATTCATACACATTTTAGCTCTGTGTGTGGCTAAGTAGAATCCTTCCACTTGGCAAGAAGGACAAATTAACACAAAGAAAGTCAAGTTTCTATTTGTATTTCTTGGAATAGCACTCAAGTATTCAGAAAGCTAAAAGCAACACTAGAGTTTCTAATATGACAAATGGTAGGCAAGACCTCAACCTACTGTACCTTTAAGCTCCCTATTTATTCACTAGAGATTGCATTTTCATGTGCACGTTAAGTGCTTTTGTGTCAAATGTTACTTCCTTCATTAAGTTTCAGAGTCAGAGTGGAAAGGGAACCAGGGTTGAGAGGATAGTCACTACTGATGCAACTAGTCAGGTCTTTGCTGTAAGATGATTTTGTGTTCTCAGCTAACTTACAGTACCTTGTAAAATAAGGATTAGGCTAAATAGATCAATATTTATTTTAAGTATCTCATTTTTGCATTTATTGTCGACAAATTATACTGCACCCTATTACCAAACTAGGAGACATGCTGTCCTTGTGGTTAATCTCTGTTATACTATGTCATGAGCTGTTACTGTGCAGTTACTGTGCAGTTACAGTACAGTGCACCATTTGTCTCAATGACCTTCTCCTACTGTGGACCCGTGCCCGAGGCCTGGTGGTACAGAGCACCAGGTAAGCCCAGCTCCCAGTTGTTTTCTGGGGCCTCATGGTGCAGGCCCTGTGCTTGAGGAGCCTCATACCTCACTAATCCCCGAGCACTGTTCCTGTTCTCAGCCGTGACCCCATGGTGGTTTCCACCGCCATGTGATGAACGCAGCATGGACTTCTGGGTGCAGGGCAGTAAATCACGGCTCCCAGCTGCACTCTTGGATCACATTGAGGACAAGCAGGCTTTTGTAATGCCCCTAACTGATTTTCCAGGGTGCTCACACACCGCTTCCCTCTTCCACGCTCTGGCTGCATTCTGCAGCTGCACAGGGGTTGTCCAGCTACAGTACATGAGATGACATGGATACCTCCTCTGACAAAGCCCTCCTAGGGCCTGCTGGGAAACACTTAGCCTCAGGCTACAGAATGATTCACCTCAAATCCGCGCTTTCATTCCTTTTACTCAACTCAAGATATGGAGGGTTAGGGGGGCCACTCAAGTTAAAAGGCCTCAGTGGTTGATGATTTAGATAAAGATTGAGGTCTAGATAAAGGTGTCTAGACTCTATTACTCATTTGGTTTCTCCGGTTCCTTCCTCCATGTCTTGTGAATCTGATATGTATTATAGAAAACCTCTTGCTGTTTAAAAGACCAAACCAAATCCACATGATACTGACTCAGCCATAGTTTGTAACACAAGGCATTTCTCCAAACAAACAAACTTTTTGCTCGTTGAAACATAATTTTTATTCAAGTCTCTTGTCAAGAATTAGTAAACAACGCATTAGTTATTTTTCATGAATCCCTGTGAAGTTTCTCTATTGATCTCAGAGGGCTGGGGTATTTTGGGCTGTGAATCGAAATGCTCTATCTGCCTGTTCAGTGGGAGTTTTGACGGAAGGGGTTCCAAACCCTGAATAAATTAATCAGAGCTCCTCAGTTAGGCCTGGCTCCTGAAGTGCAGTCAGTTCTATAATCAAAACAGAACACAGAGGGGTGCTCCATGTTGTTGCAGGAATAGCAGGGGGAAATCAAAGTCTCTCACTCAAATCAGACCCATCAAGGGAGTGTAATTACATGAAGGCACTTTAGATTTGGGGCAAGATTTTCTCAGTAAGATGAGAGCTATGAATACCAGAGTACATTCTCTGATAGTCAGGTGAATGAGTGAACAAGCAGTCTTACAAAGTTGAACAAGTGCTCTAATGGTTTCTGGAGACATTAGAGTAAGGCCATATTTTTACTGTTCTTCTAATGATCAAAACAAAATGAGATTTACATAGATGATGACCCCCCCCCCTCCCTCCTCCCTTTCTCTCACAACATAGTTGTTTCACTGTATCTCAAGCCTCCCTGCTTCAGACCTGCCTTAATGTCTGCCATTTCTCACACTAACAAAGAAAGTCCTTGAGTTGCTGAACAGATCCACAAACTGGAGGACTGTTTAATATACACCCTAATGTCTGTCATATCAGGATGTGTATTTAACCAGGTTTGCAAGAAGGGAGACAATACATTCACTCCACTGTTTAGAAATGATTGGTTAAAATGAATTATTTTATCTGTCTGCCATCAGATGACAAACTTATGACAGCTGAGTTTGACCTTTGTGAAATCTTATCTTCTGATATTCTGTTTTGCTATAAAGGAAGCAAACTATGATTACAGATAGTTTCCTCTGATTTGTCATGTTCAGTCTCTGATGATGGTCCAATCAGAAATCTGGAAATCATGTGGCTCACAGACGGCCATAGAAGTGTGCTGTATGCCTCATGACAAGTTTGATTATTCATGCACATCATAAAAGGCCAATTCTTGAAAAACATCCTGAACTGTTTAATACATGGAGCATTCTTTACATTCTTACTAGTATCATAGCTCAAATTCATCCTACTATAACCTAACTGCAACCCTCAGCAAGAGTGCTCTGTACTTTGGGGGCCTAAGATTTTCTTGTCTGATGAACTGTGTCTTTGTAACTGTAGTTCTTAATTCCACCGAGACATAAAGTAGATTTATAGCTTTTTGTCAACAAGCAGCGCATTCTCCGACACTTAACCGCAGTCTCCTGCAGATCCCAATCACGCACCAGTGGTATGTATGACACCATTGATCATCATCGTCTCAAGTATGGCAGAAATGCACTTATTCATAGAAACTATGGAATTAGTAACCTACTGTACTTCAATACTCACAGCATAGGAATGTCTAAACAGCTTCGGCACAATGGGACTCATTTATCACAATTCCACCATGGAGTGCGTTTGATGCTGTGCAAAAGCAATCTCAGATTTATCATGTGCATTGATCCAGATCTTAATTGCATTTTGTTGGCATATGTTGATGAATGTCGATTGTCAGTAGTTGACAACCGTACGTGATTGCTATAAGAAATCTCTCCCCACGTGGCCATATTTGACTAGACTTATACGTGCCACATCAGAGTAAAGGTTTTTCGGAGTATTCAGCACATCCCTAGTTGTCATGTATCTCAATTTTCTTGGACAAATCTAAAAGTCCATATCGAATTCCCTCAGGCTATTCATCGTTAACAGCTGTATTCAGGAAGAGAACGATATGAATTTCTAGCATCTAAATGTAAAGTTTGACGTTGTTCTGTGGTCGCAGCACGGAGATCCCCACTCCAGGCTGCTCTCAGTTACGTTTGGCTGTGCAGACCCATTAGCCCAGCCAGTGACATGACACGACCATGAGTCTCCTGAGAGCCACCCAGGACCATATGGCAGATGACACCAGCCCTGGATCGCTTATCTTGACCTGTGTACCAGCACGGATTACACACAGGCCTGCGAGTTATCTAAAGCCTTAATAAAAGCACTTTAATATCCCAGCTGCAATGAGGATCACATACCACTGAAGGAGAGAGGAGAGGAGAGGGGGGGGGGGGCTGCGGGTTGCCACGGCAACCAGTTACTCAGCGACAAGTGCAGCATAGAGAAATTACATCAATCTCATTACTCTATCGCTACCCCTCCCCTACCATCTCACCCCCTGACTCCCCCCAAATCTGAGAGGTGTTTCGGAGCCCGATAGTAAGAGGGAGTTATTAAATTAGGCGGTTCTTCTGAGACATGACTCAATGTAAACAGGATGATTAATTAATATGCTAAAAGCACATGCTATTATCTCATCATCATCATTTTTTCTTTTTTATTTGATCTTTGATCAGTTTTCCATGACAATAGTTTGACATGGCAATGCAGTCACCCGTTTAGCAGTCATCCTTACAGTACATGCGCAGTGTTCTACTCTTATTTTTGCCGTTTCAACCAAACATTGTGAATCTGGCAACTAAGATTAACGAATTAAAGGAAGGCCTCACTCAACATTAAAGGAACTGCATTTGTAGCATTCTTTGCATGAAAGCACAGCCACCTGCAAAGGCTGCCTTTGCTCGCAAAGACTGAATAGTATCCAGGTTACCATGGTAACGTGGGAGAGAGCAAAACTGAAATAAAGGGACTCAGTGCAGCAGCAGCCCTTTTTCTGGGTGACAGAGAGTGATACTCTTTGTAGAGGAGAAGGAATGTGAAAGGAAACCTCATCTGTATTCTGGTGCATGTACCAACCCAAAGATATCCTATGCATAATTGCTGTCTCCCAAGGCTACTTTAGAGGGAGAAGAATTCCCCCCCCCCTCCCCCTCCTGTGTTCCATTTAAACCTCAACACTCCATCTGAAGCTGCTTTCCAACGGAGCTACTTCCTGGACAATTAGGAGATAGAGTAACAGACTCATCCATAAACCTGAAACTGGTCTTGGGTGTAAAAGAGCACCTCCAGACACTCACACACTCTTGTAGGATTACAAGCCATTGAATCTATTAATGAACTGTCTCCCTCCTTCCCCAGAGTCATTCATTTTGCTGGCTAAATGTGGTTACATGGCTTTACTGAACGGTGACTGTGCAGCTAATTGCAGCATTATCCTACGCACAAGTGTGTCATATGGACACAGACTGCTGCCATTGTTAACTGAATTTGAATTTCCTTTGCACACTTGGAGCCCTAACTAACACACTATCAAAGGAATCTGATTGGGCAATGGGCTGCATAGTTTAGATGCCTCTGTTGGCACACACACAAAACAATGAAGTGTCACAACAACTCATGCTGACACCAAACACTACCCAGAAAGGTAATTGAGATTATTTGTTTGATATTGATAATGACAGGATTGCAGACATGTTTGTTTATGACAAATGATCAATTATGTATGTTCATTTAACTATACATAGATTTATATTGTGTGCCAAGACAAAGGCAATTTATTTTTTGATATTCATTGTAGACCCTATTTCATCACGATTATTGTTTGTTCTCTGTTCTAATTAAGACTCATGTTGGGGTTCAGAAAAGGAGAACGTTCAGCATAAATGACATCACCACATTCACACATCTGCTCTGGGACACTGTTCTGCAATTAGTGCCAATAATATGTCAGTTGTAACTTTTCACAATCACTAGCACTTAGAAAAACATATCTGGTTTGATCTGTGACTCTGCTCCGTGTGTATTTGTGTATTACCTTGGCTTTGCCCTAAATCATATTATTGGCTTTGCTCACTTTCCCACAAAACAGCAACAGGCTTAGATTAAGATCATTTCGTGTTTATTATAAACACCACAAGGGTTTAGCAGGTATTATGAAAACATTTGTATTCAAGCTCCAGTCCTGTCAGTCAGCGTAAAGGTGCGATGGGCCAGGCATGAAGAAAGGCCCAAATTGGAGATGAAAATTTGTGTGCAAAATGGTGAAATGTAGCAAGCCAAAACAAACAGGCTATGAGTGTGGCCTCTTGAAGCCAGCCTTTGTCCAGGCCTTGACAGGGTCAAACGATCCACGCATGGCCCTCTGATGAGTCCAATAAACATGGCCTCAGGGAGGGAGTCGGCAGAAAGGAACCGACTATGAGGAGAGACATTAAACAGGAACTTGCATACATCCCACTGATAAAAGGAGACAAATGCCTCAAATTCCAAATATTTTCAGTCTGCCCGTATTAAATGGCTCCATTGACGTCAGGGGCACTGGTTATCCCCTGCTGTATGTAGATCCCAGCAAGTGTTCTATGGTGCTGCTGTCTTCAACTTACAGACCCCCCTCTCCCCGTCCCTCCTCCCTTTCTCTCTCTCTTTTTCACTTTCCCCTCTATCTCAGCCTGTAGTTGACCCAGGGGGTGAATGGGTGACCCCTCCACTTTCTTGGGACACAATGGCCTTTGATACCAGATGGTGGGAAAGAGAGTGAGGGGCTCATTGCACATTCAGTTGAGTTTCAGCAGCCTGGCCAGACCTCTAGCAGCCCTAAATGGATGCTGCCATTGATGGTTAAATCAATTTGGGATGGTGACAGCGTGGCTAGGCCAGAGACTGTAACAATTGCAGATTACAACAGTGCTACACCCCTCCCCCCGCCTGCCTACACCCCGACCACGATCCCCTCCCTCTTTTTTTGGGTGGTGGAGCGGGAGGGGGACTTAGAGGGTGGAGGGTGGGGAGGGTTTGGTTACAACAATGGAGAGAAATCTCCCATGAAAGAGAAGAGGGCTACTAGAGAATAGACACATTCGGCGCAGCTGACTGCACAATGCTGTTTCGCCTTTTTCTGAAAGCCTACGTGAAACATTACAGAGTGATGAGGAAGACCTACTCTGCTCTCTCTCTCTCTCTCTCTCTCTCTCTCTCTCTCTCTCTCTCTCTCTCTCTCTCTCTCTCTCTCTCTCTCTCTTCCCTTCTCTTTCCTCCCCTTCACTCTTTCACGCACACACATAGATGCACACACAAGCACACACACGTACAGTTTCCTGTGTTTCTTAGGGGAGATTTGAAGGGCTGGGGGGATCATGAGGGTTTAAATCATGGCCAGCAACTTTTGGTGCTGGATGGGTGGTCTCAGATTCACAGAATGGGCTGTGACACAGCAGGTTTTGCGTGGTTTTGGTGAGGAAGTGCCAACATGGCTGCAGGAGAAAGGATCAAGTCTGCCCTCTTCAGGTGGTGCGCATGGCACATGAAAACCAACCGAAATTACAGCATCGACGTTGAGTTCTCCTCCACTACGCTCCACCATATCTAGTGGCTACAGTACTGGTGCAGAGATGAAATGGAGGTTGTTTGTGACCAACAGACACCCAATTATCAGTAGTTAGCATTAGGGCTTGAACATGAACATTTATAAATTCATCCAGTATTACACATATAGGCACTTCTTATAAATTGTGTCAATGGAGGTTCAATTACCAAGCGCATGTTAGACATACTTACGCACTGCGCGAGGTACAGAAGCAGCATGGTGGCGGTGAGCATGGGGAGGAGGGGGAGGAGGGGGAGGGCGGTGGGGGTGGGCTGAAAGATGCACTGGGAGCCAGAGGTGGTCCATAGTTGCCATGGCGACTGTGTGGGCTGAAGGAGCTGCGAGCATATTGAGTATGCAGAAAACGGGTCCCCTGAGATCTCTGAATGGATTTAAGATGGCTGTCAGAGGGAGAGAGAGAGAGGGAGAGAGAGGGAGAGAGAGGGAGCACACGCAAGAGCGAGAGAGCGGGGGAGAAAGGGAGAGAAAACTGACTGAGCTTTCATTTGCCATGACTGTTCAAAAAGGCAGTATGAAGAGACGAACCCATAGAAGCATAGCAGGCTGAGGACATTTTGTTTTTTGCTTTCATTTTGTGTACTAGGTCTTAGATTGCACTACAAATTCTATATCAAGCTGTAATTGAAGATAAAGCCAACATTTTCTTCCAACGAACCATAAGATATTTTACTGATTGTCATGTATTCTTTTTACATTTTGGAACATTTTGTTGCCTATAAATCTCCTCAATAGGAATTTAGCTGCACAGTACTCCTCAAACTCGTTGCCTTGTCAGGACCCCTGTTTCCATGGTCACTGTAACTAAGTGACAATGCAAAGGAAGTGGATGATATCTTTTCCAGATGTCATCTTTTTCTTAAAGACAGGAAATGAAAAGCAAACATTTCAACCCAGTGGAGATTTAGAAAGAAAAAAAAGCCACAGTAAAGATGAGCCAACTATTGACCTGTAATTCAGATCTTATCTCTTACCAAAACAATACACGATCTAATTTTGACCACATACTGACAATTTCTCACATATTTGACAAAAAGAAGAGGCTGTTTCATGATCTACAGTACCTGCTTCGACGCCTCACAGACAGATGCATGAAAGAACCAGGTCTGGTAGGGGTCAATATCATATTTGAACAGTATTATGACATATCAACATCTTTTTGAATCATACACTCTGCTTTCTGTGACCTGTTACATTACCACAGACCATAATACTGCATGCCCACCTACTCACCTCCACACTAACCCACCCCTCAGAGAGAGCAGAACCTCTCACACGCTCATTGAGGACAGTTTACAGGATTGCCAGAGACAATTTGATGTAAGGCGAGAAGACGAGTGTGCAGGCATTACTCGTAACAGTTGGAGCAGGCGCTGACAGGAGCTCTGCTGTCACGGAAACACATAGCAGGGTAATAACCTGCGTGTTAGCAGAGCATGCCTCTTAAACTCAACCCCTTGGCACAGTCCGCAGACAGAGCCACACATCAAAAAGCCTGGGCTCAGATTCAGCTGGGTCAGTGTACCACACCACCACTGTTATGATTGTGTACCCCATTCCTAATGTACCCCTACAACTTCACATGTTCTCTAGGAATATTTCTACAAGATCAGAGAAGGTGTATGTTTTGAGAGGGGACTCAGAACAGATGTGGCTATGTTTGGATATTGTGCGAGCGAGCGGTACAGTTGAACACTGCCTGGAATATGCTGGAGTAGAAAATACAGGAAAAGAAACGTTTTCCCCTTTGAAAATCTGGAGTGAGTGTTCTTTGTGGAAATGTGGACCGCTAGGCTTATGAATGCCATAAATTAGTTCCCTTGTGGCAAGAGATAAGTCGGAGAGCACAGTACTTTGAACTTGAGAGAGCACTGGTGTCTAGCTGAGCAGGGCTATAGTATGACAATCGAATGCAGTCTACTTTGACATGGTTAGATATTTTTTTCTCTATATTTGAAACCACATATCAGCAAATATTTTGAAATATTTTGTAACAGACACCTGCAACTTCTCCAGAGAAATGACTTTTAACTACATCCCGCTGTTTATAAAACCTAAACATCTGCCAAGCAACTAGTTTGACTTTCAATTGATTTTCCCTCTGAATATACTTTTGAATTTAGTTTAGAATTGTTTTATCGTTATAAAAAAAAAGAACTTCAAGCAGCTGTGTGGGACAACAGACTGCTCAAGGTTGAGACAAAGAATCAGAACAAATGCAAACACAAATGGCCACACAACAGCACAACAAGAGTTTTCCCCTTCATTGTGTGCCAGCTGTGGCCACCTGGAACCATTTCCCAGAGTTCCAGTCCGCTTCAAGTGGCCATTTTTACTGCACAGAGCACCATGAAAGAGGCCTTTCATCTAAATGGTTGACTTGAACATGAAAAAGTTGCATTCTCACTTCTGTGTATTGTTAAAACAGCTGTTAGGTTATGCTTTATGTGGAACTTCTTTTGATCATCTCAAAGCATTCTGACTGAGACGAGACCACAATGGCCTATTAGAGTGGACATGTTTTAGAATGGGGGGGGGGGGGGGGGGGTTACCAAGATGAATGCCCTAAGCTCTTCTGTGTGTTTGTCTGTCCCCTAGATCCTTTTAAGAAGTGTAGGCCTAAACTGTCAGCTTTTAGAATATAGATAAAAAGCTCTAAGCGAATGCTTTACCACACATATCCACTCACTGAACACTTTATTAGGAACACTATACTAATACTGGGTAGGGCCTCCCTTTGCTCTCAAAACAGCCTCAATTCTTTGTGGCATTGATTCCACAAGTTGTTGGAAACATTCCTTTGAGATTCTGGTCCATGATGATATGATTGCATCACGCAATTCCTGTAGATTTTTCAGGTGCACTTTCAAGCTGTGAATCTCCCATTCTACCACATCCCAAAGGTGTTCTATTGGATTCAGATTCGGTGACTGGGAAGACCACTGAAGAACACTGAACTCACTGTCATGTTCATGACACCAGTTTGAGACAACTTTTGCTTTGTGACATGGTACATTATCATGCTGGAAGTAGCCATTACAAGATGGGTAAATTGTGGCCACAAAGGGATGCCCATGGTCAGCAACAATACTCAAATAGTCTGTGGCATTCAAGCGATGATTGATTGGTATTAACGGGCCCAAAGTGTGCCAAGAAAACATTCCCCACACCATTACACCACCTCCACCATGAGAAGGTGTACAGGTGTTCCTTAAAGTGCTCAGTGAGTGCACATACCTCCACACATTACCACCTCAACACAGACTAGGAAAATTAGGGTGATGAATAGGAGATGATTTGGCAAAGTTCTCAGACTCATTACCTGTCAATCACGTGTCTATCATGTGGAAGGACAGACTTATTACAGGGATTATTCCTGGTGTTGTGGTTTTTCCTCTTGGATATTGAGCCCTCCCTATTTTCACTATACCTGTCTCCTATTCCTCCCTGGAATCTATTACATTTATCATAGGTATTACCCCGCGGGCAGAGCTAACAGCACATAAGCTCTTTGAGGTGTATAGGTTTTTCAAAGCATTGTTTGAGGATCATGTATCATGTCAAGTGCCATGGGCTAAAGTCTGTTTTGCTTTTTCCTGTGGAGTATTGCGTTACATGTCATACCTCAGTCTATATTGTTTGGAAGGGAGATAGCCATCATCTAGTTCAATGTTGGCAGCCAATGAGATGGGTGTTATTTTGGGCGACAAGATCACCATTTTGTTTTGTTTTGTAATTTATTGAAGGCAGGGTCTATCTTGGGTATTTAACTGAAAAGCACAAAATGAATTTAGCATCTACGGTATGTACAGTAGGCCTTTTACAGGGTTAATGGACACTTCATAAAACCTTAATCGTGGTCATTTGTTTAATGTAGGACTTAGTATTTCATGGAACTGTTTTATAGAACAATTTCAAACAAGAATGTGTGGAAATAAATTCCTTCTAACAGTTTCATAACTTCTTACATTCTAAGCATTACAGCCGCAAAATTACCCATGATTGAATTAACCAAATGAACAACACCCCTCTGCATTTGGCAGCAGTTCATAGCTCATGGCCCCAGCTCATTAGAGAAAGAAATCTCCATGACATTGGAGAAAAATGTGCTTTCTTTGCCCCCCGGGGCGATGTTCCTCCTCAGTGCCCACTTCACTCACTGCTCTCACACAGTCAGCTCCCCCGTCCGCCCCTTCAGCTCCCCTCAAGTCACCTCTCAACAGACAAGGCTTTGTGTGACAGTGACAAATATGACATCTGCATAACCACATCAGCTCACACTTACTCTGGACAAACACTGAGAAACCCTCAAGTCAGACTGACAGAGACTGGAGTGACAAGAGGGAGAAAGCGATAGAGGGGACAGATGGGTGGATGGACAGACAGATAGAAAGTGGACCCTCTCCTCCGCTCTCCTCCCCCAATAGCTGAGGTGGCTGGTTGTAGTAGGCTCTGCTGGCCGGTGGGTCCATGGGCCTCCCTGTTTCCTGGCCCTGGTAGCCAGGGAACACCAGGCAGCCTGGGTGGAAAGAAAGCATTCACCCACTGTGAAATATCTGCAAGGTATTAGTATGGCCTGACCACAATGGCAGAGGCCCGCACACAATGCTGGGAAGTTCCGCACAGTAGTGCGAGATGACACATCCGGCCTAGGCCGAAAAAACACATCCTATTGTCCGCTGTCATTGTGTGGCCGGGGGTGCTTGGGGGAAAGGGAGGCGATGTGTCCCCTTTGTCTTTGTCTCCGACTGTCTTAATCCTTGCTCTTTTCACTGTGGAGGCTGTGGTCGTGGTCGGACCCGTGGAGCAGTGAAAAGGGCCTGACAGTGAGCAGGCAAGACACTGGCCCCCCCGACACTGGCCCCCCCGACACTGGCCCCCCCGACTCCATTCATCCTTTATTGTGGCTCCTACTCTCACAGCACCGCTGTTTGAAAGGAAACCAAACCTGGCGATGCTTCAATGTCAGTTATTGGGTTTTGACCGAGGGCCAACTTGCTCTTCCATTACATTTTTTTTTCTTCTCCTGAAATATTGTACTGTAAGGATTTGTTCTCATCTCCGGAGGAGAGAGGCTGCATATTATAATGTAATTGCTATTTTCCTGGCGCTCTAACCGTTTGGCCCCAGGTCAGACGGAGATCGTGTTATAACAAGCTTTGACAATCAAAAAGGAAATGGCTTGAATTCACCCAAGTATCACTTAACAGCAGTCACTACATGTAACAACTATTGATTAGTGAATTGCAGCCAAGAAGCAACATCTTTTCACAGCAGCTACTGTATTATTATCTGTTGGAAGTGGAAATTAGGGGTCCCTGAAATTGCCCTTATCAGTCTCATTGGAAAGTATTCATCAGGATTCATGGGAACCTCCCCTATACAAGTTCAGGATCCTGCTCAACAGGTATGCCTGTATATCAAGTGTCATAACACTTTGTATGGGTACAGGAGAGGGAAAGCTATACTAACTTATCCTACAATGTCATGTTAGAACAGTTTGTTTTTGTGAGGAAAATGATAGTTGCACGGCTTCCTCTTGAATTGCAATAGCATGTGTGAGTGTGTCGAGTGGGATTTGGACATAAGCAGGAAGCTCACACAGTTCGAGCCATCTAGAAAAATGCAACTCTCCTAATAAACATCTGAGAAGTTTAACAATATACATGGAGCTGAGCGGCGCAGGCAGGAGTGTGGGGTGCCCTGAGTTTACAACAGGCAACATCCTGGCCATAAGGGAAACTCACAGGGAAGTAATGGATTTACCATCCATAGTTCACAGTCGGGCCCCTGCAAGGCTTAGTACCTCACTCACAGAGATTGTTTCTTGCAACAAGACAGATAGATAGATTGCCTATTGTGCCCCAGTGATTAGGAATGAATAGTGAGATTAGGAGGAGATATTCAGTCACTCATTGAAATGTACACCAATGATACCTCTCAGAATCAATCGCCATAAGAGTTGTGTTACTGTGCTAGACTCAATATGTTGTATACTCTCTTGATTTTACACAGTAACTACGTTCTCTCTGTACAGAGAGTACAGTTACAGCTGGCCAGACTCCATTGGACTAACCTGTCCTGACTCAGGGCTCTGTGGTCACTACATCAGACTCCAGGGCTGCTCCGGGAAGCTGTCTGGTCAGTCTGAATCAGAGCAGGGACAGGGCTGCTCTGGGAGGCTGTCTGGTCAGTCTGAATCAGAGCAGGGACAGGACTGCTCTGGGAGGCTGTCTGGTCAGTCTGACCCGGAGCACTGACAGGGCTGCTCGAGGAGGGACAGGGCTGCTCTGAGATTTTGTCTGGTCAGTCTGAACAGGAGCAAGGGCAGTGGGAGGTATGGCACTCCCAGGCAGGAGGCAGACCACACATGGCACCAGCTGGATGAGACAGGAAGTTCATGTCTGCCCTGTTATGGATCAAAGCCAAAACTGGCAAGCTTTCTTCTTTCCTTCATGAGTAAATCAAAGTAACAGTTAGGGCAATGGTGACAAATAAGTACAGTATGTTCTCCTATCCATGTGTCTCTATTAATATTTGTAAGACCCTTGTTAACATTTAGTAGAGTAGAATGTTCATATAGTATAATGAATATATCAGCTAAATGTTATGGCAATGATGATGATGACGATGAGATGATTGATTAGGAAGAGGAAGATGATGATGATGATGATGATGATGATGATGCTCATTGTGCATGTTCTCACTGTTCGACATCAGAGGGGACATACAGTAATGGGCTGTGGCTATCCTGCCTGAGGGTCTGGTTTCTTGCTGTGTGGCTCCCAAACAGTAGTGTCCTCTCCTCTCCTCTCCTCCCCAGGCAGGCTGTGATTGACAGCTGCAGCCTGCTGTCTCTGGCCTGGCTCCATGACCGTCCAGGCCACACCAGCAATAATAACAGGAGGGGTATTGATCTCTCACAGGCCCTGTTTTCTTTCCACGAGGAGGATCTTCAAACTCACAGACACAGCTGTGACAACACAGCAGATTCAATAGAGGGTTCAACGTGCGGTAAATGTAGAGTATGATCTAGATGTCAAAAAACTCCAACGGACAATGTTATGTATTACAGTCATCCAAATACAGCTCCTCTCTCCCCTAGCAGATGCTTGTTTACAGGATTGGGGGATTGAGTGGTTGTATTTCACTGGTTGTTTTGACTTCAATTGACTTATTAAACACTGCATGGTTAGGAAGGATTGGATAATTGACCAAGTGCGTTCTTTGAGATGGGAAATCTCAAAGAGATTGTTGTCTCAGCAGGTCGTAATATTCAGTTTGTGTCAAAACAACTCTGGTTCATCCCAGGAAAGAGAGCTTTAATTGCTCCCTGGTGATCTGTGGAGATTCTGCTCTGAGTGCTCTCAGTGCTGGGATCTCCCCCAAGAGAATCTTTTACATGAAGAACCCTGTACTGGGGTTGTTACTGTTGGCTAACGGAGACCACTGATCTCATATCTGACATGGTCGGACAAGTCATTCATCTATACTGTCATCCAATTACACTGTACTGCTATTTAGAAATTACACTGATTTGTTATACCATGGTTTTGCTTGCATTATCTTGTTTTCCCAGATTCATTTATCATTTTAAATGGACTGTATGGTTCTTTTATTGTACAGTATATGCATGCATGCTGATCATGAATAAATTCTCAGTTGAATCATCATCACCGTTATTATGGTTGGAGACCAGATGGTGCTACATTAGTGAAACATCTGTATGATATCCCCTGACTATCGATGATTGATGGGTAAAGATCAGCCTAGAAATACACGAGAACAGGGACACTGGGAAAGCTGGTAATGATGGAGGAAGCAGTGAATGGACATAATCTGGACCAGACTTGCGAAGGCACTACGAGAACAGTCAATTGACCGTAATATCATCTTGTATGTGTGTGTTTGTTTTCTTCTTTTCGCCACCACCGGTGTGATATATCGTAAAACATATATTTTCCCTCCCTTCCCTCCCAGCTGTGAAAATATTTTCTCTATCAAACATCTGTTGGAGGAATGCGGGGACAGAGTAGGCTGACTTCCTGTGAGTGGAGCTGCAATGTGGTACACCTCCAGCTGCTGGCCAGTGTGTAGAGCCCCCCTTCTGCCCCTCAATGACCACCCTCCTCCCTTACCAACCCTCAGCTCCCACCCACCATCCTCACACCCATCCTTTCATCTACCCTCAACTCCCACCCACCTTCCTTCCTTCCATCTACCCACTCACCTCTTCATCCAACCACTCCATCCATCCACACATTGCCCATCTTCCTCACATCCACTCCTCTATCCCCCCCCCCCCCCCCCCTCATCATCAACCATCCACTCCTTCCACACACTGAACACTTTTCCCCATACACCTTCCTACCCACCTCATAGTCATCTCCTCCCATCCCTCAGCCTCTATTTCCAGTATGGGTTAAACCTGGTGCAAATGGTCATGGCCATGCGTTTCTTCTCCCACTGGGTGAAGCATGTTTATGCTCTGTTGTACAGCCTGGGTGATTTATCTGTTTGTTCCATGAGCCTCCGCCTGAGCTAGGCCTCTCCTCCCGGCCTCTCCTCCCGGCCTCTTTCTCCCACACAGTGCAACGTTTGATAGTTGTCACTTTCGCTCACTGTTTACTTGACTTATTGGTTGATGTCCCATGGACGTACTCTGTGCATACTGATGTGACAACACAGAGAAATGAAGTGGGGACAGTCTCTGTCAGTCTGCACCCTTCACACTTGACAGGGGAATAGAGACGCTCTTGACAGTTTTATTACATTGTAGGTCAATAGCTGTCTCATAGCTGTCAGCCTGTGACATGGACCTCATTAAGGAAACTTTTTGTTTCTGTTCTCCATTTTATGCCATTTTAAGGCATGGTCTCTGCTTTTTATCACATGAAGGAGACTGAGTTAGGGTGGTGTTCAGCTTGTTATGTGGTGGGGTGATGACATGTCATGCATGCTGTGTATGATGTGTTATTGTCATGCAATAATCTTCTTTATAATCTTCGTACTTTACCCTCTGAATGCAGGTTGTATGTTGAACAGAGGTCAGTCCTCCGCTCAGAGGTCAGCCTCTCAGACTGCTGCGTTCATCCCAGGCTTCACACTCACTGGAGAGGCACCTCCGAGGTCAAACACGGCAGGAAGCAGATGGGCAGGAGTCTGAGATATCGCCACATGCCATGGTCAGCTGTGATTTGCTGCGAGCCTGTGAGACTGGACAGTAACAGAGTGTGTTATCTGTGTTGAGTGGAAAAGACTGACCGGCTGTTTGCCTTTCGCTGTGCAGCGATGTAACAGGAGCAGCTGGGCTGGTGCACAGGGTTCCCATTATTCACGTGGGGTCTGGCTCGCATCGCGGCTCCTAACACTGCTGTCCAGGGGGGTCAACACCAACTGCCTCCTACTGTACAATACACTCCACTGAAGGACGTGGGAAGGAGGGAGGGAGGGGGGAGAGGCGCTTACTGCCAAAAACCCTGAAAGACAACCATTAAAAGCGCCCGCTCCCTAGCTACACTGCTATTATGTAGATTTGTAAGTTTAGGATGATACAGTATGTGGGTTTAGGATCTAAGATCCTTTGTTCTTTGTAAAGTACGGAAGTAAGTTATTTTCCAGTTGAGACTTGTTTGAGTTTAAGGTTACACTAATGACTGTCATTCTCTGGCTGTGTAGGAAAATGACAAAGCTACTACTCACAGAGAGAGTACAGCTGCATGCCATTCCACAACCCACAGTCCAACTCATAGGAGGCTGGACTAATGACTGTGGTTACTACTCAATCTCCCTCGCTGGAGGGGAGCGTGCTACTTTTCTTCTCTTTTTTTGGCTCATCATTTTGATTAGCAGCCTGTCTCCTCTTGCCTTCCTCCTCGTGCACTGATGAGAGGCAGAGATGAGGACACCAGGGTGTCTAATCTGGGCTAATCACAGCCCATCTTTAATTCTCTTCTACCAACCTCATCCACTCTGCACCTCAGCCAATGATAATAACCTCAGCCCTCCTGCCAGGAGTGATATGGGGATCCAGTTTATCTGGCCGTGCTAGTAGAATAATCCCATTAGAAGGCCACTGAGCCAGGGAATTGGTGTAGCAGGAGTCCTTCACACTGGCTAATCACAAGTGCAACTGTTGGAGACTTGCCAAGACTGGATCTGTTGTAATGTCATTCTGCTCTTGTTGGCCTTGGGATTATTAGATTCAGGTAGTGCACTGTGTTCATGGTTCACACTCAGAGCTGCCCCAGTAAGACTAAAGCAGACCGTGTATCTTTGGGATCCAGATTGACGTGTGAGTGAAAGAGTCAGGGATGGTATGCCTAGAATGCAAAAAAGCTCAAATAAATAAATAATAAAATAATAAAATAATGCCAGTGCCGCCCTTCTAACTATATTGCAGAAATCATTTGAGATAAATATTTAATAATTAAGAGTACTCCTATAAAACGTGGTTTAACGATAATGTTTGTCTAGAGACTGAGGTGTTATAATAACCAACAGCTGTGTACGTGTTAATCATGCTCTTGTGTATAGGCTCCTGCTGAGCTGGGCCTCCCTGACACAGCACAAGCCCCTGATCCATGATGCATAGCGTCAGCTATACCTAGCTACTGGCTGAGTCAGTGGTAGGGCCACTCACTGCAAACACACTTTATCTGCAAACACACTTTAACTGTCATTAACATTGGGCAGCTTTCACATGGAGCTCAGCCCACACTTTTAAAAGGCACATTTCACATGGTGGGAGTGGAACGCACGAAGGTATTTAACTGTATAATGTATTGCATGGAGATCCTTATGACTAACATATGGTTATTTAAATGTCAGTTCTTATCATAATGTATTGCATGTGATCATGTCCATTGCAGGAACTCTACACATACCAGATGAGGTAAAGGTGTGTGATTTCCATATGGGTGGAGTAGCAAACGTTTCCCATCTACAAAATCCGAAGAGAGTAATGGAGACATAATTCATCAATATTTCCAGAAGATAGAGACTGCAATTTTTTTCACTGGTGTTATCCAAGTCTGAGATCTCAGAAGCAAAGGCCTCACCAACCAAAAACACTGGGGTTTAGGGAGCCTCTTTTGAAAACATAGTTAATTGAATAATGTCGCTAAGCAACATATATTGTGGGTATTTTGTAATAATGTCAACACTGCATTAACTGTATTTTACGACGTGTCTCCTTTTGAGACCAGCACTCCAGAGCAAACACAAATGGGGTACTGGCAGAAAGTAGTAGAATGTGAGGGGAAGAATAATAAATCAATGGTTAAGGTCCACCACCACAGCTGCCTCCCCTCTTCCCCGTGTGCAACTCTCTCCCCAAGCCATGTGCTTGAGCAACAGAGTAAAACCATAAGGTCGTGGCCATTTGGGAAAATCACAAGACGTAGACTGAATACAAATACTGTGTATTTTGAATAACTACACGCTGGAATCTGTGAAATACTCACCTTATTAATCCCATGGGAAATGTGTGTTTTGTGTAGATTGTAGATTTGTAGGGGTTGAGGAGAGGGAGGCTGAGGGCAACGCTCTGCCTACTTAGTGCTTGAACAATCTGCTGTACTGTAGAGTACTGTATGTGTTCATTCTCCCTGTCAACACTCCCTCTTTGAAATACTGCAAAGCCCACGTTCCACCCAATTACACCCCAGCAGAGCAGACAAGGCACCTCTAGTGGTTGATTAGGGAGCTGCAGTGTGCATGGTGAGGAGAGTAACATCTCGTCATAACATGTCAAGTGACGTGTTTTGTGCCCCGTGTTATCCTTCATTCATGTTGTGTGTCTCAGTGATGGTGTACTGTGATATGTTGTGACAACGGCACCCTTTTCCATCCCTTCTCTCTAGTAGAGACCAACTAAAAAGCCAATTTATCTCTGTGTGAAAGGAATTCTGTCTCACACGTCAAAAAATAATCTTGGGAGATAGAGTAACCTGGAAATGTTAAATCCTATTTCAAATAAAAACAGAAATGGAGGCTTGGCGCTCGGCAAATAAGTCTGCTTATTTGAGAAACTCTGATTGACCGTTATTACACTGGGTTTTGAGGATAACACACTGCTGCCCTTGCAATTATTAGAGCAAATATTGATGAGTATGGCAGCAGATGTTTGGCCGTTCATTCGCTCTCCATTCTCCTGCCCTTCCTCTGACTCCTGCACTGAGGCTGACTGCTCTTCTCATGCCTGAGGTGTCCTCACTCTTGGAGTTCAATTTTCAGTTGTGTGTGTGTGTGTGTGTGTGTGTGTGTGTGTGTGTGTGTGTGTGTGTGTGTGTGTGTGTGTGTGTGTGTGTGTGTATGTATCTTTGATGCAGGAAATAGAGGCGAACACAGCGCTGTGTTTGTTATGACTGTGAGTTCCTGACCATTTCATTAACAATTCCTCACATTTTGCTGATGTTTGTTATTTTTCACACACCCCAAAGATTTTTTTTTAAACAGGACATATCTGACGAAACATGATTGATGGTTCAAATAAGAAATTCTGACCATTATTTAATATGCGTCTCAGACTGCCGTTGCTTTCACCTCAACCTTGACCTTTCCTGAATCTCCTCTGAAATATTAGAATAAGAATTAGACAGGAGTGACACTGAAATATGTGTTTGTCAGAGATGGATGTCCAGAGTGAATCCCAGGGCGTTGGTCTTGGAGCTGGAGGAGATGGTTGATTTACAGCAAAGGCCATCTGGTGAGTGACAGAGCTGATGTCCTTTGGGTGTCTGGTGGGTTAGGGGGGATTTTCCACCCCAATCACAGGAGGATAGCCCAGCCCCAGCCCCAACCCCAGCACCAGCCCCCGTATACCAGAGCCTCGCCTGGGTCTTCTCTGACAGTGATTACACCCCCACAGTGCCAAGGAGACCAGAGAGAAGAATGCCTGTGTGTCTGTATTTACATTTCCTGAGGTAACCTCTGACACCTGACGTCTTTGACAGAAGCATTGCCACTGTAGATAGCATCCAAGAAAATAATCCATTTATGTGTCTCTTTCTTTATGTATTGTATTTCCTTTACCTCGACACATTTATATTTCAAAAAAAAAAATCACATTGCAATATAAATGCTCTTGGTGGATTGGAAAGTAATGCTTTGTGTTACTGTTGTCTTCATTCATGAATATATTTATGTTATCTTTGCTGTCTTTTGAATTCATCTATCTCGTGTTGATGCAACTCTGCCTGATATATCAAACCAAGTGCATTTTTCATGTGGCAATGATGTTATTTATTCAAGAAAGAAGAGAAAAGCCTTTAGATCCAGCTCTCCATAAGACCATAACCGTAACTATAACATAAGCGGTCCATGCCAGATCTGAAGATTTGTGGTCTGTTTATTTTCCGCTCCATAAGGTTTTTACTCATTCTTATCCTAGTGTGTAATATTGGAGAGGAGGCTGGCAGGGGTCCCATCCTGCAGCAACTGGGAAACAATGGAAGAAGACTGCCTCGTTTTTTCTCCCCCCATATTGGGAGGCCTTGGGGAGATATTGCGACGGTCCCTGTGTAAATCTGTGAGCAGCACCGCCCTCTAGAGTGTCTGGCTGGTAACTGCAGGATGGGGGAGTTTTAATGTGGGCCAGACAGATTGGCCGCCAGTGCCATAAAGGGATGGGGCTGACTGGGACTGCAGGCTGTGTTTGCTGATGATGACAAATCAGATTGTTTATCCTGCTGAGTCTGATGTAGTGCTTTGTTTACTCATGCAGATGTTGACAAAGTGGCCGTGGTGTCTGTCTGTCTGTCTGTCTGTCTGTCTGTCTGTCAGTCTGTCTGTCTGTCTGTGTTGTGAAATGTTGCTCAAGGTAAAAGGTGTCTGATTGATACGCATGTGACCTCAAGTGGGTGAGGTCAAAGAATGGCTCAAATATTTGTAAGATGGAAAATGATCTCAGTGATTGTGTTAGCTGATGATGATGACCTACTGTTAAGTGAAATGGACAATGGGACGAGAGGGCTTTGAAGGGTTTAACATGTCAGCTTTCTGTTTGTGTGGTTCAAAGACAATTTCCATTATAGAATCATTAATTAGCAAAGCAGACACTTAGGAAGTTGCAGTCTATCGTGGGTGATGGAATCCACATTCTCCATCACTCCTTCGAACTTCTACCTTCAAGAAGGCTCTACTGCTGCCCCCAGTGCAAAACAAACTGGCTAGGTTAGCTTTGTCCTTGAAGCCATTGAACTGGTCAATGAGAACTGCTAGACACTGCACAGAAAGAGCACATAATCACTTTTATTTACGTATATAGCAGCCTCAATTCTTCGTGGCATTGATTCCACAAGATGTTGGAAACATTCCTTTGAGATTCTGGTCCATGATGACATGATTGCATCACGCAATTCCTGCCGATTTTTCAGGTGCACTTTCAAGCTGTGAATCTCCCGTTCTACCACATCCCAAAGATGTTCTATTGGATTCAGATCCGGTGGCTGGGAAGGCCACCATGAACACTGACCATTGTCATGTTCATGAAACCAGTTTGAGACGACTTTTGCTTTGTGACATGGTGCATTATCATGCCGGAAGTAGCCATTAGAAGATGGGTAAATTGTGGCAACAAAGGGATGCCCATGGTCAGCAACAATACTCAAATAGGCTGTGGCATTCAAGCGATGATTGATTGGTATTAACAGGCCCAAAGTGTGCCAAGAAAACATTCCTCACACCATTACACCACCTCCACCATGAGAAGGTATACAGGTGTTCCACCACCTCCACCATGAGAAGGTGTACAGGTGTTCCACCACCTCCACCATGAGAAGGTATACAGGTGTTCCACCACCTCCACCATGAGAAGGTATACAGGTGTTCCACCACCTCCACCATGAGAAGGTGTACAGGTGTTCCACCACCTCCACCATGAGAAGGTGTACAGGTGTTCCTAATTAAGTGTTCAGTGAGTGTATATAACCAGTAAGACTTAGGTGGCTTAGTACAGTACAGACTTCATCAATACTTTTCCCATTTCTAAGCAAATATTTCCCTGTTTTATCATTTCCAAAAGACCTAATACCATACTCATAGCTGCTTTATCAGCTTCTGAGGGGCTGTTTTCATTATTAACATATGAAAGGATATCACTTGGCTGAGCCCATGTCAAGAAGTCTTATCAACCAAATCAACAGGGGAACATTGCAGTAATCAGGGAGAATGTTAATGAATAGTGATGGTGCATAGAACCTGGTTCAAATGGTAAAACACTGAGAACACAGACATTCCTACATATTAGATGTGATTAGAAGTCAAAAAGGTATAAATGTGGGATTGTGTTGAGCAATTTACCCTGATGATGACATCATACTTCATCATGTGTGATATGGAGTGATGTGGGAGTGACTACTTCATGAATTGCACACACAATGATGAGTTGATGCAACGACTCCTCCATGTCTTGTACATTTCGTTGTTTTCTTATTTAGTCGTCTCTTTAAGAAACACGATCTAAAGTAGGAAGAGGAATGGTGAGGCTGAATAACATAGGCCTGTATTGGTGTTAAATCAGCTCTGTTGAGGTTAGACTCCTTTGTGTTCTCCTCTCCTGTGTGAGTGTGTCGAGAGCAAGGTTTTTTATCTAATGAATTTAAGGAACGGAACAGTAATGACGCTGTTAAAATGACATACTCCACTCCATGTATTTTCATTAGTCTGACAGAGCATCCCAACAGAATAACTGTCTGCCTGGCCTCTGGTGAAAAAAAATATTAAAATGTACTGGACGCCTCCAGAATGGGGAGCGGCCGGCCTGCTAGCTTTGGTCCGGGGAGTAGTGAGGCATGCTAAACTGAGCCTCATCATTCACCCAAGTGGTATGGAGAAAAAGCTTGTGACATACGAAGGGACAGAGACCGAACCATAGTCCCCTCTCCGATTTCATCAGTGGGGGACAAAAACAGTCCCAAAAGAATGGCTGATAGACAGAGCCAACAACGTGTTGTATTGACTGTAACAGGGCGTTTGTATAGGCTCAGCTTGCCTTACTACCTGTACCAGACCTGCCTGCCTGCCTGCCTGCCTGCCTGCCTGCCTGCCTGCCTGCCTGCCTGCCTGCCTGCCTGCCTGCCTGCCTGCCTGCCTGCCTGCCCACGGTAGGCTGCGCACAGACACTTTAGGAGTGGGTGCTAAATTTGATCAAGCCAGCTCAACGTTTATATGAAGTGCATTTGTCACCCACCGCTCCACCGGTCTGCCCCACAAAAAAATAATCACTTTGAAGTGAAGAGCAATGACTGTATTCCAAAAGTGAATAAATGTAATTTGTCTGGGTTTTTCGGTGGCGTGGGCAGGCGCCGTGGAGGGGTGATGGATTGGTTTTATTGTCTCTTCGGGAAAGTGTTCTGTCAGGCACCGCCGTGGTTACAGGGCTCTCTGGGATTACACAAGATAGAGGGCAGGGAGATCAATATCAGGTGAAGAAGTTTGACAGTTACGCTGAAGATGGTTGCTCTCGCGTTTGTAATGGTAATTGTGACTGACAGGTGGAGCAGCATTTTCAGTAAATATTGAATCCTCCTTAAGTACTATTTCTTCCTCCTTTTGAACATTGGGGGGAGTATAATGAATGATAATGCAGGCATTTAGAAGCCCTCCACCATGGGTGACTCTTGTATTCTTGTTTGAACCATTTGATTTCCTGTATGAAAGTGCCCATTGTATTTGATATCAAAGCATTCTCCTTCCTAAGCAAGAATCAGGGTGGTCAATGAGAATCATGCTAAAATGTTCTTGGTTCAAAATGAACTGTACTTCAGCTTTTAAACAGCAGGGGTCCCTCATGTGGCTACAATACTTTTCCAACTCAGTTGAGTGAGGATAGTGAGGAAAATCACAGTCAAAGTCAAATTTAAGAGATTTCTACTCTTTTGGATATGATTATGCATTAGTCACCAGTCAATAATCAAGCATAAAACATAATTGTTTAAAGCAGACAAACTTTCACTCAGACAAAGTTGTTTCAAGCAACAGAATAGTGAGGTAAAGTCAATGTTTCAACAGCTCACTCCCGCTGAGGATTTGGGCTGGACTTAAAGAACTCCTCAGACTTTCATGTGGAACCGGGAGTGTGAGCATGGTGGGGAAAATTAAACGTGTCCTTGTCAATTGCTGCTCCAGAGAGTGTCTCTGATGTGACAGCTGTGTGCATGTGCGTGTGTGTGTGTGTGTGTGTATGTGTGTGTGTGTGTGTGTGTGTGTGTGTGTGTGTGTGTGTGTGTGTGTGTGCGTGTGTGTGTGTGTGCGTGTGTGTGTGTGCGTGCACGCGTGTGCGTGTGTGTGTGTGTGTGCTATTTACCATGTACCTCTTCAGACTGAAATTGTGGAGGAACGCACATCCAGACAAACACTTCCTGACTGCATCCCCTGCTGAGTGTTTCAGATGCACTATATCCTGTTCAGGATGTGTTTGTGAAGCATTGAGGATGTGATACTACACAGTAGATGCACAAGATGTATCATTTGAACAGCTTGTGGGAACAGTCTACCATTATTTTTGTTGGACTTGAATTCAGATCTACTGTACTGTATAATCAGGGTCAATGTATTAAACATGCAGTTTTGTCATTTTCATTTGAAAGAATATTCACCTTTATCTACTTTATGCCACCATAATATAGTTTATATATCGTAGCAGGTTTGATATTTAAGTTCAAATTAAACCAAATGTTAGAGTGGTCACTCTATGAGAAGCATTTACTATATCATGGTTTGGTTCTAGAAACCTACCCAGCAACTGAGTAATGATGGCGATAATGTATCCCAAGCCTGCGGTACTGTAGCCCACTTAGCCTCTAGCAGCTGTGCATGGCTGGGGTTGTGCTGCCCTAACCCAGCCCATGGCAACCCGGCCCATATCAGGGACTATGAATGGACACATTCACCAGTGGCACACCAGCTGAGGCTGAGCTGCGTATTTTTATGTGGATTGGTCTTAAAAAGTGATGTCCAATTAAAGAGAGGGGCCTCGGGGTATGTGGTTTCATTTGACGATGTACGCAATGCTTCTGTTTACCCGTGGTATTTGTGGAATTGGTTCTTGTATTTCATTTCCAAATGCTTGAAAAATGAAGTCACAGGTTGACTTGCTTTTTTCCCCCTTTTGCCAAGGAGTGAGACATACAGTAGGTCCACCCTGGAACACATAACTGAGGTGGTAGAGAATGACTACACTTTCTGCATGATCCATAGCATTTCACTTGCTCTGATGGTAGCCTATATCCCATTTCACTGTGGACAGGTTATGTGAGAGAAGCTGGGTGACTCATTTTCCCACCAATTCAGACCTCTCCTCTACATTTTCGAAATCCCACTCTCACACTCCCCCTCTCTGCATCTGTTTCTAATCAACGTTAGCGGCCAGCAGCCAAGTATCCGATTTTCTCCAATTCCCCCTGGAGGCACGATTCACAAACTGACAGAAACAGCGTAACAGACTATAAACTGAACAATAAATAGCATTCCTTCTCCTGCATTAGACAAACCCCCCTCAGAGAGATTTCACTGTCTACGAAGCAGTTAGGGATAAGATGCAAACTGGTTTTTATAATGCCTTTTTAAGACTATTGAGATGACACTACAGACACTATATCAAAACCCTAAGCTGATAATATCTCTCTTGTCATCTGATTCTAAGGAATGGTTATATTAGTCAAAGACATGAGTTCTAAAACATGTAATTAGACAGCACAAATATTGATGTCCCATAATGAAAGTATGTTTAGACATTGCGGTGAATAGATTATGTTCAGTCTGGACTCTTGGAACCTGAGATATAAACACATCTCTGTTTGCCCTCTTTTGAATCGGCCCTCTTAATCACCAGGGGGCTTATGTTTGTACAATCATACTCTGATTAGGAAGTACTGCCAATCCTTAACCACGCTGCTGATGTATCCTCCACTTAACCTCAGATGGTTACAATGGCCCAGCTGTATACACAGTATGCTCTCAGATAGGCTAGAGGCCGGGGTAGACGTGGTAAACCAGAGGAGGTTGATGGAGGCAGAAATTGGAAGACCGGCTTATTGTAATATATGTAATGCTACAATGCTAACACATCGCCAACAAAGGATCTCATGAGGATTTCCATCTGACACATGAGGAGAAGGGTAAAATAGGATTCCTAATCCTGGAACATTTGCTAGTCTTGACTCTGACAGTACCAAGAGCAAACTACACAAGGAGTGTCCTCAAGTTCATTTTAAAAACAGTTTGAACCTTGTAAACTAAATTACCCTGTGAAATGAATACCCCCATTCCATAGTTGGGGGGTTAGGCCAAGCGGGGTCACGTATAGAGCAGGGGCGTAGACAGGCGTCACGGTCTCCTGGAGGGAGAGGAGCGATCAGAGAGTCCAAGAGGGCTCGGAGAGGTCACCCCTTACGACTACTACCTGTGTCTGAGCCTATGGGATCCTCTTTCATTCTCCTCACATGCCAGAGTTAACCGTAACCTCTATCATAACAAACGTTTCTTCACTATAATTACACACACTCACAAGCAGCACTAAATACTCCCTCTGCAAAGCATAATATTCTCAGCCTCTACTGGAGGTTAGATAAATGCAAGAGCTGGGGTCAGATAACAAGTTTTTTTCTATACCAATATGATTTGCTGGCAACTATCCCAGAAAGTAAAGTAAAAAAAAAGATGTTGGGAATGAAATTACTATACTTGTACTATTAATCATCCTCTCTCAGTAGAGGGAGAGGACTCGGATGGACACAGTAGAGCACATAACAGTAGCACTACCAACAACAGAGCTACTGTAAATACCCATCAACAATGGAGAACTTGGGAGGCCCAAGCGGCACCATGTTCTGATCGGAGGGCAGCGGCATGCCTGCTGTGTTGTCCCGCGGGTGAGCCTCAGCCAAGGTCTTTCATCACATGAATGTCCTGGCTGTGACTTCTAGGCTGAATAGAACCGTACAGACCACCCGGGATTGGACCTCCGTCCCCCCCCGGCCCCCCGTCCCCCCCCTGTCCCTGTGCTCAGAATACCAATGTGCAGTGGTGCAAACACAGGGAAACAAAAGTCTACAACAGCCTGAGCCCTTCTTAGTCTCAGCTCAGTGTGTTTATACTGTATAGTTCTCACTGAGTAAGAGAAACCTGACTGCAGAGATTGTGAGTCTATGAATGCAGAAAGAAAGACTTTTTTGTCAGAATATTTTATAAGCTCTCATAAACATATATCTTGTTCAAGGTCCTGTGTGTGTGGTATGTGTGAGCTTAAATGCATATGATGCTCGTGTTGGGTTCAGGTGTAATTGGAGAAGAGCCAAGTTGTCTTGTTTTGCTCTTGTGTGGAAGAGTTAAGATGACACCTCGAACATGCATGCATCACTGGAATGTGACAACCTGTTTATTGGTCATCTGGGACATATAACTTAGACATGGTCCTCAGGAGCCACCGTACATGCCTCACCAGCCACATTTGGAACTGCTCTTTGTATGGAGAAAAACCCCATCCTGTCACCATCTAATGGCCTGCATGACATGCCTCTTTATAGTCATGAGTTTCTACATTAAAATAGCCCACGTGTATAGAAGCACATGGTCTTACACTGGCACATAGAGGAGTCTGAAATTAGGATACTGTTTGCAAACCTTTGAGCGTCGACAATACTTCCTTTGTGCTGAAAGTATCACCCAGCCTCTTCCTCTTGGGGGAGCATTCTGACCCTAACACAGTTTTCATAAATGTAGCACCTTCTCTGACGGTGTGACCTAGGAAAACAAACAGAGGGAGAGGGGCAGCGCCGGCCAGGGAGCGGGTGGGGTGGGATGGGGGATGAGGTGGAGTGGTGGGCAGCTGTTTCTTTTTTGCCTGCAGTGCAGACTGAGTGTTGAGGCTTATTCCGGCTGCTCTCTTTGGACATGTGGAGCAGAGAGGGGGGCGTTGAGAGGTGTTTGGAGGGAGGGTGTGTGTGTGTAGGGGGGGGGGTGTGTCTGTTGCACAGCCCAAGGTGAAAGGGTGCCCTGGACCTGCAAATGGAGACGGCTGTCCAACAACAACAACTCTATCTGACTGCCAGTCAGGGGGAGATATGCAGGCTGGATGACTACACTGTCTGTCTACTACTAGCCTGCCATACGCACTACTGTTGCTCTCCCGTTTTCATTTTCTCTCTTCTCATTCACCCTCTTTTTTATTCTCTCACTATTTATCCCCCCCCCCCCTCTCTTTCTCTCTCTCTCTCTCTTTCTGTCTCTCTCTCTCTCCAGACTTCCCATCTGTGTGCGATTTAAGCTCAGGCTCTGGGGAGAGGCAGGTCCGCCAGGGGAAGCGTAGGGGGGAGTCGAGGGGGAGAGGGAGGGAGGAAGTCCACACAGTTTGTTTTACGGGACTTGGGGCTGGGCTGGGCTGGGCTGGGCTGGGCTGGCGCAGGCACAGCGCCGCATCTGGAAGTCGGACCAGTGGAAAAGTTAAACCAACGGGTGCAGCGGAGCGAGGGAGCTGCCTTGTTTGTCCCAGAAGAGACTTGACTACAGCCAGGAGAGAGAAAAGAGAGAGCATCGCTCCACTGGACTAGCTCACAGACATGGCTGCTAGAGCTCTGCCCTGCCTCAGCCTTCTCTGCATCCTCTCAGGGATCGTCTGCCGAGCTGCTGCCGTTGTGTTATGGGACCAAGACTCTGTGGTAAAAGTAAGGGCAGCACTCTTGTTTTTCCTCTGCTTGGCTGGTACAGGATGCACAGGCTCCACTGCCTGCTTATCACAGCTAAATATAGAGGAGCTCTTGTTGGATACTATTCCACATCACTTTTTCCACTTTACTGATTCATGCAGCATTAGTTATAATCCTTTTGATACAGTATATGTTCAAGAACTGCAACTGCTGAATACTAGTGTACGGTAGCTGAGTTCTAGGGGTATAGATACAGGATACTGTAGGATACAGTAGGAGAGGCAGGTTTGGAAGTCTGTGTTGTGAGGTGAAGTGTTACTTTTGGTGTAAGAGGGGCTCTCTTAGGATTCCTATCTCTAGCCACCGGACTCTGTGTACCCGATGCTACTGCTCACTCTTTCTTCTGTGCTGGGGGTGTTGGTGAAGGAGTCCCAGGCTCAGCCCAGGCTGAGATGAGGGCCGTGTCACTCTTCTCCCCACTGCCCTCCTGGCCCCCCGGCCCCCCAGCAGAACTCTAATGGAAACCAGCTGCCAAGTGTTGAGCAACACTCCAGAGGGAGCACAGCACAGCGGGCAGAAAGGGCATGAGAAACCATACGGGACACACTGCCTCTGACGCATTTCGACCAAGCTGATGTTTCCTATTAGAGTTCCCCAAGATTGGGCATTGGGCATCAGCTTCAAGGCCGTGTTCTCGGAGACGCAGGCAAAACAATGTGTCTTGAGTTATGTGAATGTTGTTTACTACTTTTCATTGTGTAAGCGGTCACAGATGTGAACAATGAATTGAATAGCTAGATTTATCTGTTATTCCGGAAGAGTACAAATGTGAGAATGTTGACGAGGCAGCACCTGGACCCCCCATGGCGTCTAATTTGTGAATCTAAGTTCTTCCTCGTCTTGTGAAATTTCAAGAGTGTTGACTTCTTCTTAACGTTGTGATGACACAGTCCCATGAGGACAGACTGCAGCCCTCCAGACATATTGTCTCTGGTCTGTTATTCAATTATTATGAGATTCTCATGCCCCGGCCTCTTTCCCATCCTCTGTTTCCTCAGAGGAGTTTACCACAAAACCACTGGCTCAACCATTCAGCAGTGCCAAAGTAAACACGGTATTTACCCATTATTGTCAGTAAGAGTGGGTCAGAAAGGGAGGCAGTGGGGCTTTTTTTCCCCATTGCAGAAACAGGCCACGGCCACACAGTCCCACATACAGCCTAAGGCCTGGGAAGCTGTTTACTTTGGACAGCACTCTGGTTCCAGTGTAGGGCTAATTCTTGTTTTTCTGCCTGAAACCCACTGTATTTGTTCAGTGCTGTATCCCAGAGATAGAGAGTCTATAGTCCATAATCTCTAATGTACTTTATCACTGCTTAGCACATGAGCATCTGGTGATAAATGCATACCATTTGACAAAGTGCATCCCTGTTGGAGTGGAACATAGTGACACAGTCTTTGGGACATGCAGCAGATTAAACAGAGAAAGGCTATACTACATGGTGAATGTCATCTTTGTTCTCTGGCGTAAAGAAGTGGGCACACACAAAGAATGGCAGAAATAGCTCACATTACAGGCCAGGGCACATTCATAGTAGCTACACCAGAAGGCTACAGATGTCAGTTGTTTAAATGTCCATGCAATTTGGTAGGGGACTTAATTACCAAGCTTTATTGAAAGTTTTACTTTCAATATCACTAGGATTACTCTCGACCCAGGGGGGACATGTCACCAGATGTTTGGAGCTTGGATTTTTTATGAAAGAATTCCAAATTAAATGATTTTTGAATTAGAGGATTAAGTTACACTGTCATCCAAACAGGATGGAAAGCAGGAAATAATGTAATTAGACAGGAGACGTCCAGGCTGCTGGAGTGTATAGTTTACACTCATTCCCCTTCACAGAGATCTGGAGTGGTCTTCCTATCCCACCAGACCAGCTGCTCTGTCTTCCCAGAGCTGCCGTCCCATGAGCCTCCTGTGTATACATCGTCCAGCTGTCTGACCTATCACAGGATGTCACACAGCTAACGGTTCTAGATCGATTTCTTAGCAATGATGTGTAATTCCTCATCAATGACAACTCCCACTAACTCAGTGGAAGAGCATTCTCATTGACCAGTGTCCAATTCCCTAATCTGTATTCACACCTTTACTATTAGCTAGGCTAGGAACAGTTGCTTAATGCTTTTCATTCAAGACCCACTCAGATGTTTTCCAAATGCTGGGGAAGATTATGGGGCAGATTATGGCACCTCTCCCAAAAGTAGGCCTATCTATATCATCAACTCCAATGCAAACATGCTATATGTATGCATGTACGATGAAAGCAATTCATAGACCTGGAGTCTAACCAGTGACATGTATGGGTCTGGTGTGTGTATGTGTGTGTGTGTGTGTGTGTGTGTGTGTGTGTGTGTGTGTGTGTGTGTGTGTGTGTGTGTGTGTGTGTGTGTGTGTGTGTGTGTGTGTGTGTGTGTGTGTGTGTGCGTGCATGTGTGTGTGTGTGTGTGTGTCAGGAAAGCCACAGGAAGGGTCTACAGGAAAAATGTGTGCTGCCGGCCATGAAAGCTGTGCTGTTCACAGGATGTTTCACATTAGTTCACATGAGAGGCATGTCTTTGTCTCGATGCCTGCTTGGGAGTAAATCAAGTGCAGAAATGCAAATCAAAACTGGGCACATATCTTTTGGAATGTATGAGTGCTGCTGGCCGCTCTGGACACACCAGCAGAAATGCTCAATTGACTGGATGAAACAAGAAAGCTAAAACATGGCATTCTTACAGCAGGCCAGTATGAACAGTGTGGTTATTGTAGGATGAGAGCCTTCTTTGAATGGGGCTGTTGGAGAAGTTCAAAGGGACGTGTGTGGGGAATGAGGAGAGGGGTTGCTGAACTCTGACATCACACTACTGTAGGAAACTCCACCTTACAGAGCAACTGGCACAGAGAATTAGGCGCAAGTGTATTGTAGCTGACATTCTGGAAATGGCTTCGAGCCATTTACTGTTCAATATATATTTCATTTTTTCTTTCCATTTAGCTACTGCACATATCTTATAACTCATATCTTAGCTGAATAGGAGATCATATTGCGAAGGAAGATGGGTGCGTATGACAAGAGATGTTGTGACAGGCGGTGAAACCCATTCCACTGATGATAGACAATCCAGGTCAGCCTTGCCAAAATGATTCCAGGTGCTCAATTTGAGAAATTGCTGTAGAGTGATGGAGTGCCTCGTTAGTAACTTGGTCTTAATGTTGGGAACCCAGCTGCTCTTTCATCAAATGTGGTTCTAATTCTACATCCATTAAAGGGGCAATCTGGGATTGGTACATCCATTTTTAGACTTTTAAATGATTGATATTGATTCTTGATTCTTGTAGAATGTAACTTAGAAATGCCCCATGAGCTTAGTTCAACTGTCCTACTCCATCAGAACCCAAAATATAGGCTTGTTTTATTCCATTGTTTGTAAAAAAACAAACACTCCATAGCTCTGTCTATGCATTGGAGAATGGTTACATTTCTCCAGCCTCATCCCTCAGCTGTAAACCAAACAAAGTGGCAGGGAGAACGCTTTGTTTTTGTTTGAATCCCAGATTGCCCCTTTAAATGATCCCTTTTAACACCCAGATCAGATTCAGGGGCCTTGTTTGCGTGACACTCCTATTCGTCCCTGTTTTCTCTGTCTGTTGTAAAGATCTAGCCTGTGTTCTCCCTCCTAGGTGTGTGGACAGGGATATTTCCTCAGTGACAGGAACAACTGCCTGCCATGTAACTGCAAGGGTCATGCAGAAAGCTGTGAGGACATCACAGGTGTTTGCATAGTAAGTCTTTCCCATGTACTCTTATCATATGTATGTTATCAACAGACCACTGCCACATAAGTCTCACTGCTACAATATACCTCTCTACTATCACTCATTCTCATCCCTATCTGTTGATCTTAACAGTTATCGATTTCCACCATTTCCCATCCTTTGCCACACAGGAATGTCAGGACCACACCACTGGAGATTTCTGTGAGATGTGTGAGGATGGATACATGTCTCCCCCTTCCCTAGCCGGATATCACTCCTGCAGGCCCTGCGCGTGCCCCATCTCACTGCCTTCCAACAAGTAAGCTAGCTAGGGTCCTGTCCCGGTCCCCCCCGCCCTGGGGTGCCTGCTGTTGTGCCTGTGGGGTAAATGCCTGTGTGTTGGCGGGTCAGTGTGCTGACTGAAATTCTTTCCCCTGTGTGTCTGGCCAGCTTTGCCGTATACTGTGATAGAAGCAGTACCACTCTGCGATGCAAGTGCCAGGAAGGCTATGCTGGACATTACTGTGAGAGGTCAGTGCTGACAGGGCCTTGACCAACCCCCCTCCCCCCTTAATTAAATCCACCACAGGAGCTGTTAAAGTCATTACCTTTAATCCAATCAAAGCACAATTTCTAGATTTCTAGACAGACTTTCCATCAGTCTGAAAAGTCACATGACAATGATCATATAAATATCAGCTCAGCACTTAAAGTAAATGTCCCTCACCTAGATGTGCTCCAGGTTACCACGGCAACCCAATGGTCATTGGTGACTCGTGTAAGAGGTGCGACTGTAACGGGAACTCGGACCCGAACCTGATCTTCAACGAGTGCCACAATGTGACGGGTTACTGTCAGAACTGCTGGGGCGACACTGCGGGAGCCAACTGTGAGAAGTGTGCCCCGGGCTTCCACGGCGATGCCATTAGTGCCAAGAACTGCAGAGGTGGGTGTGCCAAGAGTTCACTTACACGTTTCCAACCCCCTCTCACATGTCAATGTCCTATGGGAAAAAAACATGAGGCGGAAAAATATTGAGATATTTATATTGTGTATGACAATGATCCCCTCTTGTTCCAATGGTGGAAAAATATCCATGAGCAGTAATTGGTGGAGCTGAACATTGGATAAGTAGCTACCCTGCTCTGAGGCCGCCTCAGGGTTAAAGTATTATTGAGGCTTTGTCTTCAACAGCGCTCTAACAATTCCGATTGTGTATCTCATAATAGGTCTTATAAGTCGATCACAAATTTAGAGTGAAATGGAATACAGGAAAATCCATTGCATGTGTTTATACAGTTGGGCTGGCTGGATAGTGAGAATTCCTGTAATGCTCTAATGACACCAGCTCTGCATTACTCTGGGACAGTACAGTAGAACACAGCTGACCCTGGGTGTTATCTTTCCCCATGTGAGCGTCAGTGTATGAATAGTTTCATGGAATAGTGGTGTTTGTTCACTAAACTTAAACCTGTAATTGCTGTCTATATTATCTAAAGGATTGAGTATCTAATCACTTGTGATTAGAAATAATTCCTGATACTGCTATTGAACTGGGAAAATCTGTGTCTGTATCGTAATCTGTCAAGGGAGATTATCAAATATATCTTGGGGTCTTTACAAGGACAGAAATAACCTTTTCCATTCTGTCCATGTCACATATTGACCCCCTCTGTACTTAAAGTGAGCATACCTCCCCTGTGTTGTCTTTGCAGAGTGTGAGTGCGATAAGTGTGGGACGGCCTCGTGTGATGACAGAACAGGAGTGTGTCACTGCAAGCCTGGTGTCATTGGCCGACTCTGTGACCAATGTGAGGTGAGACACCCGAGGGCCTTATCAAGGATACAGCCTGACATACAGCCATGTGATCACACAGTCACACTGTGAAGCAGCTTTTCCTCATGACTTCTCTACTCAATAAAGTAATACACTTTATTGAAGAAAGCAGACAATATAATTCAGACTATTGCTGTAAATGTCCACAACAACAAGGAAATATCGGACTTACTGTATATTGTATGTGTCCATCATGTGACTTAGGAGGGCCACTCAGGGTTCTCAAGCTGTCAGGGCTGCCGGAGGTGTGAATGTGGGCCAGCCTCTCTTCGTACAATCTGCCACCCACTTACTCACAGCTGCCAGTGCCGCCCAGGGGCTGGAGGCCGGTACTGCGAGCGCTGCCTCCCAGGCCACTGGGACTACGGACCCTCAGGTTGCCAGAGTAAGTGATGATATGCATGTCATACAGTACATGTCCAATCTCACTCCCTCTCTCACTCCCTCTATCGCTTGTTTCCAAGAACCCCCCCCCCGACCATTTGGAATAAACATTCAGTTGAGATATCGTTTTCCCCAGATTGTAGTAATGGTAAAGCGCCATTCCCACACCCACGCATACATGATGTCAGGGAGGCATCTGCTGAGAGCTGCAACCCCTTGGCCATCTGCACATGACCACAGGGTCTCCAGCAGATGAGTATCCTCTGACATCACTTCACCGCCCAGCCAAGCCCAGTTCATATATACGCACAGCTTCCAAAACCCTTCATTCCACAGTAGGAGCCACACAGCAGATGTGCAGCCCAGCCTCCCAGCCTTCTAGCCAAGAGACCCACCATGGCTTTGGGATAGATTTGGTATTTGTACTCTATACTCAGCCATGTCCAGCGGATAAAGCATTTAACTGTGAACAGAACTCTCAAACGGCTGTAGTAAGCGCATGTGTGTGTCTGTTTCTTGAATACAGAATGTGACTGTGCGAGTGGACATTGTGACATACACACAGGGGAGTGTCTGCCAGAGGCTGCAATGGTCAACCTCTGCAACATCAGTAAGTGGAACTGGTTGAAAGAACTAGTTAAAAGAACTGGTTGAAAGAACTGGTTGAAAGAACTGGTTGAAAGGTCAACGTTTCAATTCATCTTGACCAAAATGTTTGGTTTGATGTAATGTTCGATGTAATGTCATTCCATACACATTTTGGCATCTTCCACTCCTCCTCTCCCTCCCTGACCCCCCCCCCCCCCCCCCTCAGGTTGTGATGAGTGTATCTGGCACCTGATTGGTGACCTGAGGTTGTCCAATAAGACCCTGGACCAGCTGAGGGTCAGTGTGTTGAACATCTCCACCGGGGCTGCTGCCAACGACAGACTCAAGTACTACAACTACACCGCTCAACGCCTGCAGGTAAAACCTCCATGGAGACAGAACGATTCTCTATAAAAGCCTCTCCTTTACACTACATCACTGAATGGTTTAACTATGACTGTTTATCCATAGAAGTATTTGCTGCTGGATATTTATCTTGAAATAGACTTTTTTATATTTTTCTCTGCATATCATACCCATTTGCTCACCACACACATTGATTATTACTTTGGTACATATAGTATATTGCATCCCCCTTTGTTCCCAGACTAAGTTTCTGGGCTGGAGGAATAAGTCTGCTCTCATGAGGACCCAGACTGGGGAGCTGGAGGAGGCTACAGCTGCAGTGGTCTCAGACATGAAACAGCTGGGAGACATGGTAAGCACTGCAGACACCTTAATCACTCTTCTAATCCAGACTCCTCTCCCTACACACAGTCAAACTATACCCCTTATCCTTATAATATCAAACTGTAGTTGCTGTCTGGTCAATCATAATTATTTATATCACTCTGAAAGTAAAATAACAACCAGTCTCAGAAAGGAATGCCTCATAGAGTTATTCTTTGTCTTAGAGCTGTTGGAGCTGTTGTGGGTGAACTGTAGTGGTGGTAGTGTTTGATATGCCCTGTCTCATTGATTTGTTGTGGTGGTGGTGGTGTGCCAGGAGAGTGTTGTCAAGTCCTTGGGGGACGAAGTGGATGAAGAGACACTTCTGAGCTTCACTCTGGCAGACCAGCTGACCACAAACCTGACTGCTCTCAATGTGGTCATCGAAGGTACTCTCAAGCCTTTTAAACTACACTGCTATGCCTCTCTGAGTTGATTCCCCTCATCATTCTTTTTTGCCTCTTGGAATTGTTTGTTCCAGTGTTGAACATGGTATTCTATGTCTTTTTAATGTCTCGCTCTTACTGTAACTCACCGAACTCACTTTATCTCTCACTGTCACCCATTAATCAGAGCTTGACTAGTTTGTGTGGATTGTTTAAGGATAGAGAACCACATACAGTATCCCAGCATTGACCCTGTGTGTGTGTGTGTGTGTGTGTGTGTGTGTGTGTGTGTGTGTGTGTGTGTGTGTGTGTGTGTGTGTTTGTGTGTAATCCAGAGATGATCAGTGACTGGGAGCTGTACAGTGTGCACCAGGATGTGGACCCTGTTGTCATCAAACAGAACACAGCTGTAGCCGAGGGCATGATGGCCTGGATGAAGACACTAGACCTGTCCCCACGAGAGCCCATCGCCACCGACGAGTCCACAGAGGCCCATGAACGTAAGAAAAACACACACTTACACTTTCAGAATAGTGTAGATAAGTGTTCCTGCTGCGGTCTGTGTGTGTTTGTGATTCTGTGTGTTTGTTTACAGTGCATGTCTGTCTGTTGCTCAGTCCTCAGGCGCGTCCGTCAGCTGGAGAAGAAGCTGATCAGTACCGGTGGCCGCATCACGCCCATACATGAGGTCCTGTCCCGCTTCACCACCAAGCTTTCTGAGGCCCAGGATCACCTCCAGAAAGCTGCCAACACTGTCCAGGAGACGAAGGACAGAAACAAGGCCAACGCGGCCAAATTCCAAAGGAATGAGGTAACTTTCCACGACCCCAGGGCTCCGTTTGGCCCAGAGCGTGCCACCCCGTGCCTCTCTCCTGCCTGACTCCCTACAGACTCTGCGGTTGTCAGCATGGTTTCATTAACACAGCTCACTGTGATAGCACCCCTGCTAAAGAGTTCTGCTCTGGGGGAGTGTGATAGTGTTGAGGTCTGCTCAGTACCCTTCTGTCTTTATCTCCTCTCAAATGTTTTCAGGAGTTCAGCTCGATTTTATCATTGACTGGGAGGGAAGTTAACTGTACTGCCAAGAAATAGGCCAGATACTCTCTAGCAGGGGAAGTTGATAGAGAGTAACACGTTTGATACCATTCTTCATTCCATTCCATGCATTACAATGAGCCCGTCCTCCAATTTCTACCTCTACCAGCCTCCTCTGCACTCTATCTACTGTATGTTGGATTCTTGTTTCCAAACTCTCCCAATGTGAAGTCAATTACCTAAAGTATTTAATGGCATAGAACAGTAACACAGAAACAGCTGTTAAGGATTGCTGAGAAGCACAAACTGGGGGATATGTATCTCAACATAACCCATATTCAGAGTCTCCATTCCATGGAAAAACATGCTTACAGCTGGTTGCCATTAAATGGAGTACCATGTGTACAGTAAATATGTACAGTTCCTTCTCTTGAGACGCGTAGCAATTTCTGCCAACTAGATACATTTTTCCATAAGTCAAATCAACGTTTCCATAAATCTCCAACTCCATCTAAGGCTTGTTTTTTTCTGATTATGAACTACTGTGGGAGCTGTAACCCAAGCCTGTCTGTTGTCATGCCCAAGTTGACATGGCGGGTCTGCTGTACTGCGGTGGAGCTCTGAGCTGCTAGCTGTGACCTGCTGCAGTTCCGCGGGTTGTTATCTAATGTGCAGATCTCCATGATCAGGGCCTCTGCTGTAAATCAATGCCATGAATGGTGCACTGTCCAAACAGGAGGCCTCCCATAATCTGGGGCTCTTCCTCTGGCCCAGCACAGACTGGTCAACACCAGCCACGACCAGTTTAGGCCACAGAAACAAACTGGGTTGGGTTGCTATGTGGAATGACGTTACCATACCATATCATCTCTCAACCAACCCCGTCACTTCATGATACGATCCTCCCTCAGGGCAAAACACATTCATGTGAAGCAACAGGGTGTTCAAAATGAGGTGCGAATGTCATATGGGTTCTACTTGTAGCAAATCAATCTTTATTTTGACATTCAATACTACTCTAACTATGATTGATGAGTTGTTCATGATAAGAGGGTTCACAACAAGCACCAAATATTCCACACACACTGATCATCAGGATTGTGAAATGTACTCAGTGTACAGTATTCTCTATCATGCCCCTTCCATTGTGTGCCCCAGGACAAGCAGCAGGGGCTGGTGGAGAGCTATGATGCTGTGAACGGCACTCTTCAGGTGGCTGGTGACATCATCGCAGACACGGAGACCACTGCTGCTGAGTTGAATGCCTTGGTACAGGTACAGTCGGGCCCTATTTTCTCTCTCTGTGGTCACCATGGTTACCATCAACAGAAGTCAGGTTGTTTCTAACATTGTTATGAATGAGCTCATCTGACACAGAAGGGAAGACTATGCTCTGGTCTATGCACTTAAAGTATGAACCCATATCAAGTTAGAGGCCGCATCTGATATCACAGCAATTTATGGATTGTATGAGACCGAAAAAGAATTTTCTGTTTAAGTCAAGTGCCTCTCTATTGGGTTACCCTGTGGGGACATAGAATCACCCAGAGGTAATGCAGTTAGCTGAGCCTAAGACCTGGTGACTCTGTGCAGAACGTGACAGAGTACCATGCTGCGATCGATGGTGCCAGCCAGCTTCTGAAGGACAAGACAGAGAGGCTATCCATGGCAGACAGAGACCTCGTCCAGAGAGCCACGGATCACGCTGAAGAGCTGGAGAGACAGGCTGATGAGCTGGAGCAGTGAGTAGTACAGTAGTAGTGATGTAGTAGTGATCAGAACCAGTAGAGGCTGGTGGAGGTAGACATCGGAGGACGGGCTTTGATACCATTCCTCATTCCTTTCCATGCATTACAATGAGAATGAGCCCATCCTCCGATTTCTACCTCTGTAAACACGACACTACCCTCCTCACTCCACTACAATGCAGACCACATTTAAGAACAAAAACCATTGAGCATGTTTATCAAACACTGATCAATACAGTCAGTCATTCCACATACATTATATGTATTAGGCCACTGTGGAATATACAGTAGTACAATATGCACAGTATAGTGTTATTGTTGTGTATGTTCAATGGACCTTGACATCTGACATGTGTTCCTTTCTGTCTAGTGATCTGAAGAGCAGCGATGCCAATGGGTATGTCCAGAGGGCTTTGGATGCAGCCAATGTGTACAACAACATTGTGAAATACATTGATGACGCCAACATCACTGCACTGACGACCCTTGATCTAGCCAACAGAGCCGAAGATGTATGTTCTCAATATCAATATTCAGTTTAAATTGTAAACATTCACAGTGATTAACCTAAATTGACAAACCTGTTATTGTATATTGTCTATGACAGGCCACAGACGGGATCAGCACACAGCTTGGATTTCTGACAAAGCAGAGCAACAAGGTGTTCAAGGAATCTGTTTCATTGCGCTCTGAGCAAATTGGTATGAGGCATTTTCTGATGAAGCATTGCTTGATCATTGTGTTTACCTTATTTGTTATACTTGATGGAATAATGAATCATTTTTGTTTCATATATTTGATCCAAATGATGAATATATTAATCATCTCAACAGAGGTTGAAGCTGAGGTGCTCGACAAGCTGAAATACATCGAGGAGACAAAAGAGACCATGGACGAAAACACAAAGAAACTGGCAGAAATAGTGAGAGACATCAATGGAATTGAGAAAGGTGAGATAAAAGTGTTTGGTTTATTTGATTGATTTATTGATGAATTCAGTGCCGTGTCATTCACATCAGCGGTACATGCGATGCCATCTCCAGATCTGTCTCCTCATCCCTGTATGTTTTCCTGTGCATCGCTTGTTGGATCTCTCAGACAGAACCTCGAAGCGTCTTGTCTTCACCCAGGAGGTGGCAGAGAGCACCCTGAACCGCTCAGTAGAGGTCCTGCAGACCATCAACCCTATCAGCCAGAGAGTAGAGGAGTGGGCCAACAACATGAAGAACAACGAGTACTCGACCGAGGCCTACAACCGTGCAGTCATCTCCGCTGAAGAAGCAGGTACTGCTACCTCATATACTCTAATATTCTAATATCATATACAGTATATTCTCAATACATAGCATATCCACAATATACTCATATGGAGTAGTCATAGAATTTATGCTATAATTCCTTCTCTCTCTCTCTCTCTCTCTCTCTGTCTCTCTCTCTCTCTCCCTGTTTTCAGTGGACAACCTGTCTGATCTGGTTCCTGAGCTGTTGGACAAGCTGCGAGTGGTGGAGGAGAAGAAACCTGTGAACAACGTGACCACTAACATCCTGAGGATCAGAGAGCTCATTGCACAGGCCAGGAGTGTGGCCAAGAAGGTCATTATCACCTGATGGGCTAACCAATCACACAAGAAATATATACTGTACTTTAGACTTCCTATGATCAGTGGAACCATGTCTGAAACATTGTGTTTGTTTGCTGTTCTCCATAGGTCCAGGTGTCCATGAAGTTCAACGGTCATTCCTCCGTGGAGGTGCAACCCCACACCAACGTGGAGGAGCTGAAGACTGTGACGTCTATCAGTCTGTTCATCAGGGTGGACCCGGACATAGACCCCATCGAGGACCGCTTCATCTTCTACCTTGGAGACAGAAACGTAAGGATGCTAGGGACCAGCGAGGAGGGAGGAGGAGGGATAGGGGGAATAGGGGACAGGGCGACTGTAGCATTGGGCTGAGCAGCTTGGCTCCTCTACAAGGCACGAGAGCCAGCATAGAGCTCAGCAGTCCCATTGATCTGAGGCCTTTCTGTGTGTGTGTGCATGAGGGAGAGGGAATGGAGGGATGAGAGGGAGGGGGAGGGAGAGGGAGGAGTTGGGGGGGGAAAGGCCCCAGATCTGCTATTGAAACTTCACAGACTTGGACCCTGAGGATGACTGAGATAAAAGGGAGAGAGCAGCTTGTGTAGATGAATAGTTTGTTGCGATCATGTGAGCAGGAAAAGCCTTTGAGAAGCAGACAGTTGCCTTTTTCAAAGGGTCTCTAAGAGACGCCTGTGACAATAGTGTGTGTGCCTTCAAAGTGGAAGATCATTTACATAAGTGCCGTTACCCCCTACCCACAAGGGCATAATGGCAGCAGGGCTTTCCTCTCTGGGCCTCTCTGTTCTCTTTAATGTTGCTTACCCTGGTTCTGCAAGCGTTGTAAATTACGCGGTAATGTTTGTGTAAAGCCATTTGATACTGAGAAATTACACTCTTTTCATGCAAAACAAAGAATTGTCTGCTTAGCTTTATTTTTACTGAACAGAATATTCAGTCATTTCATATTACATGTGTTATATGTTGTTAAGAAACACATTGACTGCTCTCTAACTCTACAGGGCAGGAAGGACTACATGGGTCTGGCCATCAAGAATGACAACCTGGTGTATGTCTACAACCTGGGAGGTGAAGATGTTGAAATCCCGCTGGGTTCAAAGCCTGTCAGCCAATGGCCCCCAGTCTTCAACTTCATCAAAGTGGAAAGGTACAGTACTGTAGCATGTTTTCACCCTCAGAGATTACATTAGATTAGATTGTCCTCCGAAGAGGAAATTAATTTCCACAGCTTATACTACACATTACATAACAAGATATCAACCAACCCAACAGCCAGACATGACATTTACAGTTCCATACTTTCATACACTCAAGCAGATAAACAGACAGAAGACTAAGACAGCACATGTAAACTACAGTATCAACACCACCACCATCAGGGCCCCATGCATGCTACAGATCCAGTCACACACTTAGCCAATCTGTCCGTTCACACAGGACATCTGTGTACAGTAACCATGCCACACAGGGAGCTGTGGCTCTGTGGGTCTTTGGGTTTGTATCTGAACATGTAGGACGTGGTAGTGTTGTGATTATTCATGCTCCTTTGTACTCTCTGCTGGCAGGCTGGGCAGACATGGGAAAGTCTTCCTGACTGTGCCCAGTCAGACCTCCACTGACGAGCAGAAGTTCATCCAGAAAGGGGAAGCCTTTGGCACCGACTCCCTGTTTGACCTCGACCCCAACGACACAGTCTTCTTCGTGGGTGGTGTCCCTGCTGATGTCAAGGTAGGGCTGTTGTATTTTCACTCTTAAAAAGGACTATGAACAGTCTGTGATCTGCTGATTTTTACCATGGTAGCAGGCAGCATCATAGTATCATTCAAACCACTGTAATCATATATTTTATCTGTTTTTTCATTTAGCTTCCACCCGCACTGAGTCTAGCCCCCTTTGTTGGCTGCATCGAGTTGGCATCTTTGAACAATGATGTCATCAGTCTGTACAATTTCAAACAGACACACGAAATGAATGTAGTTGCATCAACACCTTGTCCCAGGTACTGTATCATATATCCTGGAAATACTTTTTTTTTTTGTGAATTGACAGCTCAAACACATTGAAGTATGTGTTACCAAGGGGAGAGAAGTAACTATGTTTTCATAATGACACTTTGTTCTTTGTTTCTTATCAGGTATAAGCTTGCGTTCTCCCAGAGCAGGATTGCCAGCTACCTGTTTGATGGAACAGGATTTGCCCTCATCAACAACATGGAGAGGAGGGGGAAGTTTGGCATTGTCACCAGGTTTGACATTGCTGTTCGGACAGTAGCCAACAACGGCATCCTCTTCCTCATGGTCAACGGGGTAAATATAGCATCAGAAATGTCACCTTTATTTTTTTAAAGCTACTGTCAGTCACCTAGTGATGCAATACTGTACCTTGAAATAATACAGAGAGTACAAAAGATTTACGACGTTCACATTGTGTCTTTGTGAAATGTATAATTTCTCAAAACGTTTCAATCTCTCTTTTCAGGATAGTTTCTTCTTGTTAGAGTTGAAGAATGGCTTCCTGCGCCTCATCTATGATTTTGGCTTCAGCAGTGGCCCAATAGTCATGGAGAGTAACTTACCAAAACTACAGATTAATGATGCAAGATACCATGAGGTAAATGACCGCCATTCTCTTTGGGTTGACAGAGGCATGCCTGCCACTGATGGGAACTGTTGACGTGTTAGTTAAAGAAACATCCTTTCAGAAGTAATTCAATCTCTGCTGCACTGTTTTCATAGGTGTCTGTGATCTATCATTACTCCAAGAAGATCATTCTATTGGTGGACAAGAGTCATGTGAAGTCGATGGAAAATGAGAAAAAATCACTCCCCTTTTCAGATATCTACATTGGAGGGGCCCCCTCTCGCATTCTCCTCTCCAGGTGAGTTCCACAGCCCCACGTGTCCTCACACCAATGCAAGGATTCTGACCTTGGCAGAGGTCGACCTTGAATGCATACCCTACTGTAGATTACAACTGAAACACAATACAGTATCAGCAGATTATAACATTGGCCGAAGAACTGAGTGCAACTGGACGGCGGTGGCTTTGATTGTCCCCCCTGGTTGGTTCCCATAGCCCCTTTGAGTGTGCTAACTCTCCCCCCAGGCCTGAGCTCTCCTCTCTGGTGGGACTGAAGGGCTGTGTGAAGGGCTTCCAGTTCCAGAAGAAAGACTTTAACCTCCTGGAGGAGCCTGGCACCATCGGCATCAGCAGTGGCTGTCCTGAGGAGTCCTTTGTATGTATTCTACACTCACTGAGGTCTAATAGACAATGCATAGATATACAGAATCAACTGAACTAAGTGTATACATTAATACAATGTTGTTACAAGATCAATAACAGCTTTACTTTACAGGTACTGTACTGTAAAGTGTTTCCTTCTCTTGAGATTTTGTTCAACTTGTTCTGTAACATTGACAAACTGATCAATGTCTCTATTGGAGGTGCAGTGAAGGGTGAATTGAAAATATGCCTTTGATTCTGACAGATGTCCCGTAAAGCCTACTTCACTGGAGAAAGCTACTTGGGATCTGCAGCAAAGATATCCCCCTTTGACACCTTTGAGGGAGGACTTAACTTCAGAACACTGCAGCCAACTGGTCTCCTCTTTTACCACAATGATGGGGTATGCTGATTCATGTCTGAATTAAGATGACTTAGTTTTTAACACAGTATGAGTTGTTTTTACAGCTGTTAATGAACTCTAAACTCTCATTCTCCTTTAGTCTGATGAGTTTACCATTGCCTTGGCGGATGGAGCAGTCACATTGAACGCCAAAGGGACCAGAGTCACATCACGCAAGCAGCAATACAATGATGGAAGGATGCATTTCCTGGTAGCTTCAGTTACCAATGACAAGTAAGAATCTACATTTCAATCAAAACGGTGCCATGTGCCAAGTGCAAACTATATTTAAGCACCTTGATATTTATTTATTTATTTGAAATTGTGCTATTGAAATAAAATGCATTTTATTTCAATCTCTTTTTTTTTTGTAAGTGCAACATGTGGCTGATAAACTGGTGAACTCTGTCATAGGTATGAGTTGGTAGTGGATGACAAAGACAAGCGTGACAAGAAACGCCCGTCCTCAACGCCGTCGTCAGCCGCCACGTCCAGGACCTTCTACTTCGGAGGAACTCCTAGTGGCAGCAGCAGCATCAAGAACTTCACTGGCTGCATCAGCTATGCCTACATCAACAGGTTGACCACTCTCTCCTACTGTAGCTATCATACATAAACATAAGCTGTATGCAGGCGAGCTCAAACCAAGTGGACCAAATATACAGTATTTGATATAATGGATTGTTATGGATTTCATTCATATACTGTAGCTCTTTGTGCATGACAGTCTCAATGTGCCTCACATACTGTATTGGAAGTACTCACCTCATCCACCACCATGAATGCCATTGAGTATGCTACCGTAAAGAACTTGTTTCATGAGTCAGGGAACAACACATGTGCCCAAGTTTGACAGCCTGTTAGTGAGTCTGTTTCATATCTCCAGTGACCTCAGGTATGAATGCATGCTAATTGGTTATTTGGCTTGTGTTTCTGAGAACCTAGAGGCCTGCTGCTGTATCTATAGAGAGGAGGAAAGCCAGGTTTACAAATAGTGCTGCTACGCTGAGTGAGAGGACATGGGGTTCGTTACCATGGAGACAGAGTTCTGTGTTGAGAGAGCGTGTCTCTTTGGCTCTTACGTCTTTGGCACTGTGTTGATTTCTCTCTCTCTCTCTCTGTCTCTCTCTCTCTCTCTCTCTCTCTATGTCTCTCTCTCTCTCTCTCTCTCTCTTTCTCTCTCTCTCTCTCTCTCTCTCTCTCTCTCTCTCTCTCTCTTTGCTCTCAGGCAAGACAGGGACATTGAGCCAGAGGACTTTCAGAAGTACACTGAGAATGTCCAGACATCCCTGCAGGACTGCCCAGTGGAGCGACCGCCCGCCGCCCTGCTCTCAAAGGAGAGCAGAAACACCTCCAAAGCCAAGCAGGGCCAGTCCAGGAAGGTAAAAAAAAGAAGATCATTAATTTGAATATGTCAGTGAACCAGTTTTATTTTGACTAATTCATCTGTGAGGATGAGTCATGGATGTATGCATTATCAAAAATGCATGGTCTACAATGACGGTATAGGGGCTTATAGGAAGGAGCAAATTAACTCAAGAAGAAGGCATACATTGACCCAGGCCTGCATGCACTATTAACAGTTAGGTGACTCATCCTCTCATTAAGGTGAGCAGAGATAAGTCCAGCCTCCCACAAGGCCTGATGGGATTGAAGATTGATGAGCAAGAGCCATCAGAGACAGAGGACACACCATGCTACCTGTCATCCCGGCCTCGTGCCTCCCGCAATGCCCACCATTACGGGGGCACCGCCAACAGCAGGCAGGAGTACACAGACATCCCACAGTCCCTCTCTGAGAGGTAAGCCCAAGGAACAACACTGTGGATACAACATCTGCGTCAAGTCTATTATGAACCCACACAGCACAAGTACTTCAACCTGGCTGAATGTTTTCATGGTCTCTGTGTGCTAGTCTGAGGACAGTATTCTGCACCTTCCGCCCTCAGGTCCCACTTCTCCCTGTCTTTGAAGACCCAGTCCTCCTTTGGCCTCATCTTTTATGCATCAGACGAGGCAGAGGACAACTACATGGCTCTCTTCTTGACCCATGGGAAACTGGTGTACACCTTCAACCTGGGTCAGCAGAAGGTCAGGGTCAAGAGCCTAGAGAAATACAACGACGGGGAATGGCACAACGTAAGTGAATGTCCCAAAATACATCAATATTCCATCAGGTATACATTGACCTACATTGAGATACACATCACATTTTCAACATTGACATGAATCTCATACAGTGTGAAAGCCCTTTCTCTCTCCCTCTAGGTTATTTTTATCCGTGATGGGAATATGGGCAGATTAATAATTGATGGGCTGGCGGTGCTGGAGGATAGAGCTCAGGGCACCAACATCTCCTGGCATGTCAGCAGCCCCCTCTACGTGGGAGGAGTGCCTCCAGGGAAGGCCCAGAAGAACATACAGGTACTGTACCAACCCTTCACAAGCACCTTGGGACTAGTGATAAAGGTAAACGGAGCTGAATATATGAAAAGGTTTTACCATCGCATATGAGATCAGCAGGAATCCTCATGGAAACACATGAAAAGCCTGGCAAGGAATGTGAAGTACTATGGGATAAAACAGTAAAATCCTGACCTCTCTCCAAACAGTGCATGCTTTTGTAATTTATGGTGGTCTTGTCTTTTCTGGAATATGTGATCATACTGGGAGCCATCCAACTATTTTCAGTCCAGACTGCTTTTCTCACATGATGTTATTCCCACAGAGAGCAGGAAACCACAAATCTGATCTCTTTCTCTTTTGAACTCAGTGGGACAACAGCTTTTGTTCTTTATTTATCTTCTCTTTACATTTTACCAAGAGCTATTTCCACAGTTACCATTCCACTAATGGACACTTGTCTGTACTGTTTTTGTCTCCTGTAGAGAAGTTCAGCTTACAGCTTCACTGGCTGTGTGAAGAACCTCCAGCTGGATGGCCAATGGCTGTCCTCCGTGTCACAAACCTTCGGGGTCACACGCTGCTTCGAGGGACTCTCTGAGCCGGGGACATACTTCTCAGATGAAGGGGGATACGTAGTCTTGGGTAATATACAGCCCTCAATGCCAAGTCATTCCCATTTGTAGTTTCAAAGAAAAAAGGAAGTTGTGACATACAGTATGAGGCCCTTCTGGCTTTGTACTGAGGCTGAGCCTTTCCAGATTCATTTGTAGTGTTATATTAACTCTCACTATATGCTCACTATTTCATACTGTGACTGCAGTGTTCAATTTGGCAGGGACTTCCATGTTCGGAAACAATAAATCAATTATATCACATGGCATGTAACAGTAGATTTCCCCTGGACAACACACAAAGGCCATTGGTCGTTCACCACACAGAAGGGAGGCAGGGAATCTTATCAGGATAGGGGAATACGATACCTCCAGTGCAGCTGTGGTGAAAATGTGGATTGGTGGAAAGCTAGGGGGGCACTGGGGAGCGTTGCAGACCCCAAGGTCTTGGGAGCTGAGTTGCAGCTGTTGAATGAGCACAGAGCAATTTCACACCCTACCGTAGTCGGTTAAGTTTCGCACGTCCACATGCCTCATTGGGCCTAAGTGTAGGGAGACATTCCAGGTTACAGGCAGTAGAGGTGAGGTTCAGAGCAGGGGCCAGACTTTACTTGAACTACTATTTTTTCCCTCTACTTCAGATGACACTTTCAACCTGGGGCTTAAGTTTGAGCTGGTGGTGGAGGTGCGCCCCCGTGTGGCATCAGGAGTGCTACTGCATGTGTACACAGCAGATGAGGACTATCTCACCATGTATATTCATCAAGGAGCGGTAAGTAAGCCTTGGATACATACACAAGAAACCAGCTGGATTGTGATGATACTGTAAGCTCTCTGACTTGGTTATCAATGTGAATGTTGTTCTTTTCTGACAGGTGGTGGTCCTAGTGAACAACGGTGTCCGAGAGTTCTTCACACAGGTCTCTCCTCGACAGGGCATGTGTGATGGAAGCTGGCACAGAATCACAGGTACAGTAAAGGGTCTCTATCTGTAACAAACAACTTTAAAACATAATGGGTAAAGATGTTTGATTTCCGTTGATTACAACGTGTGTGTTCTGCCTCCTCTGGTACACAGTGATCCGAGATGCTAATGTAGTCCAGCTGGATGTGGATTCAGAGGTGAACCATGTGGTGGGACCTCTCAACCCCAGTGCTCTGAACTCCAGGACCCCAGTGTTCATTGGTGGCGCTCCAGGTCCGTGGCCACTACCCAGGCAGCTTTCTAAACACCATTTGTAATTTTGTAATGTAATGTTAGATATTATTGCATTTGTTATGTCTGGAGATCCTATCTAACAGAGATATTCCTTTCATCCAAAGGCTTTATGTGCTGCTTTTTAGAAGGACAGAATCTGTATCTAATAAAGAAAAGGAAATGTGGTTATAATGTTATAATAAAGTGGGATTATTTGATTATAATGTGGTTTAATATTTCTCTTCCTAGAATCTCTTCTCCCAGAGGGCATCGCCACCAGGAGGGCCTACACAGGCTGCATGAGGAACCTCACGGTCAACGACAGCCATGTTAGCTTCAGCAAAGCTGCCCTTGTCAGCGGGGCGGTCAGTGTGGGGTCCTGTCCTGCTGCCTAAACTGCCTGTTCCAAAGCACCAAGATTGACCAAATTCTGCTTCATTACATGTTTTTACTGTGCAGTTTCAATAAAGATATGCATAAAAATACATTGTCATTCATTTTTGACCTTTTTATTTCTGTTACATCTTCACAAAGTTGTTTGTTGTTGTTGTACTTAAAGAGGATGAGATGACCCAGCGAAACCAAATCTCCCAAATGGAATAGTTTCACATGAGAAAATGTGGAATCCGGAAGAGTTTCCCAAAACTGAATTTCTGTTTTGTTGTTGTTTTTGCCACGACAGGATGTTGTGATTAATGGCCACAACATATCCAGAGCTCATTTGTAGTCAACCAAAAATATTTAAATATTCCTATGAAAGAGTTGAGCACTGTAAATATAAATAAAGAGTTCATTCTCTTTACATTTACAGTAAGCCCACTCATAAAACCCCACTCCCACTGAAAGCATGGTGGGTTATTGGGTCATTGACTCACCAGTAGCAACAGCTTCTTGTTTTTTCTCAAAAAGAGAGCCTTGATGTAGAGGGCAGCCATGTAATCCAGCAATGCCTTTAGTGTTCAACTATTCTATTGTAATCTCAATGTCACATTTGTATTTAACAAATAGTGTTTCTCACTTCGTCACAATGTTGTCGTGATTGTTGTGTTTTTTACTGATTTTTCTTTTGAATAAAATGTATCCCCAAAACCTCTGCTGTTTCCCCTCTATAATTGTATGATCATTGCAATTCAGATTAGTCAGATTACAGATGTCATGAAAATACAAGTTATTGGCAATAAGATATCAACAGCAGCACAGGCTGAAAATGACATATAGATGAGATATTAATACAAACATTTAGCTGGATTTCCCATTGATAAGGGATTTTAGTTTCAGACTAGTATGGGTGAGGGAGAGGTTACTATATTGCAATTATTATATCATAAAGTGTGCATAGTATATGCACAAGTACAATATTGTCGCTAAGAATTATATGACTGCATTTGGCGGCAAGATTTAAATTGAAATATGCTGCCATCTAGTGCATAACATAGTCGGAGAAGAAAATGTAACCGCTGGTTCGATGTAACCTTTCTCTACGTAGAGTCATCACGTTACTCTTTGACTGTTCTAAACTCTCGAGGCGCACGCGTTCGTCCATACAAATCAAGGCAATATAAGTGATGCGGAAAATATTTGGGAAAACAACCGGTCCAAAGTTTTCCCGTTTCCATGACAAAACGTCATCAACATACGACGAACAGCAAACGTATGGCGCGGATCTGAAACTGTCTTTATCAGTTTGATAACGCAGTACTGTAAACGTCAATGTTGCGAAAAGTTAACATCTTAGAGTTTTGTTTGCAGTGATGACACAATCAGTAGTTGTTCAAGGTGAGTGTGCTCCTGTTGCAGAGTGAACTGTAGCTGACTTCCTTGTTGTTACGTGTCTATTGTCTTGTTTTCGTTGCATATATGGGAGCTATCTTACCATTAAGCATTTAGAGACTCTTCAAATTTGATTGGCAAGTGGCAACTCTACGCCTACAAGGTGGCCATAGTCATAGTCATGGCAGGCAATGTTAATTATTGGTTGGTTGCTATTTGCAACCTCATGCCACTGTGATCTAGTGTGAGTGTAATATAATGTTCATGATATGTGCTCCTCAGTTGGACAATGTGGTAACCAGGTTGGCTGCAGGTTTTGGGATCTTGCCTTGCGGGAACATGCCTATGTCAATAAAGTAGGTAAAAAATAATTATTGTCACTTAGTCTATGTGAGTCAACATGTCATTTTGATCTGCTATACAGTACTAAAGTTTGTGTATGTGACAGGCTGAGAAGGGAAATTTAAAAAATCCCTATTAAGGGAAATTAATAGTAGGTTTTGCTGTGTATGAGATCACAAACAGCAGCATTATGGTGATCAAAAACAATCAATTGAATGGTCAGGAAATGTGTTATATTGTTTTAGTTCACTTCCATGTACATATTGTCATTTGATTATGAAGTGCAAAACCATGTTGAGTATGCTGTTTGGCAATGAAGTCTAGAAGCCACCTGTTGTGTGAAATGGCACAGGAAGTTGGGTTTCCAGTCCACATGTTTATCACCTCATCTAGAGAATCTCTAACATTCCTTTATTTTTTTCCGAAATCCAGAAAGGAATATATGATGAGGCTCTGAGCAGCTTCTTTCGGAATGTTGACTCAAGGTAATTCCATGCCACTCCTGATTTGATCCGTACAACCCAGCTTGTACATGTTCCTTGACATGTGCCTACTAAATCAACCAAATAGAGTCACTTTTAACAACCGTTTCCCTGTGTGTATTCCCAGGCGAAGTGACGGGGGAGCCTGTGACATCACCGGAGGAAAGATCAGATCCCTGAAGGCCAGGGTAAAATTTTGGTGTTGATTTATTGCTTTGCGAGATGATGGTGTGTGTGTGTGTGTGTGTGTGTGTGTGTGTGTGTGTGTGTGTGTGTGTGTGTGTGTGTGTGTGTGTGTGTGTGTGTGTGTGTGTGTGTGTGTGTGTGTGTGTGTGTGTGTGTGCTTCACACCCTCTCACAAGAGCAATGCCTTTTCTACAGGCGGTCTTGGTGGATATGGAGGAGGGCGTGGTTAATGAGATCCTACAGGGGCCTTTGAGAGAAGTGTTTGACAGCACTCAGTTTATCACTGACGTCTCTGGGTCAGGCAACAACTGGTGAGATACTGCTTGCCCCCGGATGCCATCTCACCTGCCCATATGGCCACACACAACATGATGCTTATGAAACTCATTTTTTTCTCTTTCTCTATGAACATGCCATTTTTCTTTCTATTTCTGGTAGTATTCCATTACTGCAGGTGTACCAGAAGGTTTTTTAAGCCCGGACACCTGGCCTGATGCATGTGAAAGCTAGTGGTGGATGATGCTTGTCTAAGAGAAGTAATTACAGTACAACCCTGGCTTTCCTCGCCCTGAAGTCATTGTAAAAATAGGACCTCTGTCTGAAATTACATAGGCCTATATGTCTCTCTAATATAACAGTCAAGACACTGGGAGGGGCCATTTTCAGGGAACATAGTAAATAGCTCACCATGACATTTTCCTGGAATTTTACGCACTGCTTATAGTACATCAGTAAGAGTGTACTGGAGCCATACCTACTGTAATCACAGTGTTGCTTCAGTCTTGTGTTTTTACCACTCTAGCTTTGAAAAGGATCTTGGGTGAATTCATGTTTAAGGAGATGTGCCTCCGCTCCATTCCTCTTCAGGGCAGTGGGACACATGACATATGGTTCAGCATACAGAGAGCAGATAGTGGACAAACTGCGGAAGGCTGCAGAGCATTGTGACTGTCTACAGTGCTTCTTCCTAATTCACTCAATGGGTGGAGGTAAGGATCAGTGTGTCTCATCCTAACTATTCAATTAAAGGTGGACTCTTTTATAGATGGATATTGTTCTGACCATAGAAATGGAATTAAATCTCTGGTTATGGCAGGCCCTTAGTGCTATCAGTCATTTCAGTGGAAGGTTGTGGACGGCCATGATGTGTTGTTGTGCTCCATGCTGTGATTGTCAGGGACTGGTTCAGGCCTGGGCACCCGTATGCTGAACCTTCTGGAGGAGGAGTTCCCACAGGTCTGCCGTATCGTCACTTCAGTCTACCCCTCAGCTGAGGATGATGTCATCACCTCCCCCTACAACAGTGTCCTGGCCATGCGAGAACTCACTGAGCACGCCGACTGTGTTCTACCTGTGGAGAACCAGGTCTGTGAGCTTGAGTGTCAGAATCCTTGAGTTAGTGCGGTGGCCGTACCTCAAGATTTCTTTGAATTATTGTGAGGTATGACAGGCTAAACAGTTTGCTTCTTCTTTGTTTTTGTGATTTATTCATTTATTTTTTAAACCCTCCCTCAAGTCGTTGGTGGACATCGTGAACAAGATCAGGCATATGGCCCACAGTGCAAAGCCAGGCTCTGTCATTAAGAGAGACAGCACCCTCATCTCAGGCAAAGGTGGGGTCAGTGGAGCAGAGAAGCCCTTTGATGCCATGAACAACATCGTGGCCAACCTGCTGCTCAATCTCACCAGGTACAGTAGCTACTGGAGACAGGCTACCAGCCTTTATTCACCCTCACAGAGCCCTGGAGGTGTCCTCACAGAGCCCTGGAGGTGTCCTCTCCCACTCAATTTACTGTCACTGTAAAAACAAATCTGTTTTTGACCAGATCAAAGGCCATTAAACTAGGAATAATACAGGAGCTGCAATAGAATAACAAATGCCCCCACCCACCACCAACAGCGACGTAATTGCACAGTACAATCCTGGCATGTTTAAAGGGGGTTATTCATGCCAATAAAGAGGAGGACTGAAGTAATTGCATTTGTGTGTTCTTTTTTTATCCAAACATGATTCTTTGATTGATGTTTAAAACAGTTATTTCTTTCTTCTCTGCGGCAGCTCTGCTCGTTTTGAGGGATCACTCAACATGGACTTGAACGAGATCGCCATGAACCTAGTTCCCTTTCCTCGACTGCACTACCTGGTGCCCAGCCTCACCCCCCTCTACACCCTGTCTGATGTCAACATCCCTACTAGAAGGTCTGGTCTGCTGTTGCCTGCAGCTATTTTTACCCCTGTTTGTTTGGACTTCCCGGGAACTCTATTACATTTTCACCTCCCTTCTGTACAAGTGCTCTTTGTTGACCGTCGCAAATGGCAACACTCTTTCATACCATGCTGCTCTTTTCACAGATTTACAGAGAGTGAAGGTGACAGAGATAGCTTGACATACCGCGCTCTTTAAATCATGATTAATCATGCTGTTTCAAAGTACATTTACATGTACACTTATGGCATTTAGCAGACGCCTTTATCCAAAGCGACTTACAACAAATACATTTATCTAAGTAAGTGAATCATCTATCCAGCAATCATAAGAAAAAGTAATCTATGCTAAGACCAGGGGCTATTGGCAGACAATGCTTTTAATAAATGTAATTACAGGAGAGAAACCTGTACAGGGGGGTGTTGGGGATGGCAGTATTATCTCTGGGTGAACTAGGGAAACATGTGAGCAGCACACAGTTTGTCCTTTTCACACATTTCATAGTATCATTTATCATTAGAATGAAACTGGATCATGTCTAGGCATGTACATGTACAGTGTGCTGTAACATTACAGTGGAGTACAGTAGTGTGGTTAGAAAGTGCTGCTCTGTGTGTGTGTGTGTGTGTGTGTGTGTATGTGTGTTTTTGTGTGTGTATTTGTGTTGTTCTGAGCTATGCTCTCCCTGTCTCTTGTCTGTCTTCAATGGTTCAGGCTGGATCAGATGTTCACGGATGCCTTCAGTAAGGACCACCAGCTGATCCGGGCCGACCCCAAGCACAGCCTCTACCTGGCCTGTGCCCTCATGGTCCGGGGCAACGTGCAGGTGTCTGACCTCCGCAGGAACATCGACAGGTGAGAGAACAGAGACCCAGAGCGCCATCCTCCCACATCATTCCCTAGCTGTCATACAGTAAAAGCAGGCTACAGAAGGCTGCCAGTTCACCCACACTCATAGGCCCAGAGATGACCTTCCCAGGCGCTCTCTCCAATAGTGTTCCCATTCAACGCTCTGTGTTTATGCTAAACCGAGGCCCTTTATTCATGACTGCCCCATTCAGCTCCCGCTCTCCCTCCCCTCTCCCTGTAGAACTTTTTCATGTGGCATGTTTTCAAGAGAAACAGAAACAGGAGCAGGTATGAGAGCACATACCTGTGTGAGACCATGATGTACATTAGGGGGAGATGTTCCCCCGAGTAAAGTACCCTCGTGGCACGCTTAGTAAATGGACATGGATTCCAACAATATTTTGCACCTATGTTGTTTAATTTACATATATTTATGATTTGAACCCTGGATGAACCGGCTGCTATCTTATGCCTAGTATGTAGGCAGATTAGTCATAAACCCCTGGTTTAGTCTCGCTCTTTCCTACTTCCAGGCTGAGGCCCACGCTGCCCTTTGTCTCATGGAACCAGGAAGGCTGGAAGACAAGTCTGTGTTCAGTGCCCCCTGTGGGACACTCCCACTCCCTCCTGGCACTGGCCAACAACACCTGTGTGAAGCCCACCTTCACCGCGCTCAGAGACCGCTTCACCAAGCTCTACAGGAAGAAGGTAAACAGCACTGGTTACATCAGCATGAACTTCAGCCACAACAAATCTTCAACTAACCAAAGGCTTTTGAACAAAACAGTCAATGTCCAGTGTTTTTGATATCAGTCTTCAAGGCAAGCATACAGTACAGTATAGTACTGACTTCATGGATTACATTTTTTGCAGGCTCACTTGCATCACTACCTGCACGTCGAGGGTATGGAGCAAGGCTGTTTCACGGAAGCTATCTCCTCCCTCAACTCCTTGATAGAGGAATACAGTCAGCTGGATGCCACCAAGAACAGACTGATGCCCGATGCACCCAGACTCACCATTGCTACATGAAGGTCCTCTGTGTTAACATTCTGTACACATAGTGGAATGTGTGTGTGTGTGTGTGTGTGTGTGTGTGTGTGTGTGTGTGTGTGTGTGTGTGTGTGTGCGGTGCAGTGCAGTGCGTGCTTCCTTGATTGTGTGTGTGTGTACTGTATGCGTTTTTTCTATATTTTTGATACTTGTACATAAAGAGAAATATTCTTAGTCCTTCAGTGTAAATAACCATGAATTGCCTGTTAGATACTATTGATGCCATACAACAGAAGATGTAGTCATCAATGCAGGACCAAATAAAGAATACTGTGCTGTACTAACAAAACATTTTAAATAATTTTATTTTTATTTTTTTATTAAGTATGCATGACAGTGGTGGCAATGTATTGTAGTTTAGTGGAGGATGTTGTGAATTGCCAGGTAGGAATGCTGATTGTTATCCTGCCCGTTGCAGTGTGAGGGTTGATAAAGGAAATCTGTAACTACAGCTGCAGAAAAGAGTAAGTTGGAGAGCCAAGAGGACTTAGTGAATCAGTCACAGACATGACTTGACTATCAATGGCTCACTAGATTATGAAGATGCTGTAAGATTTTGCATGAGTTGACCCAGAACAAGATTGTTGTTTACTCTCTTTTGCCACCACTGGACCTCCTGATACAACTATAAAACATCAAACAACAGTTATCAGAGTTCCTATATATAGCCTCCACAATCCATGTTAGATAACTATGTGTCCTGAACTGATACCATATTGTGGTCACTTACAGTACATTGTACGATTTTCCTTCCTATTTATTGTCAAGCAATCTACCCAGCCCTAGTTGTCTCTCTCCATTCATACTTCATGAGTTGAGGTTCCATGGGTTTTCATTTTCCATTAAAAAGCCCTTCAGCGTTATAGCCATAGAACACAGGCACTGTCCAGGAGAACTTCATGACCGAACCATGACCAGGGTTCAGTCCAACCTACCACCACCACTCAGTCAGAGACGGGAGGACGCGGCAGTTTGGCCAGGCCTGTGTTAGTGCCTGTGGGCATGGATGGTGCTCTCTCTGAGGTAGAAAGGTGGCTGGCGAGGCCTAGAGGAAGCGCAGCTCTGAGAACATGTCCCCCGGGTCGTTGCACTTCTTCTGGCACACGCAGGAAGTTATCCATTGCATTTTCCAGCGCGTGTTGGAGCCGCCCTTGCAGCTGAAGTCGACGGTCACCATGCTGGACTTGTTGGGGACGCAGCAGCGCTTGTCAGTGCAGCTGCCGCAGTAGGTGGGCTTGAACTTCTTGGTGCTAGTGCAGCCAGACAGGGTCAGCTTCTCCGCTTTCTTCGCCTGGAACTTGGGCCGACACGTCTTTCCTCTGGCCATCTAGACACAAAAAGGGGATATACTGTATTTAGATCCAGTATTTCATCAACAGAATGCAGATCGTTATAATTGACTTAGAATCATGTAAACTAGAAAACGTGTCTTTTTGGAGCATGTGCGTTGTCTATGTGCTGTAGCCTATGTGTAGATAGAATAATGCTCTCCTTTTGTTTGGCATGTACAGTACAGTACATTAAATCCAAGGCCATTCTAATGTTTACAACCAGACATCATGTCGTGGGATGACGTGGGCATAGAGGGCATTTCTTTAGCGTTACGATCATCACTGTCTGGACTAGAGCACTGTCAACACCTAGAGAGACCCTGGCTGGTGGTCACCTTCAATTTCTTCACAGCACTCTTCTCGCACGGCCGCAGCAGGCAGAGGCGGCGGTCCTTCCTCATCTCACACTTGCTGTTGTCGTTGTTGACTCTGACAGAGATTCCCAGGCCACAGGTCTTGGAGCAGGGGCTCCAGGGCGTGGTCTGGATCAGGCAGTTCTTCTTCCAGACTAAGGGAGGATCCCTGTAAGCTTTCAGTATTACAGTTAAAGGGTATTGTGTGAACACCCTGACCGCAGACAGAATGCCATGCCACAGAGCACATGCTGTTAGTGAACTGAGAGCCCTTTGCTGTTAGTGAACTGAAAGTCCTTGATCATCTCCTAGCCCTCTACAGATGATTGGATCCACAGTCAGAGATAAATTATCTTTAGGCACGCCAAGATGGTTTCAATTACCTCATTGTACAGTGTGAATCTCAGTCAACCCCATGGATGTGTAATCATACAGACGTGCTCTCTCTAGGCACCAGTGATTGAAGTCATGGACGAAGGCAGGACGTTTCTGGTTTTGCAAGCCAAGCAAAGCGAAATTTACTCAAATACATCAAAGCATACTGAAAGAGGCCTTTGGTGCTTTTGATGAAAAATGAGCAGTGCTCTCTCTATGGGCTTTTATAACTGGGACCATCCACCCTTCTCCTCCGCATGGCTGACCACAGTCAGCCCCGCTCTTTGCGCTCCCCGCCAAAGTAATCAAATGCCCGCTCCCTCTTTTTCCATCCAGCTTAGTTTGACAGCAATTAGCATTCCGAGGCCAGACAAGCTGGCGATTCTCGCCCCTGGTTTTCTCTGCAAACACACACCTGGCATGGCCCTGTAAGTTGTATCCTGCTGATGCTTCTTTGGGTGCTGGGCACCGCGGAGGCCGGCTGGCACTGGCCCGTTGCCCCTCAGAGGGGCGGGGCCTAGGAGACCAGCGGGCTTCTGGATGAAAGCGGGAGTGCAGCCGATGGCCCCAGCGATGCATGTACACTTGTACATGGGGCTGGGTTGGAAGGCCTGGCCATTCTCGTAGTGGGCCCCATTCAGGTCACACCCCACTGCCATCATGTCTAGGAGAATGGGAGGGGAGAAATGAAAAACACCTCAGTGCTCTGTTTACTGCCTAGGCTATGGAGAACATTGCTTGCAGCATTTTTCTGATATTAGTTTGTCTGTCTCCCGTGGTTGGCCTAGGATTGCTTGCCTCAATGAGAATGTGAGTGACCTTACTAATGGTCTGCTTTGATGATCAAAGAACCAGAGAAAATGAGTTCTTCAGTGCTATTGATCTCCAGGTTTATGCAAATCCTGAGTGAGTAGCGTGGAATTGCAGGATTGGCCGGTGGTTGTTGTTTTTTTCCCTATGCACACAGCACATGCTCTTTTGATTAGCTAGTGTGTGCACAATCTGGACGTCAGTTACAGATGTCTTTGAGGACAAGTCATCGATTATTTAGCCTTTTAATCTAGTTGGAACTGTATTGATTGCTCATGTCTTACTGTATATATTCACTGATCACTCACAGGCACATACTCCGACCTCATATCGTGGCTTGTCGGTGGAGTAGTCACAGTACATGCTCTTGTGTGGGTCGCAGGTGTCCCTCTCGTTGCATAACTCGCCGATCTGCCGGGCACAGCTCTTGCAGCAGCCGCAGCCATCCAGCACAGAGCTCACCCCCGGGGCACACTGGGGCTTGGCACGACACTTACAGGGCCAATGACAGAAGGGCTTCCTCTCACCCACTGCCCTGCCGCCCTGCGGAGCCAGCAGCTGCCCATGGTTCTGAGCCCTGCACAGAGACTATAAAGACAGAGGACATTGTCCTTGGTGGGTTATTGGAGTAGAGAGCATTGTTATAAGGGGAATTGGGATAGGCCCTTTTAGAGACCAGACTAGGCTCCTATAGTTAATGATGTATGACAGGGATGAAGGTTACTCAAAGGTTAGAGAGCCTCGGAGGTTTAGCATCAGATCCAGCTCCTATCTTAAGTGAATCAGTAAATGAATTGGACATGCATGAAGGTAATGTTAGTGATGTGTTGTGGCTTATAATGTCAAAATGTTTCCATTTTAAACTTTTAGACTTAATCCCTGGAGGGCATGTTGTAAATGATTCATTGTTCATTGTCCTTCCTTAGCCTTTAGCTTATTTACTGCTGTGCATGTTCTGAAAGATAACTTCACTATGAAGTGACTTCACTATGGTCAGTGAGTGGCTTTACTCCCTAAGGCAAACATTGTTGTATACTTGAGTAATATAATTAAATAGGGTACATGCAGTAATATGACTGTTCCCTGTCAGATGTATTTTTACCACTGAAGTAATAGAAGGTTAGCGAACACAGAGTACATCAAAACAACTCTAGCCTAATAACTGTACAATTCAACCTAGCCCTTAGATGTAAACAAGAGAGAGTAGAGTAGGTATTTTGTACAGTATGTGCATAGTGTGCTGTTCAGTTTAACTGTGTGGAAATAATTCCTTGAAACAAAAATACAACTATCTATCATGATCTATCATGATGATTCTAGTCCAGCAAATGAAAATGTAGCACAACTGTGTTATGAACTAGGCCAGTTCAGTGGAAGAAGAGACTTTGTATGGTCTAATGCCCACTCACTATGATGCAATCTCTGTGTGCTGTCAGTTGTGTGTGTCCATACTGTAGTGAGGGCTAGTGCCTCTGTCTCTTCCCCGCTTCCCAGGGTCACTGAAGGTTATGCCAAAAATCTGAAGCCTTTCTGCCAGGTTTACAGAATGAGCTCATTTCGTGGTGTGAAAACAGATCTACATTCTGAAACCTTTGAAAAACACAGTCCACAAACTTTGCCTCCTTGGCCAGGAAGTACTCTCTTTAAAATGTGATTTTAAAAAGGAAGCCTTTTTTCCCTCTGCTTATTTCATTGGTACTGTACACCACTCTACAAGCCTGACATTTGTTTACAGGTATTCTTGAATCCATTAACAACAATCCTTCAATCAATTTGTGGTTGAAAATAATATAATATAAGTCCAAGAAAATATTTTCCCAAGAAAGAACCTTTTCAGGTGCAACATACGGTAATGTACAGTAAGGCATATAACCTCTGTCCAACTGATGCCATATGCTGACAGCAACCTAGCCTCTCTTTCTATGGCATGTTATCAACACCCAGGTTCTCCATAAAAGGCAGGTGTTGAGTGTCATATCAAGTGCTGTCCTATCAGGAAAGGAGGAGACACAGCTCATCTGTAATTGTGAGGCAAGAGAGAAAAGGAAGCGGCTTCTCTTACCTGTTGAGCTAGAATGACCAGGAGGGAACAGCAGAGTAGAGATAGCATCTTTTAAGTATTCAGGCTTGTGTGAGCTCTGAGAGCCCGAGAAAATGAGAGTAGGAGGGAGAGAGGGAGGGGAATGGGAAAGAGAGCAAGGGGGAAGAGAGATCGAGAGAGCTGACCTGGTGGAGAGGGGCACAAAGCTCCCCTCTGTCTCCTCTCCAAACACACCTTTCCGTGGCTTACTGATCCAAAGGAGAAATATTTCTCTTCATAACTGCCTGGTCCGGCTGCTCCTCGAGAGTCCTGCCTCCATGTTTATTCTTAGTCTGCAGTCCTATCACCCAACACAAGCACATTCATATTAGACGTATCTGTTTTTGATTCTCAAAATTACGAATGGTTCTTTCTATAAACCATCTAGCTACCTCCCAATACTCCCACATTTCATATTTGCTTACATTACATCCATACATTAAAGTGAGACCTTATGTGAACTAATTTAATTCAAAAGTAATCATCTCCACTCGTGTACAAGTGTATAGGTTTTTTGTCTTAATGTAGCGTTACATAGTAGGCATGTCCTTGTTTTGGTCGACCTGGATATATTTGAGTTCACATTCCTTCAGTGTTGACACTGGGTAAAGAGGTCCCTCTCACAGCCAGTACCTCCATCCCCTAAAAGCCTGGGCTGCTCCATGGACCATTCAGCTACACGTAAATACCCTGCCTGCCATATCATAGGCGCAATATTTGACAGGGCCATAAATCTAATCTAAGATCTAAGATCGTACACAAAGCTGCGGTTGTTTAATCTCAGTGCATGTAACTGCCGTAGGTATTGCCACATCAACTGTAACTAACACCGAAAAGTACGTCAGTGACAGACATTTCACATTGTTGCCCCTACCTGTGTAGTAACAGTTGAATTACTCTTCGAACAACATTATAGTTAAAACAAAAACACCATTCTATTAACATGTGGTTATGCAATTTCTGGTACATGTGTGGTATTTGTAGTGGACCATTTTGTGTTATTACACAGTGGAATAAGTGGAATAAGAAACCGCCTTATTCTACTAACACAAAAAGCTCAACTCCATTATTTTGCTATAAGAAAGCAAGTACTTGTGTACTTTGTAACACACCATTAATACTGTGTTGTTACTAGAGTCTGAGGAATGACAGTTACAACACAGGGATATGGGCGACATAAATAAGGGTCAAGGCATGCTGTGTTGAGATTAAAGACTGAGGCAGGAGAGCACACTTAGGGAGTATGTGTCAACTAAGCACTGTACCCCAAACGCCCACATTCAAGCCCTAGAGGTGCTAATGCAATACCAAGCCCTCCTGTACCCCACCTCCCCTTCTCTGAACAATCGTGAGAATACTATCCAACTCATCATGAGCCATCATGCTACATTAATGTTGGTACAGTACTTAATTGAATGGTAATGTGATGTTGTTGTACTGTATGTTGACAACCACCAAGGGTCCACTTGATGTGTACATTTTTGGCAGTGTTAGGTACAGTAACACTTCAATGGCAGAGTGCCGGGGGGATCTTAAACTGAAAGAACTGCAGAGCAGATGAAAGGGAGGCTGAGTGAGGAGATTAGCTGACAGTCAGGGCTCCATGTATCGAATGGCAGTCTGACTTTAAACCCAAATTGAACTTAAGAGCCTTACACAAGCGGCTCCACGTGTCCCCTCCTTCTGCCGCTGAGCTTACACAAGGAGGGAGTCTATGGACAGGATGCTGTGACGGAGGTGCTTATAGACTGGGGTCACACAGAAATGCCTCTATGAGTTTCTTAATGAAGTGACGGAAAGGCCAATGGCATCCTGCTGCCTACTGCACGCGCACACACACACACACACACACACACACACACACACACACACACACACACACACACAAACATGGACACTACACACATTGCTGGTCTGAAACAGCCATAATGTACTTGTTCAGTACACTTGTTATGAAGTACACTCCCTATACTTTATCTTGGCTGATATCATATGTTGTAGTATTATTATTGTTTCTTTTTTACTTTTCACAAAATGTCATATGGTTGGAATTATGAACGTTTATTTTATTTTATGGTCAGTGCATACTATAGCTGCATAACCATGAGTTAGCGGTTCGCAGAGAGAGCTTTGTACTGTAACTGCCTATTGCATAGAATATATCCATCTTACCACAAGGGGGCACACTGAGCCATTTTTATCACTAGCAGTATTACAGGATTCATGATTGTATTAAGTGTTTGTATCCAAAACACCATCTTCCCGTGAACTGTTTCAGTTCATAGCAAAATCCCTTTTATGTCTGAACTTGCAGATAATGCCTTCAGAATGTTGCAGGTAATGCCTTTTACAACATACTGTGCAGAAAATAAAGAGCTGTATCACAGCTGACTAGAGTATTGATCGGGGAGAATATATGTGTGTGAGATCTTCTGCCTCATCATCAGTAACTGTATGGTTCGTGGACAGCTTTGATACTACTGCTTGCCGTTGCATTTGTTCTGTTATCTAACTATGTCAATGAAATACATACTGTAGATGATGAGTGATGATGGTGTTGCAAATGCAATACATTTCCATACATCTCAGCTCAGAAGACGTTGAAGAACAAGAAGACGAGGAAGAAAAGCTGGAAGTTGTTGAGATTCGTGCCATGGGTTCTTCAATTAACTCAATTCAGTGATTAAATGTCTGGCCTGCTGTGACCATTTCCTGTCTGCCGTTCTCCTCTCCCCTCCCCTCCCCTCCTGCCCTTGGGTGAGTGAACAGGGGCAAATAACTATAGGCTACCATTGGTGACAGACCCTCTGTATCAGACCTGCGCCCTAATCTGGAAACACTGGGAGATGGTCACATTGTATGTGAGGAAATGGAGGTGACATTTAGCCACAGCATTAACTCCACTGAGGAATGCCAGGAATGCCATGCAGTTAGCAATGAATTGACTGGCCAGATTCGTTTTCGGTCCCTCCCCCTTTTTCTGAAAGCCTGCATGGAACATTACAGAGTGATGAGGAATACATGCTCTTCTCTCTCTCTCTCTCTCTCTCTCTCTCTCTCTCTCTCTCTCTCTCTCTCTCTCTCTCTTCTTGTTATCTTTCTCTCTCTCCCTCTCTCTCTCTCTGTCTCTCTCTCTTTGAATGATATATACTGTATATATATGATAACTCCTACACTAACTCTCCCCTCCCCAGCTGCTTTTTTCATCCAGCGCTCTGTGAAGGAGTGTGCTCCAGCTCACTGGTCTGTAAACCAGTCTAAAGACTTAAGCATACACTACTTTCCACTTTGGTCACATTCATGGAATTTTCATTCCCTCTCACTACCGCAAACCTCTTCAATTACTGCAACAACAAGGAGCATGGCCTTTTTCCAGTCTAATCAAAAACTCAACCAAGGCATGCCTTAGCAAGTTGTTCCCTCTGCGGAATCGGGGGGGTTGATGACTCGTATAAGGGTATGATTCGGTGTCTCAGATCTTGGTCTTTGTTGAATTTGATCTTCTTGATGTTTTGGACTTGTAGCTCACCTGAAGCTTTGGACTTGTAGCTCACCGTGGGGTTTTGGGCTTGTCTGGCCTGAACACTCGGTGGTGATTTTCCACGGGCTGATGTGATCAGAAATTGGGAAATTGTAATGCATGGAATGGAATGAGGAATGGTATTGTGTTTGATACCATTCCTAATTCCATCCCATGTATTACAATGAGCCCGTCCTCCGATTTGTCCTCCACCAGCCTCCCCTGGTATGTGCAGTAGGCACACACAGTGGGCACTGGCCTCAGGTCTCTGCTCTCTGCTCAGCCTGACTGGGCCCCAGAGCTGGGCAGGGAGTTACATGCTCATATCACACAGACAATGCAAATCAGCACCCAGACACAACACTGCAGAGCACACACTCTTGCTTCATACATACCACCCACTGATCTGGACTGATGGGTCTGTGACCGCTCTGCAAACAGGCATTAACTGAAAATAGCCCTGTGCGTTTCTCGCGGCCCAGCTGTTTGCCTCTTTACTAATGTTTTTTTTTCTATTTCTCTTTGGGTGATGTCATGCCATTGCATGCAGTATCCAGCTCAACTCAAAGATTAAGTTTCCGTTATGAAATCTCCACTTTCCCCTTGAACAACTGGTAGATTTTCCACTAATCTCTTTTATCCGGCCTGTTCTATAGGTAGCTATTTATAGCAATGGTCATAGATGTTGGTGAACAGCACCATTTATAACAACCGGTGATCACAAATTACAAACAGATTCTCTTTGGCTTCCTGGTCTCCTCTCCATCAGACAGTGAGGCAATGCACCACATACTCCCCTATTGACTATTCACAACTCTTGCATTCACAGGATTCCATGCACGTTGCCTAACTGCATTTCGTTGTCTCTGTACTTGTACTCTGCACAATGACAATAAAGTTGAATCTAATCTAATCTAATCTAATCTATAGTCTCTATTGTACTCCAGTCGTTGAAAGCGTGACATGCTGGGTTTCACACGTGAACCTGAGAAATATGATAATGATCATCACTGGCATTTCATTTCAAGGTTCAGACATTTTTGAATAGTCTGCTCCCAGGTTTAAACATCTGACATCGGAATGAGGAAATTGTCTTACTCGACCCTCAGTCCATTCAGACTTTGAAACACCTTTGGTATTCTTGCTACTTGAGGGACCACTACTGAAGTTGAGTTTAGGAGGAACAGCTAGAGAGCAAGAGCATGAATTTTGACAATTTTCTTGCTCAAATCGGGGGATTTGGCAAGTTCCAGAAGATCCTGTATATATGGATTAGCCTTCCCCATATTCTGCTGGCATTCCACATGCTGGTATCTGTCTTCACAGGCGCCGTCCCTCCTCATCTCTGTCGCTCCACCTGGCCCTCATCCCCGAGCACAGCCTCTTCCAAATGGAACTTCAGCCTGGTGGCCGGTCCTGACGATGACCCCAGCCTGTCCTGCTCGGCCCCCGGCTCCCCGCTGGCCCAGCTGAATCACAGCGGTGGCCTGGCCCTTAACGGCAGCCAAGCTGCCGGGGGCTGTCAAGGGGGCTGGGAATTCAGCAAAGAGACCTTCCATAGCACCATTGTAACTGAGGTGAGTGGCAACATAATAAAACCCAAAGGCGGCCCTCTCAGTCTGGGGCCCAAAGATGATCAACACCCTTGTACAAAAGTTCTCACATGAATTGATGTGATGTGAAGTCCCTAAGCAGCTTGGTATGTGGAGGTCTTTTTCCTCCTCCAGGGCCTTCGCTGCTTCTATGTACTGTAACAGTGTAGTGGCAGTGATGTCTGAGCCGGACTACAGGTGGTGGGAGAGAGGGCAGAGAGATGGACTCCTGTGGTTCAGGCATCCTCTAGGCCTCTCCAAAAGGCTTGGCCAGTTCCCCTTTGCCATGCTATGACATGTGGACCTGTAGGAGTTGGGGAGGATACAGTATGTGACTGGAATTTTATAATTGGGTGCCGTGGTGCTTCACACAGCCATGTAACGAACCCTCAACAGTGAAAGTAACCACAGTGGATAGGTCTCAGCACATAGAAACTGTTTTGATTCACAAACTCTAGCCTAGGCCCAAATCTCCACTGTGAGTCTCACTGTTGGAGGCGATGTGGATGATAACTTGGCCCTTCTGCATTCCAGGTGGCCCTTTTAGAGATGTAAATGAAATCCTCTGAGAAACAAGGCTCGCACGTGCTATCGCTCAGGGGCAACTTAGTAGGGCACAGTCAAAGTACAGACTCATGCTGGAGTGAAACACCTTCACCTTGATGTACTGTATAGTACTGTTTCTTTACAGATTATAGCTTTGGAATCAGAGACTTGCACAGTAGATGGTTGTCAAAGAATTAACAAGTAATGCAGCTTCTCAGTAATGTGACTTTTCAACTGAATAATGTCTTCTCTGATCTTGACAGTGGGATCTGGTGTGTGACAATGCCAATCTGAACTACATTGGCTCCTCAATCTACATGTTTGGCCTTCTCGTTGGCGCTGTGGTGTTCGGCTCCTTAGCTGATAAGTAAGTCTACAACATCTGTACAGTACTTCTTCAACCATTTGACACCCCAGTGTTCTTTGTTCTTACGTATGGTTCAGTTACAGTCCATTGAAGAGGATCCATGAAACATTTTGGTAACAAACTATATATCAGATTATGCAAAGTGAATATCAACAGCGAGAAATTATTTGCACTACATACATGATGTTTGTAAGTAAAAGTTCAGACTAAACTTATTTAGTAATATTGGGTAATCCTTTTTATGTTTTCCCTCACAACGTCTTTCACCAGGGCTACAATGAGCCCACAAATGCTATTACAAATATTGTTCATGTGAACTAGAAATGCACTTTGCAGCTTTTATTTCCAAGTGCATTTCCTCTGTGTATTTAGGGTTATATTTGCATCATATGGGTCAGACATTACATACAGTACAGAAATCTCTGCACAGAGATTTCAATAGTAGCAGCCTCATTAATTTATATTTATAGGCAGAGGCAGTGCTTTTCTTTGAAATGCCCTTTAACAAAATAGCAATAACAAATTTATAATTTGTAAATTTGTTATTGCTATTTTGTTAATATTTTGCTATTTAAATTTCTTGTCAATATTTGCTATTGTTTTTTATGTCCCATGCACCAACCTCACCAAGTCACTTTCCTGTATGTGCAAATATACTTGGGCAAATAAAATAATTCTGATTCTGATTCTGATTCTGATTAAAGAGTGAGTATAATTTTCATCACGTCCCACACTCTCCGCGAACTCAACACACCAGTGCTCTACAGTGAGTAAGAACACCTCAAGCCAAACCGTTTCAAGTGCTTTTGATGACCTCTCCTCTTGTTTCAGATATGGTCGCAGGCCCATCATCCTGGTTGGCCTGACCATTCAGGCAACCTTTGGGGTTAGTGCTGCGTTCGCCCCAAATTTCTACATCTACAGTTTTCTGCGCTTTGTGGTTGGAACAAGTATTTCTGCAGTCATCATGACCATGTTTGTTTTAGGTCAGTCTCCCATAACAACAAATAACATTTATAAAGTTCCACTATTCTCACTATTCTTTTATTCTGAATAATTGTATTGTGATCTGAGCAAATTAGGACTTTTTGATGCTGATCTGAATCCTCGATATACCCCCTTATTTTCTGTATGTTTGGACCCTGCTGTAGGCACTGAGTGGACGTGTTCAAAACACCGCATGCTGGCTGGTATCATTCCCAACTACTTCTTTGGGTCCGGTTACATTATCCTAGCAGGAATGGCCTACCTCATCCGAGACTGGCGCAAGCTCCAGCTGGCAATCTCAGTGCCCGGTTTCCTTTTCGTCTTCTACATCTGGTAAGTAGTGGAGGCTGGTCTTTTGTCTACATTCATCTATTTCAATTCATTCATTCGTCATGTTGTCCTTTGGGAAAATCTGTGATATCAGCCTTCCTATTTCAATTTCTAAATCCAACAAGACAAATTCTGAAGTGGACTGCACAAAAAGTTGTTAGTTGTTTAAGTGTGGGTCACTTGAACACCTCTCCTCTACATTATTAGGGTATTACCCAAGTCAGCACGCTGGTTAATGGCCAACCAGAGGAACAAGGAGGCCATGGATCTGCTCCGCAAGGCAGCTCTTATTAATGGGAAGCCCCTGCAGGATGATCTGGAGATATGTCAGGTGTGATTGGTTACGCTGTCAGCTGTGATTGATCCCACCTGCCTTGATAAAGGATATATGTACAGTACTGCTAGGCAGGTGGAAAATGCAAATGAACCTACTAATTATTCCTTCTTTGAAAACCACTGCCATAATCCTCTTAACACAGATTTTTTTTAGGGATACAAAGACACAGTGAAGATGGAGGAGAGGAAAAAGCACACAGTCCTGGATCTCATCCGTACTCCCAAAATGAGGAAGCACTCATTGATCATATTTTACCTGTGGTGAGTGTAATATCAAAAATGTTAGTCATGGTGAAATTGCTTGTGAAGCTGGCATGTGTTATAAGCCTCCAACCCATTCTCTTAGAGAGGCAGAGATTGCCGTAGATACTTTCGATTAAGGTCTCTCAGGGCACGTACTATGCTGTACCTCCTTAGGCAAACCACACCAGTTTTATTGAAGTTTCTGTTCAACATTCCATATTCATTGGTGCCAGTCAGAGTTAGATCATTATGAACTCTTACGCTTATGGGCTGATTTCACTTGATGTCACTGTCACCTACTGACAGAACCAGCTTCAGGGACTGGCTGAACCGGCTGAGTGAATGACTAATGGCCACATTCCATTACAATGTATTGTGCAAGCCATTGATATCTTGAGGACGCCGGATGACAGTTTGTGGTTAGGTAGCTCCCCAGTACACAGCAGTATACTGTAGTATAACTGTGGTACAACATTATTGTTGTCATCTGATACCTGCTAAAACTAAACATGCTATGATTAAAATGCACCTGCGTCATGCACTTGCTTTGTATGTGTGTGCGTGTGTGCATGTGTGTGTGTGTGTGCGTGTGCGTGCATACGTGTGTGTGTGTGTGTGTGTGTGTACAGTATGTAACCATTCTGCATGGTGGCTTGTATGGCCAACCAGAGGAAGAAAGAAGTTATGTTGCTGCTATCACAGTAGCATCTGCTGCATCCCCTCCCATGCCTAGAATGGAACAATGCCTCTCCAACTTTCTGTCTGTGTGTGTGTGTTCCAGGTTTGTCAATATGCTGGTCTACTATGGCTTGTCCCTGAACATCTCACACTTTGGGACGGACATCTACCTCACCCAGCTCATTTTTGGCCTGGTGGAGATGCCGGCTTGCACCATCGCCCTCTTCACCGTCAACCGGTCCAGGAGGATATCCCAGCTAGCCTTCCTTGCTGTGGGAGGCCTCGCCTGCCTGCTAACCATCTTCATCCCTGATGGTATGGACCATGCCATACAGAGCTCTGCTGCCTGCGTATTGGCCTTTAAAGGGACAGTTCACTTTGTTACACCTTAGTAGTCCAAGGACCAGGACAACCTGTTTCAATGGAAAGTCTTGTGGCTTGGAAGGCTTTTGGGCGAAACTGAGAAACATATGCAAGCTGCATTGATGCATGTGTTTAAGGAACCCCTTTTGTAGTAATGGAGTGGGAGTGGGTTAATGACCTAACCTCCTGGTCCAGGCCTCTCAGGGATGGGCTGTCAGCCTCACACCCAGCTCAGACCCCAGCCCTCTACTGTACTGGAATGCTGGAGATTGATCCACAGGGATGTAATGTAGGCTTAGCTACAGGTGTTATACTGTACCACTTACCCATTTCAATGCTGATACCCCATTACTTCTCTTCCAGACCTCTCCATTATAAGGACCATTCTGGCGTTTGTGGGGAAGTTTGGAATCACTGCCTCTGTGGTTATAATTTACATCTACTCATCTGAGGTGTTCCCAACTGTCATCAGGTGAGCATTAACCTGCCTAGATACCTAGATAGCGTTGTCTGCCTGCTCTGCTGACTAATGATAACTGCTGGGCTAGACCATAAGGTCACAACAAGTTCTAATAAGCCTTGCGGTTGTTTATAGTCCGTTACTCCTGTTGATACGTATTATCTCTGTGACCCTCATGTTTTTGTGAAGAAGGCTGAGGTATGTCATATGCAACATAACTATTATCTGTTGTCAGCAAGAAATAATTGATTCTTTTACACCACCTTCAAGGAACACCGAAAGCGTGTGTGACACCAAATCAAATCAAATCAAATCAAATCAATGTTTATATATCATGTACATAGATTACAGCCATAGACGACGCAATGAAATGCTTAGGGCAAGCTAGCTCCTCAACAATGCAGCAAACAACAATCAAACAACCAACATTGCAATACAATATAATAATAATAATAATAATAATAATAATAATAAAACAATGACATAAGGTGACAAAGGTGACACCATTGTGTTATAGGTTAATTGTAAATGTTGCTCATGTTTTCTTTCAACTGGATTGGACTTCATTTGTGTCATTTACATCATTTACTACACAACGAAAAATACCTCCTTGTAAAGCAGTTGCCAAAGCCTACACTTAATCAATAGGTATTTGAAAGCGCTCTGATAAGGACTGAGTCAACAGAAGTCACAAGTGTTTTGTGTTGATTCACGCACATCTGTCACTATCGTAGACCGTGTCCTGCCCTGTGTATGACCTTCCCTCCACATTCAACAGCTGAATGGAATCTATGAAAACGTACTGTGTCCATGTGTTTGTATCCTTGTGCAACGATACGCATGTTCTTAGCTTCTCCACTTCTTGGCCTGTTTGAGCAACACAAGCCACTAAGAAGGGAGACCACATAGCTAAGCTGCTGTTGTTAATTGTTTGGGGGACGTGGTGGTGGTGAAACCATTCTGGATCCTCAGCCTTTAATTACCCTGCTGTGAATGTAACAGTGTCTCTCTCTCTCTCTCTCTCTCTCTCTCTCTCTCTCTCTCTCTCTCTCTCTCTCTCTCTCTCTCTCTCTCTCTCTCTCTCTCTCTCTCTCTCTCTCTCTCTCTCTCTCTCTCTCTCTCTCTCTCTCTCTCTCTCTCTCTCTCTCTCTCTCTCTCTCTCTCTCTCTCTCTCTCTCTCTCTGGCTCACAGGCAGACTGGGATTGGTATGGGCTCCATGTGTGCCCGGGCAGGGGGAGTCCTGGCACCTATCATCTACCTCCTCAGGGGTATTAGTAAGGAGGCTCCCATGGTGCTGTTCGGACTGTGTTCTCTTGTAGGGGCGGCATTGACACTGCTGCTGCCTGAGACAGCCAACAAGCCCCTGCCGGACACTATAGAGGATGTGGAGGGAACCAACCCCTGGTCTGTTTGCACTAGCTCTGTTGTAACAAGAGGGAATAAGAACGTATTTTGTGCTTTGTGTCATTATATTTCTTAACCATTCTATTGTCTGGAAATATAGTCCTCAAAACAGGAGTGGGGAGTGAGTACTAGTTTTTTGACAGTGATAGCCTTTTAACCCCTGTCATTGTAGGATAATGATATGCTCATAACATGTTATGTTTTGTTATTAATGCTCATCACATGGTATTCTCTTTCCTTTTTTAGTGAGGAGGAGGTGATCATGACGCCAGTCCTCCATGAACAATGTCCAAAGAACCCGGACAGTATCATAAACTGAGAGAATGGAATGGAGCAAGGCATTTAATTTAAAAACACTTACATTCTGTGTGTAAAGTAGGGGGCCTTAAGAGCATCAACATCTGAAAGTGAGATGGATATCCTAGTACTGTGTGTGTCTTCCTTCATAATGGACGAAGAAATTCAAAATAAGGATGTTAACATGTTAACATGTTAATATTATGTGGTTTTGGGGATTTGATCATTGTCATTACAGTTTATGATTTGACAGGCATTGTTTGGTTGTCATTGGAAAGCTTGAGATCAAACCCTCAAATATGTGTTTTGAATTAATGCTTTTTAGGCAACCCACTGTAATATATAAGTGTCTCACTGGTGGTGGAAGATTTTAATTTAACACTGCCACTCTCTGGAGAAAAATGGTACCTGTTTCTTCTCTCAAAAATAAGGAAAAGATGTGCTTGACTCTGAATAAAGTTCAGTTTTGATTAAAGTGTCTTTGGGTGCTGTATAGCCCAGGGTTGATCATACGGTCAGCACTCTCAAATATAATTCTATAATATAAATTATGTTTGAGAGGGCTGGCCGTATTATTTACTTATTTCTTCTCTGACAGCTGATATACAGTATATTACTGTAAGGATAAAGAGTTTCTATGAGTTACATCGCCATTAGTGTTTTTATGCATTCATATACATTTGTATGTATTTGTTTTGTTTTACATTGACTAAACCAAAGTAGGACTTTGAATATGAATTATTATTTAACACCATTTGTATAATAACGTATTGTTAACAGATTTGTATCATTTCATATTACAAACACAGAGGGGTTTTTTAGATCTTTGGGGGCAACCAAAGATAGTACAGGTTATTTCCCTCCTATCTCAGGAGGCCTCACCAGATGCCAGTGCTATTAGGTTCCGCTTTTTTACAAGGAACAACTGCAGGTTCTGTGTTCGGAGTAGCTGGCACAGGCATGCATGGCTGTCAATGATTGACTGGCCTGGGGACATTAGACAACAACTGGCAGTTCAATTAGACTAGAACAGAGGCTCTCAAGAGGCAACAGCTGCAAGTGCCCATCCCCATCCACAGGGAGAGATCTACTTTGTCTGTAAAAGCTTTGCTGAATATTTAATGCTTGTAGTTGCACTGTTTGTAGCATGCGGAGTTATCCTAAAACTCAGATATGAAAGGATAGGCCTATATTCTAAGAAATGCCTGGGTGTTTTGCAGATGTTTTCAGACCTCAAAAAGGAATCGAATGTCAAGTCCACCTCCCATGCTATCGGTTGCGTAGATTCAGCTATATGCCTAAAAACATGGAAAAAATAAGGGCAAAGATCAAATCAAGACATAAGAAGGTGCCTATACTGGGACATACAGTACTGCATAAGCCATGGCTGCTGCATACATGCATGTTGAGACTATTGGTTTCATGAGATTTGGCTTCAGCAGCAGAGGGTGCTCTAACGCAAGGGTAATCTCAGAGTGTGGTACAATTGACTGTAAAAAAAATACATAAGGGTAAAACCATACGTCTATGTGGGCATACAACCAATGGGTACAATTGTGAGAAAAACATTTTGATCTCCCCTAAAGACAACTTTAATTGAGAACACCATTCTAATTGATGCATAAGACCTGTGCCATCTCTCTTTCAATGTTATCTTATTCCACACATTCACACACAACAACAACTTGTCCACTAAACCCACACTATTCTAATGTAGCCTCGGTGGAAATGCTTTTGATGCAAAAGTCTCAAATAGCCCACTGACATAGACCTGTTTATCCTCTCTCTCTCCCCCCCCCCCCCCCCCCCCCCCCGCCACACTCAGAGTGTCTCTCATTGGCTCAAAGTATTGTCAATCAGTTCGCTGGTCCCGTAGCTTTCATTGTGGCCCTGCAAGGCCAACGCCATCACACTCAGCGGCTACAGCGACTGGGTCGGAACGCAAATCGCACACGATTCTGTATTGTCAAAAAACTGAAGAATAGCTCATATTTTACAACTGCAATGGAATACATCTGCCCGGTTAACTAGACGAGTTTGAATCGGTAAGAAACCATTTTGTCCTTTACTGTCTTATTTTATTTGAATCGCCCTCTATTGCCTACTCCCATGCGAAATGAATTACTTTGATTTTAAATGGCCAACGCATAAACAGCATATCAATGAGGTATTTAATTGTCACCAACTCCGTTGTTTGGATAAGGGACAAGATCTTTTGACTGTACCTTTGAGTTTTGAAATGTTTTCAAGAGCAAAACATCTTAGGCTATGTGTTATTATCGCCAAAGAACGGACAAAATGCATGGACTAATTAGACAGTTTGCCTACCCTTGAACACGTTGTGTGTCATTCATCAGAAATAACAACATAAAATCACTGCAGATTATATCTGCAAAAATAGCCGCACATCTTAGGAGCCATATGTCGCATTCCGCTCGGTGGATAGTTTACTATTCCATCAACACGCTATGTCATTCATGCATGTCTAAATGCATGAAGGATACACTCAATGTTCAATGTACTTTAACTTAGCCGCTACATGGTGATTGAACAGCTTCGTTGAATATGAATACCGCTTGTAGGCTACAAGTGAAAAGTTAATGTTCGCAAATTGAGAGTTGTCAATTAACAGTTTCAAACATGTCTGGTGCTTATTCAATTTTGTGAATGTGCCTCTGGAGTATTTCATTCCAACTGTGCTACTCTACCGAAAATATGAACATTGGCAATTATAGTCATGTACGGAGTATGTCAAAGTTGTAACAAGACTTAGTGACTAATCCAGAATAACAATGTTATTATGCATATTTCAAATGATTCTAATTGCATGATGCCTCCATCATATTATTCTCCGTAGTTGTGCCTTGGCTTGGTGCGACCTCCTCAAATATGAATTCTGCTTGAGAGCATCCCTCCATCTATATGAATAGACAAAGCTGTTTTTGTGAAATTGCCTCACACTTTAATTTGATAATTGGGATCAATTGTAAAAGCTGACCTTCAGCTAAAATCAGCTCATAATAAATGGACTTAAGTTACCTCCTCTGTAAAGCATAGGTTTTCATGTTCAACTAGTTGTTCCATTGTTGTTACACACATTTTAGATATACAGTTTGGCTATATTTGGTCACACAAACAGAATATTTCTTCTGCACAGGAAGTATGTGTTATAACATGAGAGACCCATCTATTTGGTCCCTCAAGCAGGTTAAACGTTTTTTCTGACATTGTCCCTTTTTGTGTATTTCATTGCACAATGATTGTTATCTTCATTTAGGTTGCTAGTTTGAATAATGTTTTCCGGTATGGAAGCTGATGTCAGTACTATCTTGTCTTCTTCATCATCTCTTGGTTTCCTCTTGAAGTTGCTTACTATTTCAGTGACATCCTGCACTGGTACTTAAATAAGAATGATTGCTTTTTACGATTCTTGGGATGTATATTTCTAACATATTGAAGAAGTGTACTTTTGGACAGTTCCTTTTGGGTTTCAGACATAGGACTATTATCTCTATTTTCAGAAATCCTGTTTCCGTTGGTTTTTGACCTATGCCAGGGGTTGGCAGAGAGATTGCTGACTTGACTTACCAGAAATCCTACATAACAAAGCTGAGCTGCTTGTATTACAATTGTAGAACGCAGGTCCACATGTTTGGCTTGATGTCAGGTATGGATGGTATAGTATCATTGTTTTGTCTATGAAGCCTGTCAGCAGGCTGCTGCTGCAATCTCTGCAAGATGCACAAAGATAGCCTTGGAAACCACAGAAATCACTGTTCATCCTGAAACATCAACTTTTATAGAAGCCACAAATACAAACAACAGGGTTCACACTCTTTTAATTGAGTGCTGATCTTGATGAGGCAGGCAAAATCTTGTCACAGTAATTCACCACTTGGCACCTGGACCCCTGTCTGCAGTATGTAAGCCTAGTCAGACAGGATGGTGCTGGGTCTCATCCTCCAACCCTGTAGAGCTGTGCTGCCAAACCACCATGTTTCTGCTCACTGTTGTGTTTATCCTGTGACAGCATGGGATGCTGGTGCTCTCTTCTGTCATACCGGAAACAAAACCGCGACGGCACATTCACACGGTAGTCAGACATACACACAGTGATCATACTGTCTGTACTCGCTTCTGTTCATCATCTGCTCTCATCTTAACTGGGATACGTAGCACCATATAAAGTACAACAGTTTGTCCAGCATGACAACCTACTGCAGAGTCATTCTCAGCCTAATCAATCACAGTCACGGTTAGGCAATTTGAAAGGGCTGAATGTGTCACTTTAATCACTTGTGCTTAAGATTTGACAATTTGGTTAAGTGGCGTCACGTTTTTGAGAGCTACTGTATACTCTTTTCTGTGTGACGTCCTCTCACCCTGTTCCTCTGAAGGCGGGGTCTATTTGGAACTGTCCGTGAACAGGCCTGTATCAGTGGTGCTGATGTCATCACATAGCGGCCGAGCCCACAGTGATGGTCAGATGGGCTCAGGTCGTGCGTGGGCTCTCTGAGCTGCCTCTCTGTGTTCAGCACCAGGCCACTGCTCTGGAGGTCAGGGAGCGCAACAATGCTGCCCTTTGTGTCATAGTACATCTAGTGGGGAGATGAAAGATGTCTCTGTGTCTCTGTGTGTTTTTGTTCACTCATTGACATGCTGATAGGCTCAAATTAAGTACTTTTTACAGATGAGTAAATGTTTAGCTATGGATGAATGCAGAGTATGACTGAGCTGGTTGACATGTGAGAGCAAGAGATCATATGGTCCCCCTCCATGTGCAACTTGAACAGTAGCGTTAAGAAGGGCTGGTGTTTTACAGTAGCATTTGAAGATTTCCTAGAATCTCCCTGAAAGAATAACATGAAAATAACACCATTGAAAACCAACCATATGCCATTGTAGCAGTAATATCATGGGATGAAATGATGTGTTAAACTGATATGCTTGCATGAAAGATTGTCATAAACAGGGTTAACTGATGCCTATGGAGATGGCCATCTTGGGAATATTCCTTCAAAGGAATTCAATTAGCTGGAACTGTTTGTCTAACATCAAGTCCCCAGAGATCAAAGCAGATATCATCACACACAAACAGACACAATCGCCATTATAAACCCATACAGTTCTCCCGCGTGTGTGTGTGTGTGTGTGTGTGTGTGTGTGTGTGTCTGTGGAAGAAATATAAACGAGTTTCAGTTGAGACTTCTGATAACTGATTACTGGGTTCATCCAAATGAAAAGCATTACATTTCCTTAACTTCAATTGTAAGGCTCTTTCGGTTTGATAGCAGCAGGGCCTTCTCCGTTTGTCTATTTTTAGGCTAATCTCTCTTTTTTTTAAATATCTTCAACACCAATTTACCCTTCATCTTTAATGCAGGCCTGTATTCAGGAGTTTTACAGTGTTCTGGTGCTCCTTTGAGCTAACAGGCAAGACTATATTTAAAATCATATAGCTGAATGAATAGGCCTACATGGATTCTGCCAACCACTAACCCAAATATTCTTACCACTGCAAGTCGTGGAGCAGCAATGGTAGGTTCTTATAACAGGTTTCCGCCACATGCTGCTGTCTGAACAACTAGCCAAATCTACACCACATCATCTGGAGCTTTCAGCACAGCTGGGAGCACAACAGATACGCATATTTCCTGCAGAAAAATTAAGAGAATATACAGTAACTTCATACTGATTACTTTAGGGGGTGTAAGTATTATGTGATAAGATTAGACTTGTGTATATATCCTTTATTTATCCAAGTAACACTAATCCTAACCCTAAATTGAGACTGAGATTGAGAAAGAAATCTATTTTTCAAGGGAGCCCTGCTAACTTACTTCACTTGTAGCACGTATAAATGGTAAACATTTGAGTGGCTTTACCACTCCATATTAAAGTATGAATCACGTGGGCGGTGTTGTCTGCACTGAGAAAGAGAATGGAGGGAGAATACAGTCGGCCCACAATATGTTAATGAGTGAGTAATTTATTAATGATATGTTGCCCTGATGGCAAGTGCACTGATGTTAACTGTTTGCATTTTCAGGGGAAAACAAAAGTGTTCTGTTAATGTATGTTTATGGCCCAGAGAGTTTCATGCATATTTAATGCTTTTAAACTTGCAGTCTGAGTTTAATGTCATGAATACACGTGTGTTACAAAGGCTCTGTTCTGTCTCAACAATACAGGACCTCTCTGTCTTCGGAGCGGGTGCTGCTGTGTAAAAACGCAATGTTGATTTTCAGTGTTATGAATTTCTATGAATTTTAATTTGGCCATATACTGCATCATAATCATACTCATGAATGCACTCTTCTGGATACTTCATGCTACATTTTCTATAGGTTTCAACTCAAGACGTAGTGAACGATTCAGTTATTAGCAGGAAGACTCTCACACTTCCGGTTTCCCCAGCAATGGGCAAGCAAGAATCTTACTTCAACACTGAGGTAGTGAGTAGCCTCATCAGTGACGTACAATAGAAACCCAAGTGACAGTATACTTTATACAGGCTAGTTAGCGTAAACAGTGTCTGTGGCGCCGTGACTCTCTGCCCTCCGTGCTATCTGCTCCTCTCCGTCGCCTCTGCAGCGTCATTTCTCTGCAATGCTGATGCAGCTTCTGGAGGCTGACAAATGAGACCATTGCTCATCTTGGCTTCAGCATCGGTGCCCTTCTGGCACACTAGGCCCAGACCTTCACTACTATGCCCCATTAAAATGCTCAGACATTGCCGAGGGATAAAGAAATATTTACACAAGTATGTAGAGCTTTACCTTTTTGAACCCCCTGGAAAGCGTCAAAGTGGCCCCAAGCCGTGGTTAATGTTAATACGCCATCCTCTCTTTTAATTACTGTGGGAACAAAGGAGCTGCATAACGTGGGTCTATTTCGACTACGTTTGGGGTTTGTTTCAGCAAGGTTGCTCATCTTTAGCAAATATCATATGCTCATTGTCGCGTTGCATGTACTGTACAGTAGTTGAGGCTCTGACTATTGTGTGGTGACAAACATAAGCCCAGATTAAAGTTAAAGTGCCCGATGTTAACCCATTCTCTAAGATAAATAGGTTATATATGTTCAAACCTTTTAGTTTTGTAATAATGTATCACCACTACCACTAGTCCTCCTCCTGTTTGAGACATTGGCTGTGAGAATGTTTGTCCATATCAATCCACCTCGCCTCTGTCAGTCAGTCTCTTTGTGAGAGGTGTCGGCTCAGAGTCAGACCTGCCCTGTCAATCAAAGGCCATATCTGTGTGTTGATGGAGAGTGGTGGACTATTCTTGTTTTGGTGGACTAGTGTTAATTAGTGTAAATGTCCAGCACTGCAATTTTGTCACAAGCTAATTCAGACATACAGGTAGGCATGTTATATTGTAAATATCTAAGCTCGTCATAACAATTTAGCTTGTAACTTTCCTCTAACCAGGTGAGGCTGGTAAAGGTAAAAAAATCGGACGACAGGCTCATTGTAATGCATAGAACGGAATGAGGAATGGTATCAAACGCACTCCACCAGCCTCCCCTGTCTCGAAAGTCTTGATAAGCAAGCCCTGAAATGATGGATAAGGGAAAGTCTAATGACATGGGTAAGGGAGATTCTGAATGAAATGTAAAAAAATAAAAAGCATGAGGGAGAGGCGGGGGGGGGGGGGGGGGGGGGCTATGGTTCCGCCGTGACCCCTCTGGCTGTATCTGTATGGTGCCTGCCTACCCAGCAGCCTGTGCATGGAGAGTGGTCCCCCCTCTGTGGAGCCTACTGTGTATCAGCCCGGCTTTGTGCTCCTCTCATCTGGCCCAATAAAGAAAGAGCAGAGGAATGAGAATGACTGAGCTCGTTGTGCGCCGGGGCCGGTCATGTGATCTGTGTGTGGCTGAATGACTTTTCCCCTGCAGCCCCTGGCCTGTGCCATTATGTTTTATTGGAGGGGCTGGGAATGAAAGACAGCCAGGCCAGCACTGCCCCCCGGGCTGGGGCTACGCCACCTCCGCCTTCCGCCTCACTCACTCACACCACCGCCAGGCCTGCTGGGAGCCCGTCGCCATGGAGGCCCAGACAGAGAGAGGGGCGGTGGAGTGGACAGAGCAGACATGTGGGACAGTTAAATGGCAATTTACTGCTAGTGGAGGGGGCCGAAAATCACATGTTTCCCTTCCATACAGAGTATGGCTGGGGTATTTTTGGGACTCCCTCTCAGTTTCATCAACACATCCCTCTAAATAGATCTACAACCCTCAATGGAAAAAAAGTCATCTTGAGGAATGGGGATGGTGTCTGGCAGAACTTTTTAATCCTGCTGAATGATCTTTTGCTTTGACTGATGTCTGAGCCCTTTAGTAGTAGTGAGATACAAATCCAATCCTTTTGATTGTCATTGATTGATTTTCATTTTGGCCTTTTGCATTTCCATATTGGTGATTTTGATGTTTGATATGGGATAACAACAGCTTTTACGTCCTCTCCTCTGTCACAATTTACATTGTGACGAGGTGTGTTGCAAACACTATGGCCTGTGCTGGATGACGCCCCTCCATGAGCTAAGGCAGTCGTGTGTGTGTGTGTGTGTGCGTGTGCGTGTGCGTGTGCTTGTGTGTGCGTGTGCGTGTGCGTGTGCGTGTGTGCGTGTGTGTGTGTGTGTGTGTGTGTGTGTGTGTGTGCCTCGTGTGCGTGTGCGTGTGTGCACGTGTGTGTACTGTATCTGCTAATCCATATGATTGAGAAGTGTCAAGTATGAGAAGTGTACTTCGGCAGCCCGTATATTAAGACTTCATTAAATTGGAGAATAACAGAAGAGCAAGCTTTGGTAGTTCCGTATCTCATGTTTATTCTCTCAAACCCATTACAATAAAGTCATAAACATAATGTCATTTCACCAAGGGAAGTCACTGTGGAAGGCTACTGTGGTCTGACAGTTATATATATGACTCAGAAAGCATCAGACACATTAGTTTAACAGACCACTACTTTAAAGTTGAATCTGTGGCTAATGGGATGGAACAGATTTGGCTCTGGAGACACTCACACTCTTTATTTTAGATAAAGTGCATTTTGTAAATGTGCCATGTAGCTAACCTCAAACCCTAAGGACACAGAGTTCACTGTGGAACAACGTCTAGAATCACGCCTCCTCCTCTAATCGCTTCAAAGTGCTGGCAAGGCGTTCATTTTGTGGGCCTGCTTTCTTCCTTTGTGTGAATTGATTTGCAAATAGTACATAAACCTCAAGCTCAGGTAAAGCTGTGTGAAAGGTTGCGCTACTTGAGACCTTGGTCTCTCAGTCATAATGAATTGTTGTGGATGTAGAGTTTGTTGTGCTTTGATTCATTACTGCTGTGATTTGTATAGCAATACTGTTGTTGTTGTTAAAAAGTCAATGCTTCCGCTTGTCGTTTGAAAGTTCACTAAGTTGGCATACTCAGTAAATGGGGTAGGTGTTTTTTCAAGTTATCCTACATCCTGCCTCGTACATGAGCAACATTGTGACGTGCTACCAGTAGCCAGAGGCAAAACTGTTACACCTGTATATGAAGCACTTGATTGACAGATACTTGATGGAATAAGCTCTCCTCGGTCTTATAGCAGCTCAAAAGATTGAATGAATGAGAAGTCCCATCCACCTGCCTGATACAGAAATGCCAGAAAGGAAATTAAATGAAATGAAATGAGGCCATCATACAGGCTTTTGATTAAGCCTGGCACCTAATGTGTTCTGCGCTGCCACCTGTTGTTTACAAATAGACAGATATTGAGGTCGCTGTTTCACAGAGCGCGGTCTGTCACAACGTCCCGCAGCATTAGCTAGGAGCAGACTGAAGGGTTGTGGAAATAGAATTGCAAGACCGAATTTTTGGAGTAAAAAGTAAATGACATTGACTGGCACACACAGTTGATATTCATGTTTTATTGAATGGGATAATGAATAATTGAATGTCCTTCTCTCCCTACAGGGCCTTTGTTTTGGCTGTGCACAAAGCAATGTGGAGCAAATAAAGATCGTGATACACTGAAAACCAGAGGTAGGCTTTGCGCTAACGCTTTAATTACCGTTCGCACACCAGACGTACACACACACACACACACACACACACACACTGGCTGTCCACCGCTGGTTAAAAGTTATGCTACAAGCACTCATGCTGTACTGTATCTTTGTAAACCCCACCCAAAGTGTGTGTGTGTGTGTGTGTGTGTGTGTGTGTGTGTGTGTGTGTGTGTGTGTGTGTGCGCGTGTGTGTGTGCGCGTGTGCGTGAGAGAATCTCCCTTTTTCTCTCTCTCTCTCTCTCTCTATGGCCCTGCCATGTTTAATCCTCTATGCGATGCAGGCCAAAGCTCTGTCAGGGTTGGCCCACAACAAGACCATCAGGTTAATCTGGGGTCACTGGGTGCACATTCAACCATTCTGAGCAGTCATGCTGAGCACTTATCCAGCTTTCTCAGGCCTTTTACCGTTTCCCTAACTGATGGAATTTCTACAAGGAAAAACATGAATCTTTGTTTTTGTTTGATCATAATCCCTGTCTTTGCGTGCTGTGCTTCTCCTTTCCCAGAGGGGCACAGTGGCTCAGATGCCAGATGACTTATCCACATCAAGCAGCAGCACTCTGTCTAAGTCTACTGTGTATCTCAGTCGAGGCGCCGCAACACAGTGGCTTTCTTCTGCTGGGCATTGAGTTCACTTGTTTTGTGACCATTTGGGCAAAATATAATAAGCCGAGCCGTCCAAGCTTGGCCCTGCCAAAGGGCCTGCAGTCTGCAGTTTCCTCTTCCTGAGCGGAGTGCACTAAGGGCCAGCCTGCAGACAAAGAGGACATATTGTGGAAACCCCGCCGGAGTAACTGTACAACAGGCTATAAATGGAAAGGAGCTCTTTTTTTTTGAGGTGGGGGGTGGGGGGGGGGGGAATTCCTCAACAGTGGCAGAGTGGAAATCAGTTGGTGCATAAAGAGGCTTCTTCTTCCAGGAATCTGGTGGCAGCTGGGTATTCAACATTCATACAGTAGCAGGTGCATAAATTATGCAGGGATACATACAGCTGTACTCTACTCAGTCCTGTATGCCCCCCCCCCCCCCCCCCCCCCACATCAAATCAGATTATCTGGTTTGGCAATGGCATTAAGTATATAGCTGATGTAATGGAGCTAATGCAGCAGGATAAAGTACCATGGCGTGTGTGCAACACCAGTCTGAGTGGAGGTTGTGGAGAGTGGCCCAATGGAGGCCCGTGACTCAGGCTCTGGAGAGCGTGTGCATGAGTAGTGACAGGTGTTCATGCTCTCAGTACTGCTGGGGGGAGGATGAGCTCTGCCACGGTGTGATGGCTGCACGCAAAGGAACATGGGGGGGGGGGGGTGCACCCCACGCTACCACACACCACACACACATCATCAGTGGAACAATTATGTGTGTGTGGGGCTAGAAATGAGTCACTGATTCCAGTGAGGTTTTTAAATGGCAAGACCTCCCATCTCTTCCTCCTCACTTTCATGTGTTATTCATTATCTCATTGTCTAATGACAAACTCAGCTGGATAGCGAATGTATTAACTCATTGTGTTCAGTATTACTGCACTGAGTACGCTGTTGAAGGAGGATTGAGTGGCCGTCGTCATCTGTTTTGCATCTTCCCACGTGCCCCCTAATGAATGACTGTGGTGTGGGCTGTGAACTAATTTCTGAAATGTCAGAGGAACACTAGCGGGACCCTCCAACCGTCGTGGTTTTCTGTAAATCTGTGGAGCTGAGGTGTAGGTTGGGCTGTGGTGGTGCGAACTGCTAACCTATTTTAGCTGTGCTACATTCTGTTGATGCATCTGTTGGCATTTTCTCTCCCCACACCTTTGTTCCCCCTATGCTAGCTTAATGAAGCAGTTTGTTACAACAGGGCTGAAAGCTTTGACATATAGACCCTATATACTGTATAGGGTGGTACTTCTGTAGAGACACACCTCTTCAAACCTCGGCCAACCAAACCACTGGACTCCACTTGAACTTGAGATGGGGACATGCTTTATTGCTGCTGCTTGCAGTACCTCAAGTTGGTGCTTTTTTGTGGTCATTTAGTATTCACCACATTAATGGACCACTGCTTTAACCATTGAGCCCTACCCACGTTTTATCCCAGCTTGGCAGCTTTTCATACCAGTCAGCCCCTTGACTGGTCTTAGTCTTTCCCTGCATCTCTACCTACATATTAGAAACGCTGACTTGCATTTGACGCTAGAGAGATGTCAGCTCTATGAAACATCAAAGAGCCCTGGTGGTGCGCTCGATCCCGGCGCCTCCAACCTGCAGGCTTCCCTCCTCATACGGAGGAGAGGAGCCCTGCCCTGCCCTGCCTCCATGGAGCGCTGGGGATATTATACCACATCAATGATGTCTTCACACACAGCTTCCCCCCACTGCACTGTATCAGGGGGTTGCATGTCTCCGACCTGCAGGCAGAGTGGGTGGGGGGCGGGTGAAGGGTGGGTGGAGACGGGAGATTAAGGGGTGGCTGCCTGGTGATCATGGCTGTAATCCAGAGCTCCAGTGTTGGGCCCTTTTGAAGCTCTGTCTCTCCTCCAACTCTCCTTTCTCTCTCTCTCACACACTATACAGATGAAAGAGTGATGGGGGGGGGGGGGGGGGGGGATACTTGGATCAGCAGCTACAGGAGTTCAGCAGCTACAGTTTAATGGTCTGGGTGGATGGAGGCAGGCCTGCTGTGGCACACGTGCAGAGCGTGTATGTTTGTCTCTGAGCCGACATCAAGGTTATTTATGCGTTTGTGTCTCTGGATTTGTCTGTTTGTTTGAGTCAGGAAGTGACATGGTTTGGAGTTTATGAACTGTCTCTAGCTGCTTGGCAGTAGCTGCTGCCCTCACTCGTTGAGGCAGTCTGTGGTGTAGTGTTCTGCTGCAGGATGTGTGTGTAGGGTGGGAGGAGGCCCCCCTGTGTGTGTGTGTGTGTGTGTGTGTGTGTGTGTGTGTGTGTGTGTGTGTGTGTTACCCCACCTTGCCTTGCTGACTCCAGCAGTAATGTTGACGCCCAAAAGTCTCTCCTCCCCCACCCCCCCCAGCACATGGATAAGTCATCCTAAATCAGTGTGTTGATGTACAATCAGCATGCTAACTCAGAAATTCTTATCACTCATCGAGACACTACAGGCTGGGTAACTTGTGTATCTAGACTATATGGCTGAAAGTTGCCATATTGCCTTGACTGGACGGAATGTGTGTCACTCAACGCTGATTTTGTTGGCCAACATGAAAAGGCATTGATGCAGTAATCAGAGCCTGGAGAACAATGGCGACTGCCTTTCTTTATTGTACAGCTTAGACTTACTGCTCACCCTGTTGAGAGGCGTGACAGGTATATTGTCAGAGGAGCTGAGAAACCCTCAGACTGGACCAGGTGGCTTTAATTAATGGCTTTACACATGGATAGGCTTATTATGGACATGGGTGGACGGTGACAATGGCCTCTTTCACTTGACAGTGCTGGGTCTGACACCCCTGCATAGCATGGGGACATCGCCGGACTGCAAATTAGCCTAATCTTTACCCACTCAAGATGGCCGTCCACACAAACAACCCTCGAGTCGCCACGTAAATCCCTGCAGGGTTGATGTCCATTCACAGTGCGAAAGAGAAATTCAAATTCAACCCAAGGAAGCATTGGGGTTTGAATTCGACCCCCCCCCCAATAAACTCTCTCTCTCACTCTCTGGTGTTACCGTCCGTTTCTGATGCACACAGCTTGATCTACAGTCCTGCTTACTTCACTTCTCCACAGGAGAATAATGTGACGTTTGGAATCAATGTAGTGAACGTGGCCAGGCTGGTCAGTACCGCTACTAAACAGCCCTGGCCTGTGTGGATCAGTGTTTTACTGGAGCTAGAGGAGTCCTTGATGTCGTGTTTGTTTGCTCTTGCTCAGGGCTGTTCTCCATGCTGTCCATAATGAGCTGCAGCTTACATGAGCGCTCCACATGTTGGAGGTTCGATGTTAAATGATGACAAGGGGGAGACAAATGGTTGGCTTTGGCCATATGCTCACTCCTGGGCCTAAACAGGGCTTTTATGTAGCCACTGGTCTAACGAGCATCAGCCCTAGGGGAATCACTGCTACTGGTTGATTGGTTGATGCTCTGTTTTGACTGCCTGGTCTGGAGAGGCCCAGCTCAGGTGGTTTACCCATGTTCTGCTGTTATGAGTGACCAAACTGGAGAAGAGGAACATAGGGTTATATTGGGTTCAACAGATTTCAACATTAGGCTGAATCAGCAACTGTCTCTATATATACTTCCTGTGTGATTTCATGGAAGGTTACATTTCTTCTTCTCCTTCTTCCTTATTAGTTGAGAGTATCTTGTGGAACCTTGTCGCTTGGAACCTCCTCCTCAGGCTATTGTGTCTGGGAACGAGATTATGTAGCTGGCAATGGAAGATTATCTTTCTTACACATAACAAGAATGTGTGGTTATTGTGAATGTTTATTTTAGTGGATTTATGGCAGCAGACTCCCACGCAGATGTGCTGGCAGAGCGTGCCCGGCTAAGTGGGCACAGAGGGGGCAAGAATCATCCACGTGGCAGTGCTTCAGCCTGGCCCTGTCGTTGGAGAGGTCTTTGAGGTCGCACTAACAGTGTGCTGTTCTGTTAATACTGAGGCTCCCCACAGTTGGCCAATCTGGACAGGGGAGGAAATTAAGAGCACATTTCTAATGAAAACCCTCTTCTGCCATGGATTTAACTCTGGAACCTCTAACAATCATCTGCGTACTGTACTGTTAGTGTCTCTCTTGTCGAAATCTCTTCTTGAGGCTCTTTGACGCTGTAAAAATGATTAGTTTTTTCTAATTACACTATTAAGGGGAATTTCGGCACTCTCTGTCGTCATCTAGGAGGTTGTGAACACGTTGTTCCTGCAACATCAGAAAATGTGCCACTGCAGCAGCCCTTTAAGGCAGACACACACATGTGACATTGATTCTAATGGAACCCACCTGCTGTCCAATGCCCTTAATAGAGAGATCGATGACTAGTAAAGACCATGTGGGGCACATCAGACCAGGCCACTCTGAATTACATAAGTAACAGGGTGTATTTGCAGTATAGTGTATTAATAATATGTAATATATGTGCAATGTAGTGGATGTGCAGTGCGGTGGAGGTAGTCATATGGTATATCTGAAGGTATTCTTGTAGCTACCCTGTTTTACATGGACAGTTCACATATTGGTGTTATTATCTATTAGTCCAGTCAGTGATTACTGCCACACTAACAGACGATGCATCAGGCTTTTCCAGGGAATAGACAGCAAGGAGAATGGCAGGTCAGTGTCACCGTTCAGTTCTGCACCAGTTCACACCATTTGATCGTTTGTGATATCATTCAGTCACACAGACAGAAAGTTGGTGTTTCATTTATTTCTGTCAAACCAGTTCCTCTGCACTTGAATTAAAGAATCAAATTAGTAAGCCCCATGCCTGTCCCTGCTCCTGTCAGCTCACCGGGTTAGCCCTGGGACATACAGGACAGGCAGACACCCGCCCAGTCAATGCCTGTAAGCCTATGGAACGAGAGAATACTTAAGATTATCCCAAACAAGTTCTGCAATCACGTCAAAGCAGCGGCGTCTCAAATCCCATCCGAACATGGTCGTGTATTGTTTAGCTGCTTGTCTGTGCAGGGGACTTAATGTATGTAGCAGGGAACCAATGACTGGCGCGGTGAGGCACAGCTGTATCACACTCCCTCTCACTGGAGGCTGAGCAGATTACAGGCTTCTGAAGCCACCCTGTGTGTGTGTGTGTGTGTGTCTCTCTCTCTCTCTCTCTCTCTCTCTCTCTCTCTATCTGTTTCTGTTTCTCACTCACTCACTCAATCCCTCACTCTCTTTCAAACACACACGCGTGTGCGCACACACACACACACACACACACACAAACACACAGAGAGAGAGAGAGAGAGCTCTCAAATGCATCCCTCTTTCCTGCCTTGTCCTCATTAACAAGTGCTTTAGTCGTGCTCCTGCGTCATTTCTTCTCTCAAGTTGACACTCCCCAGACCTGCAAACCTCCCCTTGCCAGCAGCCAAAGGGCCCGATCGTACTCTGAGTGCTGAGGAATGTGGTAACCTAGCAACGGGGGCTGAAGTGACACACCGCTCTGTTGGGTTGTGATGGGCGGCTGTGCATCAGGGATAGCTGGGTCCGCTGCTGGGATGGATGGAGCTAGTGGCATGACTTGCTACGCAGTCTATATCTGTCTGGGCCGTTCATCCTAACATGAAGTATGCATGGGGTTGCCAGGTAATGGAGTATCCATTGTGGGCGGAAAGGCAACAGAATCGTAGAGTAAGTCCTTGAGGGAAGACATCCTCCATTACAGGTACTCAGAGCTCGCTCTGCGTAGGTGAGTACTATGTACATTATCAGTCATAATGAGTTACCCCACAAATGGAGAGAGGGTGACCTGGTCCACACCTATTTATAGAGGTGGGCTTGCTAACCTGCCTCATCAGCAAAACCAACATCCTCCATATGGAATAAGTGAGTGGCTATTTTCAGTGCGAGTGAGTGAGTGAGGTCTAACCGTTAAGCAGCTCACATGCCCTCTGTCTCCTGTATTGTGAACATTGTTCTAGGCAGAGTCGATGGAAACATTACACTTGGAGAGCGGTGCATGATGGTTAACCACATCCTCATCCTCATCCTCCTAGCAGCCTGGTATGAAGTCATGATGGTGCTGCTAAGATAGACCATCATGATCTTGTTAACCGCACAGAGAGATATGGGGGGGGTGCAGACACTTCCTCTAAGACACAAATGCAAAGAGTGTGAGAACAATATCTTTGTCTCTCTCAAAAGTGTCGTTTATGTCATGGCCAGAATTAAACATGTGACATTGATCCTAATGGAACTCATCTGCTGTGCAATGTCCTTAATAGAGAGATAGATGACCATCAAAGACCTTTAGACAATGAGGCACATTAGACCTGAATACAAATATTTTATATCTTTTATTGCCCCATTTTAGTGTTGGTTTCAAATCCTGCCTCAGCTGTACTGCCAATCTGCAACAACAACAAAAATTGCTTTTGAGAAACAACAGATGCCCATATGTTGACTGATCAGTTTCTTTTTACCCTTTTACTGTTGATACTATGCTGTTGATTCATCTTTACAATCATCACACTCATAATTGAGTGAACAGTTTGCACTCTGCTTTTTTTGTATCTATTCATAATCATGTTCTGTGTACAACATGCTGAAACCAACAGGGGAAGCAGATTCACGTTACTAAAGCTGTCCATCTCAAACCAATAACCTGAGTATCTGTGTGTGTTCTTTTCACCATCTATTCTAATAAGATATTGCAACACTATGTTTAACCTTGGGTCTAAAGCCCTTTGTCGTTCTGTGGTGAAAAGAGAAAGGAAGTGTGTAAATTGCGGCAATGTGTCTAAACAATGGTTTACTTCCTCGAGTTTCCTGCGCAGCAGGCAAATAGTCAGCAGTCTTGGGAGATGCTCGGAAGCCAAGTAGTGTCATAACAGCGTGCCTTCTCACCCAACTCACTCATCAAAGTGATACGTAGGGAAATTGGGACACATGGCTATAGTTATTAAACCAATTAGCAGAAGTGTTCTATTAGAACATCATGAGCAAATGACACATCATGGTCATTTCTTTATTTCCAGGGAGCTTCGGTGAAATGCTATCAAACTGTTCAAAGGACAACATAGTTTCATTTCTTCCGATGTTTCTTTTAGAAATTGTCAAACATGGTAGAAAAAGGGCGGGAATGGTTGAGTAAATCATTCAGGATGCTTACACATGCATTAGCACTGTTTCCCTTGGGAGCAACATGCCTTGCTGGTGGGTACAGAACGTTCCAATGTCCTCCAACTGACCTCTGGTTTAAATGTAGCTCCTACTGCTCTGGGCTGGGGTGATCATCTCACACAAGATGGTACTGTAGGAATGCTAGCCCACTAGTCACAGTCATGCTACCCTCGCATCCACCATTGAACAGTCATAGGGTGTCTCTGGGAATGGATGATGATGATTTAAGTGGCAGTGAAACCAGAGTTAGCTTGACTATTTCCGACACATATTACAACTCCGTAAATCTGAGTGTTTGAGGTGATGAATCTAAAGGTAATCAGAAGATGATTAGGGATCTAATGAATATTTCAGTGGGTAGGGCAGTGGCAGGGTCTAGGAGGGGTTTAATGGTGTTGATTTATAAAGCGCCTTGGGGGAATCAGAGTGGGGAGGTCGATAGGGCAAGTCCTGGACACAGCTGCAATATTAACACAAGGTCAGCTGTCAACAGACTCCTGGAGGGCTGGAGGCCTAAATCTAGGGATCAGCCGGTCCAGCTTTTTTCATTCATGTTTTCAAATGCTATATGTTTTGATGTTTGCCTGGTGGGCTCAGGGGAGGGTCCTCGTTCTGCTCTACAGGCTCGTCATCAGCACTCAGGTCCTAGCCTTCTCCAGCACACTTAGGATGCCACCTCTGAAACTGAGTCGCCCTGACACAATGGTGCCAGCGCAGGACCCTCCCACCCGGAGCCTAGACTGACAGGAGCAGGCAGGGCAGAGGACAGTGGCCTTCCCAGCAGCCCAGGGGAAGGATGGGCCAGTGCTGTGATCCCTGCTCAGCCAGCGGAAAAGAGACGTGAAGGAAGAAGCTGGAGCCGCCTCCTCCTCCCAGGATCCTCTCCTCAGCAGAGATGGTCGTGGAAGATGTGTTATCCGCGTTTGGACAGCTCACAGTCCGTAATCCCACACAGAGAAGCATCCTTGCACGCCCTAAAGCAGCTTGCTGAAATGAACCATAAACAGTGGTGTAAAAAAGCTCCACTCAGCTCCGTTCCGGGGAAGGAAAGGCGTTACGGTCCAAACTTGACTGTCTCACTTACGTTCTCTGTCCTTTATGGCTGTGTGTGCAGAGTTCAGCTGTACAGAGGCTTTTCTTATCTCCACACGAGGGGATAGAGTGGATCCTGCTTGCCTTTTAATTAAGGGGTTTGGAGCATCTTCCAGCAGACCTCCTGGTGGGCACATGCAGTAAAAAGAGCCATGAAACATGATAATCCAGGCCAGATACACAGGGGCTAATCTATTGACTCCATTCCCTTTGAAATGCCCTGATAGTGCAGGGGAGGAGGTTCTGCAGAGCAGAAATGCTAACTTGGGTTTAATGAAGAAATAGATTCAGACTTTAGTGTTAGGCACTCAGAGAGACTCCAAACAGTGGACTAATTCATACTGTTGATCAAGAGAGCCGCCCCCTATTCCACATAGTTTGTTCTTCCTCTACATCTCAGATGGATTTATCTCAGAGGATTCCTGACTCAAACTGGAGCTTGTCTGCTGTTTCCTTTTTAATTCAGAGGAGGGCATGGGGAGGCAGACTGCTTTTTAATTCAGAGGAGGGCATGGGGAGGCAGACTGCTTTTTAAATTGTTTTTTCCTCCCTCTTTTTGGTGAGCACTGGTCCTTGTAAAAGGGAGGCAGATCAGTCCCTTTGTGGTCTGTGTGAGAGGAGGAAGAGGAGAGGAGGAGAGAGGGGGGGAGGTGCTTGGCCTTCTTTAGGGCTCAGTGGTCGCTTGGGAGGTTTCGGGGAGGTTTGGATGGATCACGCCTCCTCCAGCAGTGGTATTGTGCGTGAGTATTTCATCGCCACTTGCCAGGTGACCCCCCGTGACCCCATGGCATTGGGCCAGTCCAGCCTGAACAAGAGCTCTCCTCAGAGGGACACAGACATAGCAGTCAGCCCCCGGAAACAACCACACTCTCTCTCTCTCTTTCTCTCTCTCTCTCCTCCAGCTTATGAATATCATCAATAACATCACACCAGGCCATGCATGTGATGGAGGGGGGAGTGGGGTAGTGAACAGGAAAGGGACGGGGAGGGGGAGGGGGAGGGAGGGGCAGAGCTCTTTGAGGGAACGGATATGCCACACAGTCATGTTTGTATAGATCATAAACATACTGTATAGAAATGTTGATGGATCAGAAATTCATTACAGTGTTTTTTTAAATATTGGTGTTGTGATTTGGCTTAATCCAGGGCTCGCCTTGCAGCTGTTGTGATAATTGAATCGCTAGCTAGCACTCGTGTACACACACACACACACACACACACACACACACACACTGCTCACCCACACTCACATTCACACTACTCACTCACAGGAAAACAGTCCCCTCAGCTCCCCCTTTCTCACACACACACTCTGCTTTGAGTCACATGAATAGTGCACTAGTCTTTTTCATATTGCATTGTTTGTTAATGCCTTGTATGTGTTCGTGTGAAGGGGGTAGGTTGTTGATTGCATGTGGTGTGTTTGTGTTAAATGGTTTAGGTCAGAGATTGTGTGAGAGCGTGTGTGTGTGTGTGTGTGTGTGTGAGAGTGGAATGAAGGAGGCAGAAGCCTCTGAGCATTAACCTTGAATGGTGCCGGGCAGGCTTCCTCCTCGTGATGCTGCGTGACGGCAGAGCTGCAAGCTGGGAGCACAGGGACGATGCCGTCCCCAGGGGACTGGGACTCAGCATGTGATGCCCAGAACTGATCATTATCGTGCTCCTTTTGTCAAGTGTTTGGGGCTGCGCTCCTCCCCAAGGCTGTCCTCCTCCTCCTCCTCCCTCTCCCTTTCTGCACTCTCCTTGTCTCATTCTCTCCATTTTACAGCAGTCCGCCCCTCCGTCTTTCTCTCTCTCGCTCTCTCTCCTCTCCTCTCTCTCAGACAGGCATCGTATAGCCCTCTGTGTCTCCTCTTTCCCCTCTTAATCATCTTCTATCTCATTATCTCTGCAGACCTCCTGCTCTCTCTGTCTGGCAGTCTATTTTAACATTCACTCTGTTCTACCTGATGAGGGGTAATAGAACAGAGGCAAAGTATTCCACATGGAAAGACTTCAAGAGAACCGAACAGAGAGAACCAACCATCTTGGTGCTTTTTCTCCCCAGAAGCGGGAGAGACTGGCGAGGTTAGGCTATGATGTTGAGTTAAGTTGTCCTGAGACACACCCGACTGGCTAGGTTCACACAAAGATCCATGGTCTCAGAGATGGATGTATAGGCAACTGTATCTGCGATTATATTGGCTCTCCTTCCCCCTCTTCTCTCTGTTCCATGATGAGGGCATCCTGCCGGGGCCTACGATGTTCTGTCCCGACAGTTTTCCATAGGGGGTCCAGACCTTCATCCAACAGAGGGCTGTAAAAAGCCTCCACTCCCCCTACCCTCCAGTGCATAACGTGACTGTGTAGCCCCCTAATGAATCTAACCCCCATCACCTCCCCATCAAATATACATGCATCCATGCATGCATCAGCAGCTTCCTTGCAGTTAGCCCAATGCGATAGCATACCTTCAAGATAGCACAAGTGTCCCATGAATAATTGACATGCATCTGAATGCGTGCATGCTGTGGATGGGGAAAAAAAATGTGTTTTTTTAATCTCTTCTCCTCTCCTGTTTTGGTTCGGTGGATAAACTGCAGTTACATGACACATTTTTACTTGATTTAATCACATTTTTATTGTATCCTCAGAAGATCCTTGAGATCATTGGCTCCAATTAAGGATCTTGATGAATTTTGTCCATCTACTCAAATGGCCTTTACCTTAACTAATTATACATCCTTTGCTTCTGGTAATGTTCTGGCCCCATAATTGTTTTTCCCCTAAAGGTCCATTGATCATGTGTGAAAAGCGGTATTATATGTTTTCTGAAATGCCTCACTGATGGCTATCAGTTGTTTCTTTTTCAGCAGAGAGAGCAAAAATAGGAGTAAAAAGCTAAACAAGTGCCTACGGCAAGCAGGTGTTTAAAAAAAATAAAATAAAAAAGGAATAATTAATCAGTTCATAGAGTGAAAGAGGGAAGGGGAAAAGAAAGAGATGAAAGACCTTCAGTTCAAAGGAAGCAGTGAGGAGCTCACTCCTGCCTGTGTTTTGAGGATTTAGGGGTCTCCACAGTGGGCCCTGTAGTGAACTAGAGAGTCAGGGCTTATGGGCACACCTGTCATGGAACCTGCTGAGACTACTCTGTCTTCTGACACTGCCTACAGGGTAGACGAACAACACTGGGAGTGCTCCTGTGGTGCTGTGTGACATGGTCAGCTGACCACACATTGTGTGTGTGTGTGTGTGTGTGTGTGTGTGTGTGTGTGTGTGTGTGTGTGTGTGTGTGTGTGTGTGTGTGTGTGTGTGTGTGTGTGGCGCACGTGTGGGAGTTTTCATCATTTTGACAATAACTAGACTAAATCATTATTCAAATGGAAAAATATGACTAAAACTTAATGCTATTTTAGTCAAAATGACTAAGACTAGACTGAATCTGTGCATGGCCTCTCTTTCTCCTTTAACACAACACTGTCTTTCTCTGAAAGCCCAGGCAGCCTTCACTGTGTTTAGCCACGATCATCCCTTGCTCAAAGATTACTTTACCATGTCCGACAGCGCACGCCAAGCCGTCTGACTGGCTAAAAGAGATCAATAAAAACATTTTCCCCTCAAAGCCAATCCAATCTCCCTCTGCTGACCGATGGTTATGTAGAGAGGAGGTGGATTATTGAGGATGTTTGAGTGTTTCAGTGACGGAACAAGCTGTAAGTGTCCACGATTACAGCAGTTCCAACAGCACTGACCATGGCGGTGCAGTTCAGTTTCCTCCCTGGCCGGCTGCCCACTCATGGCTTGTCATGGCGGATTACAGCGTTAACCCACATTGTGGCGTGTGCTGCATTTGCGAGCCGTTTCGCGGAGCCCACGGTATCATTGCCAGGTCAGGGTCAAAGGGCACAATATGACTGTATTCTCTGAACTGCTGTGAATATGAGATTGAGGGATTGGATATCACAGAGATTCCACTTGATCTGCCTCTCTATCTACATGACTCTGCTTTAATCTGGACCTATAAACCAGTGTTGTTCAGTTGTTGAATGGATTTCCTCTCTGATCCTGTCTCCCTCTCTCCAGTGACCTAGCGGGAGGCGGTCAGTGTGGATGTCGGAAGAGAGTTCCTGGCTTGGTCCGTGCGCTACGGGCGGCCATTGTGTGTCAGTCAGCGTGCTGCTGTTGTGCTGATTGATTGATGGAGAGAGAAGAGGGCTTCCTAGTGACGAGGGGCAGCATACAGGGCTTCATTCTCTCTCCCTGCATGTGTTTTAGTGACTGAACTTCCTGCTCTTCCAGTGGAGACAGAGCCATGAGGCTTAGGAGAGAAGGAGAGACGAGGGGGGTGGGGGTGGAGTGTGTGTGTGTGTGTGTGTGTGGGGGGGGGGTCGCTTATTGAAAATATTTTCTTATGACACATCTGAGGGCAGACAGTGGCTTCAGCTGAAGGCTAGATCAGCACTCTGTCTTCTCAATAACACTCGAATTTATGGTCCATGTGTCTTGAGATACTACATATACTGTATACACACCAAGCTAATTTCATATTTGTTTGGAGTGACATTCATTCTCCCTGGGCAAATAAGAATGTCCAGTCCGCGTCTTCAGTCAACCACAGCAGTTTTCTCGCCAGTTCAAATGTTTTGTGTGCGTGTTGACAGTGCAAAATTCCATTGCAGCTCAGTCGTAAACAGTCTTCTCCACTGAAAGTATTTCAAGATGTTATCTTGTCTGTCGATGCATTACCATATTCCAAGACCTGGTTCATACCACAGAGGCACACTCCACTTGGCACAGTGTCAGTAGGAGAAGAGAGAGCTCTCATGTTGGAATTGTGTAGTGTCCCTTTATATCTACTCTCTTCTCCCTCCACCCACCTCTCCTCACTGGCATCCATAGGACGCCCCCGATGCTGTCAGTGATGTGATCATGGAATAATCAATGAGTGAAGTGAATACTCCCATGACCAGTCCTCCATGGGTCCCCTGCTCCCCGACTAGCTCTCCTGACATCAGAGCCCAGTGTGATAGAGGCCGTTTTTTCTCCTGACCATGAAAGAGACACACTGTTTGTGTGAGTCATCAGCAGCTTGACTGTGTGTGTGTGTGTGTGTGTGTATGTATGTGTGTGCGTGTGCGTGTGTGTGTGTGTGAGAGTGTGTCAGGCAATAAAACTTCCAGAGTTGCTTCACAGACAAGAGCTCTAATAAGGGAAGCATGTCATCTGAGGAAACAGCAAACCTTGAGCCATGTTCAAGTGTCCCTTCTATTTAATGAATTATGTTGCATACTCCCCCCCCCCCCCCCTACCCTTCTATTCATTTTCAGACAGGAGAATGTACTATTGATTAACAGTCAAGTTAATTATCTCTATTTTCTCTGTCTCTCTCTCTCTCTCTCTCTCTCTCTTTGTAGAATATAGATAATGGGCTGTGTGCAATGCAAGGATAAAGAAGCAACGAAACTCACAGACGACAGAGACATCAGCACATCTCAGAGTGCAGGTTACCGCTATGGGGCCGATCCCACGCCCCAGCACCAGCACTACCCCAGCTTCGGGGTCACCGCCATCCCCAACTTCAACAACTTCTGCGCGCCGGTCGGCCAGGGGATGACCGTCTTCGGAGGAGTCAGCACCTCGTCCCACACTGGGACCCTGCGCACCCGCGGGGGAACAGGTAGGGGTGTTGATATGTACCCTTTAGATCGACCCGTCCCCCCAAACCCACCCCCCCCCCCCCCGACTTCCCCCTTCACCTCACGGCCCTGCCGCGGCCCCCAGCCCTGTGTGGAACGTCCGGCCGGAGTTAGTACAGGGCTTTGTGTGTGGCTCATTGTTTATGTGGGGAATATTCCCAGTCAGGATATCCTTTATGTTTGACTGAGCCTCTGCTGCTGAAGAGGAACTACCGTATTTTCACTTCACTTAGCAAGAGTTTCTCTGAAAGTCTGGATTATTTCTGCCCTAAATAATCCAAATCCACACAGTCGCAGGGGACCGGAGGATTTAATTTATTTTTTTAATTTTCTCCTGGTAAATTTGGGTACAAGCTGTATCTCCCTCTCCCTCTCTCTCAACCATGTGAATGACACACGTGAGTGCCTAGTTTGTCTATGAGGGTGTTTGCCCTCCAGTCCAAGCTCATAGGAGACACTGAGGACAGTTTATGATGACACACACTGTACCGTAGGGAATCCATTTGTCTCTACATATCTATAGTACAGTAGTTAGATAGTCATCGGGGAAATTCACAGCTAATACAGCATGACCCATGACACTTATGCGAGACCCATTCAGTGTTTTTACATATCATACTGGGGATTATTCAATAGTATACCATGCATAAGCAGTGCCTGATGGTTGTGGCTTGCTCTGGGGCTTCCTGTACATGGTACGATCACTGCTGCAGAAGTGTGAAGGGTCGATGCATCGTTGCAGCTCTGAAAGCCCCCAGTGACCTCTTTTTCTCTCTCTCTCTCTCTCTCTCTCTCTCTCTCTCTCTCTGTCTCTCTGTTTACTTATGTTGTTGTTTTCTGTCTTTACGGTGGAGCACAGTTGGTTTTAACAGGTTTGTTGTGTATTGACAGACAGGGGTCCACTCCTCCTGGCCTTGCTGCCTCCAAAGTTTCTCCTACCCACACTGGTCCACAGTCACACAAGGGCCTTAGAGGTAACCCGGGGCCTTTGTGATGAGCTAAGGTGGGCCTTTAGGATGTGCTCTCTCAGCTCCCTCATTAGCCCCACTGATCCTGTCAGCATGCTCCTCTGATCACCAGGGAAAATCCCCAGGCCAGGCTGGCCCACCTTGGAAGGTCAAAACCATGCTGCTGCTGCCGCTACTGGTGGTTAATATCACTGCTCATTCCAGCATAGGAACTATGTTAGCACTGTCGTCCTCCTAGTTAGCCTTGGTTGTGGATGGCTGGAGTCCAGCGTTAGCCACAGGCATTGATTAAGAGGCCCATTAGAATTGCTGGGTAATGATATCACCTCTGTCTGTCTGGCTGTGGGGAGACTGGCTGGGAGGCTGCTCTGAAGCTGCAATGGACCACTTGGGTGGTTCCTTAGTGTGCATCTCTGTGGCAGCATGGCTGTCTATGAGAGTCTGAGTCACTCACTAGTTATCACTGGGCTGATGATGTGAAAAGAAACTTGTCGGTTTCCAGTTTCCACTATATTGATACAAAGTCAAATCAGTGGGAATGAGCGAAAGGGGACAAGAAGGAAAGAAAGCTCTTTAGGAATATTTGGATTTAGCCTCTGAGATTTAGGCCGTCTATAGGGAGTCAGGAGTAGTTAGAGACCGGCTCAGCCTCAGCCCCTCTCCAGGGACCACTGGACAGCATGGACATTAGTGTATGGAGACCTAATGCAGCCCCTCTGGGGCATGGGGGGGCTTTAACTGTTGTTTCTGTCTAATCTGAGGAAGGAATGTCTCTTTCTGATATAATTCCTCCATTACATGTGATGTTGGTGTGCTACTTGCCTGCCTACCTGCCAGCCGGTATGAAGTATGAAGGCTCATTTCCAGGCATTTATACTGCAGCCCGTAAACCGGATGATTTCAAATCGAAATTCAATACAGCTTATAACCACTGCATCCCGAAATGGTCTTCTTTATGTAGAGAGCTTATGCAGTGCACCCACCGTCGGTTCAATGAGAGTCCCAGGTTAATTTGCTCGTCCTAATCGTGCGAGTGCTAACGCAGTTTTTTTCTTCCTCCCCGCAGGAGTCACCCTCTTTGTGGCACTTTATGACTATGAGGCGCGGACAGAGGATGACCTCAGCTTCAGGAAAGGCGAAAAGTTCCAGATTATCAACAGCACGTAAGTCGGCACTGCTGCTTTATCGGCCAGACTGCACTGAGGGGAACTGCGGCTTTATTAGGTACTGATTTAACTGAGAAAAAGTGGTGGTGAAATTGATGTGACAGCAGTTCTTTGAACACATGAGTGACCGCAGTTTTATCTACATTTTAAGACGGGTGGAGCAGAAGCTATTTAGTCCGCAGTGAAGTAGAATAGCTCTGTGTTGATGCTCAGTCGGTTACAGAAGAAATCCCTTTGAACTGCAACAAGAAGTGCAGCTAACCGACTTCCTGTACCTACAGTGACGGCCGTGTCGGGTATATGGTTACAGTACCCTCTGTCAGCAAAACTGTCTCTGCTTGCTCTGTGTGCGGGAACACAGCTGAGCCTGCTTTCTACCATGTTGCTGCTGGTCTTATAGGAGCTTATGTTGATGACTTTCTTTTCTTCATGTGAGACTCCCCTTTCAGCATGCTATAGAGTTTCACACATACTATAGAGTTACGCGCTTCTGGCTTTTTCTCACAGGGCTGTTCACGTCTGTTTGCATTTGCGATTTTCTGTTGTCTTGTTATTTGTTCCTCGGGTCCGTTTGCAGGCTTACCCCTCTACTGATCTCTTCACCTTAAACGGTTTACCACAGTGCCGCCTCACCCACCACACCCATAGATAGGCTTCTGCTCTGACATCCTGTCCTCGCTGGTGGAAGGGCTGCTCTTCCTCCCGATACCTCAGCCAAAACCACCTCTCAGTCTCACCGCCAATCCAGAGCTTAGGCAGGAAGAAACCATCATTAGGGCCCTATCCTCCCTCCCTCCCTCCCCCTCTCCTCCCTCCCTCTCCTCTTCCTGATCAAGGGCCAGCCCAGACAGACAGAGCTGCATCCCTAGCTCTCCATCATCTGTCCCACCCACGCCTGCCTGCCTCCCTCCCTCCAGTGGCTCTGGGGCTCTCTTCCAGCTGGACACACTCCCCCCTGCTGGTGAGAGTAGGAACAGCAGGCTGGGAGCCCAGTCTCTTCCCTCAGTCAGAGGCTGGCCTGGCAGACAGTGAATGGCAGATGCTTGTTCAGGCAGGGCTCACGTGAGCAGCCATGGGACGCCCCACAGGAGACAGAGCACAGTGCCATGACAGAAGGGACTGTTGTGTGTGTGTGTGTGTGTGTGTGATGGCATCTTCCAGCAAAACGCTGAGATTGGAGAATGCATCAAACATGGTATAAAGTTGGAAAGGACATAGGCATGTGTGTGCACTGTAGGCAATGGTGCTAGACCACTGGACCACCCCAGGCCACAAGAAGTATGTTATTATAAAACAACAATAGGCATAATTAGGAAATACCTCAGATGTTTTGATGAATGGTTCAAGTCTTAACTGTTAGTAAATTATGAATTGTTTTTGTGCCTCTCAAAGCTATGAATAGTTTGCTGTAGTGCCTCCCTGACTACGCTCTGTTGACAGAATCCAGTCCTTAATTATTCTCTCATCAGCAGGCACCACAGGGAGAGGGGATTAGAATTATTTTGGAGACAGGAGGGAGGCTCTTTGTTTACTTATTTTGTTGTTTTTCTGTCTTTGTGGCGGAGCTGGAGACTGGGGCCCACCCCTCCTGTCTGTCATTCTCTCTCTCTCTCTTTCCATCTCTCTCCTCTCCTCAGCAGACAGATTGCTCAGAACAGGAGTCCTTCCCTCCCCTCTGCTGTTAGCATGCACACTCTGCCTCCCCTCAGAGGGATCCTTCATTCTGCTCTCAGAACAAAGGAAATCAGGCCCATTGCTGCCTGTGATCTAGTCCCAAGGCACTCCCCATGTTTTTATTCAGCTCAAATGAAAGACCACCACTAGCTTGCCCACTACTGCTCTCCCTCCCTCCCTCCCTCCCTCCCTCCCTCCCTCCCTCCCTCCCTCTCCCTCCCTCTCTCTCTCTGTTCCTTCCAGGCCATTGTGGTGAACACTTTGTGCATGAGAGAGATGCTATAGTAAACAGTGTCTGGTGGGTGTGTGTGTGTGTGTGTGTGTGTGTGTGAGTGTGAGTGAGAGTGTGTGTGTGTGTGTGTGTGTGTGTGTGTGTGTGAGTGAGAGTGTGTGTGTGTGTGTAATAACATATGGTGAACCACTGCCCCTAGCTGTCCCTCAAGGCACCACCTATCGACTTGTGTTTGATGGTGGAATCAGAGGAAGGAGGAGAGAGGAGACAGTGGGGGGGGAAACAGGGAGGAGGAGGAGGAGAAGGGAAGACTGCGTGTTTAAGTGGTGTGTTTTGAGTGAAGGGATGAGGAAGACGTGAGTCAGGAAATAGGGATATAAAAAGATTAAACCTGCATGGGAGAGAGGGATGGAAGAGAGAGGCATGAGGACAGAGGAGTGAGAGGGATGTACTGTAGGGATGGAGGGATTAAAGAGAGGGGGATGACTGTGTAGGAGAGGAGGTAGAGGGAGAAAAGGGAGGACATGAGGGAGACAGTAATAGCTGCATAAGCATGTGGGTTGAGAGGTTGTTAAGAGATCTCCCTCTCCTCCTCCTCCTCCTCCTCCTCCTCCTCTTCCTCTGCCAGTGCTGCCAAACACTGGCCCCCTCCCTCCATAAGTCCATAGGTAATACACATGGAGCCTATACGGTTCCAATGGATTCACATGTCAAATCAATTATTGATCACTCTGTGTCAGCTGCTCTCATTATACGTGCCTGAATATGAAACGATCCACGAGTCCACGTGCCTTTCTTTGGCTATTCAAGAAGCAACAAGCCAAGCTACAGTATATCCCTGTATGATGAGTGCCTATGCACTCTATATGTGCACATCAATCATGTATTGACACTAGTCCTCTGTGTTTTTCCCCCCACCCACACACACTCTCTCTCTCTCTCGCTCGCAGGGAAGGGGACTGGTGGGACGCTCGCTCTCTCACCACCGGTGGAAATGGCTACATTCCCAGTAATTACGTGGCTCCAGTGGACTCCATCCAGGCTGAGGAGTGAGTAGTTGTGGGGCGTACCGGGTTTCATTCGGACACACTCTGAAAAGAACTGACGTAGCACCTGCCAACAGGCCACCGAGTGACACGTGTCCTGTCACTCTCTCTCTCTCTTTTTCTCTCTCTGCCTCCTTCATCCTCTCTCTCACTCTCTGTCTTTCTCTCTCTCACACTCTTTCTCTCGCTGTGTAAACAACAGGGTAAAAGGAAGATGTCATACTAGATACTCCTCTCTATCTCTCAGCCTCTGGAGTTAACAGACAAGGGAAGACACTGAGGAGAAATGTAATCATACTGTGATTTATGCCTCCCTGCAGAGCCTGCCATTTCATTGTATCGTTAAAATGACTTTTATTAGACTATAAAAGAGAGGAGAATTGTGTTAAATGTTGTGTTTTCTGATATTTGAAAAATGTATAATGATGTGATTATTCTATTGGTGCACTGCGAGGCAAACACTCGTCATATAGGCTCACTATAGAATGCATGCTGGAATTAAGCACAGGGTTTAAGAGGGGGGAGGGTTCAATTTACCAACAAAGGCTTATTAAAAGAGAGGGAGACATTTCACACTTTTGTCTGGAGATGAGGCCTTTACTCACTCTCAGCATGTAGTTATCTAGTGTTAAGGCTCTACCCATCAATAAACAGTGATTTGTTTACCGTGTTGCAGTGAGAGCTTTAACAGGCCTTCGGACTGGTGTCACAATCAATCCCAGTGTTTCACGGATGTGAAACCCCTATATACTGCACATGCCAGGGATCTAGCTACCAAACAACCATTGGCTCATAAAATGGCCTCCTAGTAACTTGGTAATTGTTGTTGTAATCCCTATGTCAACCCCTTCTTTCTAGCTGGTACTTTGGGAAACTGGGCCGGAAGGATGCAGAGAGGCAGCTCCTGTCCACCGGCAACCCCCGCGGCACCTATCTCATCCGGGAGAGTGAAACCACAAAAGGTAACCGCAGACAGACATGCCTGCAAGCTGTCTGTCAGTCAGTCAGGTCATCAGCCAGACAGAGTGTGTGTGACAGAGTACATGTGACCGACAGAGGAGCAGTTCTAGAACAGCTACGGGCCAATAGTTCCAATATCTACACTATAAAACCGTGCCGTAAAAATTGCATGACCAATACATGTCTTTATTCTGTGGTATACTGGTGAGGATATTGGAACACAACCTGTATTTCTGTATCTGTTTGCGTTATCAAGTATTCCCTAAGGCCACGTTAACGTTAATGCGTAAGATAAGTGATTAACATAGTATTTTCTGATGACTCAGCTCCCCCCTTCTTTCCTGTGTCCTCTAGGTGCCTTCTCCTTATCCATACGAGACTGGGATGACGTGAAAGGAGACCACGTCAAACATTATAAGATCCGCAAGCTGGATAACGGGGGGTATTACATCACCACAAGAGCTCAGTTCGAGACCCTGCAGCAGCTGGTGCAGCACTACTCAGGTACGAGTCACGTGAAATCAACCTTGACAGTCACAACCTTGACATTTTATGATTTAAATACTTACAGTACGATAACGGTAATATAAAGTGTTCTATATGCCTGTAATGTCACATTCTGTAAAACCCTAGAGTTCACACCAGCTTTAATGACAGGTGGAATCATGGAGACTTGGACCGTGACATTGCAGATCATTTGAAAGCCCATGTAGATGCGTCAGCCTTCTCGTCTCTCTGGTGTCCATTCCCTTGAATTGATCCAGAAGTGCATTACAATGACACTGTTACACTACCTTCATTCTATTTAGACTGGTAGGGCCATTTTGAAATGCCAAAATAGACAGTGACGCTCACAGTTATAATTTAAGAGTGTTATGAAAATGAGACTCTAGTTACAGTATGTGTGTGTTTAGTATGACCTCATAATGACCTCATACAGATGTGAGTCATGACCCTGTTGTTCCCGGCCCGGTCGCCAGGACCGTGGTATTGAGTGTCCCGGTTGTCCAGGATATGTTCTCAAGGAGACGATGAGGGGAGTTTAACATCACTCTGATGGTAACAGACAGCTTTAATGATGACATTGTTTGTGTGTGAAAAGGTAGCTCTGTCTCTCTGTCCCCCCCCCCCCCCTCTCTCTCCCTCTCTCTCTCTTTCCATCTCTCCCCGCTCTATCTCTCTCCATCTCCATGGGTAGGATGATATTTTTCTCGACATGCTCCAGTTAGCACATTGACATTGAAAATGACCACTATGGATTTTCTGTGAGTGAGTGTGTATGTGTGTGTGTGTGCCACAGTGTATTAACCGTCATTTTCCTTGGCCTTTATCTCTACCCCCAGATGACATAAAAAGTTCATAACAGACCTCTTCAAATGACCTTGAATGCTGGGGTTTTTTCAGGGCTTGTGCTTCTTCTGCCTATTGCTTTCACCCAATCTCTGACTGGATTTTTTCACATCAACACATCAACCAGAGTAGTCACACAACAATCACACGGGCTATATTGACAGGTTTTTATGGCGGCGGTTGTGAGACATAAAGTACAGTATCGATGCCAGAGCAGAGCAGCAGCAGTCCCAGATGGGCTTTAATGGCAGAGGCACAGTCTGAATCCTCCCCTTTGGAGAGACAGGGGGCCTTTATCACCCATTTACTGCCCTGAGCAAACACCCCCACAGCTTTATCAGAGCCGGGGGGGGGGGCATGCCCCTGGCAGGGGGGGGCACGTTAAATGTCAGCATGGAGGGATGGACGGAAACATTGTCCCATAGCTGATGCAATCGATGGTGGGCAAACACATCCACTTCCTCTGAGGGATGGAGAGACGGTCATTTTCATGTCATAGATGACATGTTTTCACCGTTCAGAGTGATGCCACAGCTGCTGAACACAATAGAAATCTGGCTGAGCACTAGAGCACTCTTCACGACGCCCGTGGTTTGCATGAGCGGTCAGAGCCATTAATGCACCGCGTAGTGCATTAAGCGCTGGCGTTTGTCTATACATGTTATGGCATTGTACATACATTTCCTTCTGGAGTGATTGACAGCCCCAGCTATCTCTTAGCAATTACAGTCATTATCGTAAAAGTACTGGGGGGGTCCCACACATGCCATTAGCCTAAAGTGAACCATTAACTACTATTGCAGGGTTATCGCAGACCTGTCTTTACCCATCAGCTCTTGTTAATGTTGACACAGCCTCAAGAGAAAGACTGTGCATTTACTGTTTTAACAGGCAGCAACCTGAACAACATTGATCCGATTTATGTAAAGATGAACATGGTGGAACTGTAAACAACATCTCTTGATTGGTGCCTGTCTGTCATTACCAGAATCCCTGTGTTCTGTTACGACTTAGAGGGGGAGGCTGGAGCAGCACTTTGTCTGATTTGATTTGATGATCAGTAGAAGTGCATTAGACAGATTAATGCTTGACCTTGTGGCCTGGCGACAGTCCATGTCTGGTCCATGCAGAGGGAGAGATTGGTAGGCACTTACCTGCACTCACTATGTACCTGTGCTGCTTTGGGAGTTTTCACTGCTGCTTCTCTCTTCAGGATGCTTTGGAAACAGCTTTCTTTCAACCCTTCTCCTTCTCTATTTCACTCTGTACGTGTGTGTATGTGTGTGCGTGTGCGTATGTGTGTGTGCGTGTGTGTGCGTGTGTGTGTCTGCTCGCTTCTTGTGCCTGTGTGCAGAGCGGGCCGCAGGGCTATGCTGTCGCTTGGTGGTGCCCTGCCACAAAGGGATGCCCCGCCTCACCGACCTGTCTGTCAAAACCAAAGACGTGTGGGAGATCCCGAGGGAGTCGCTGTCGCTCATCAAGCGCCTGGGAAATGGGCAGTTTGGGGAGGTCTGGATTGGTACGGGCAGACTCGCCTCCGTAACGTCCAACCAGAGGCTGCATGGAAGGGCCTCACTGAGCGAGCAGAGACATGAGACAGAGAACAGACACAAACACAAGTCTCTTCCACCGTCTCCTCAGACTGGCTAAAGGGAGACAGAGACACAGAATGTAATTGGGGAAAGAATTTGTAGTCTCTCTGGTAATTTCTCAGATGGTAATTTCTTGGTTTCCCCCAAGAAATACTTTGGGTTTGTGATCCTCCCTAAATCATATACAGGGGAATTCAAACATGTCAGGAAACTCTGCTCTCTCAAGACAAGATGGCTGCCTTCCATCCCCCTCTTTGCATGTTCCACTCCCTAGTAGTTAACCCTGTGTGCCTTGCCGTGTGTTCCCTCCCCTGTAGAGAGTGCGGATGGTTTGTGCTTTAATTTAACGGGCGTGTGTGTGAACTACACCCCTGATACTATGGGCCTGACTCACGATGCCTGGGAAGTCGAGAGAGACTCACTAGAGTTGGAAGTAAAGCTGGGGGCGGGATGTTTTGCTGATGTGTGGTTTGGTAAGACAAAAAATACATCCATCATTTTTGTTTTTATTTCTATTGAGGGGTTTCGGGGAAATAGCTATGATAACTATTTTGTTTCTATCTATGCAGCAAATTCATAATGATACATTTGTGCAGGTGGTTGAGTTTTATTTTCTAGTGAACATGTAAGTTATCATGGGTTTCCAGGATACCCTGATTTTTTTGCAAACAATATTTCATCCTGCTTTGCTCGTTTATTTGAAACAAGAATTAAAACAATAGCCTCGAGTTAATTTTCCACATAATTCCACTACTCCTAATGTACCCTGTGTAGAACTGGCTACATTGACTGCTGCTTAATCCAGTCTTAGCTCAGGGGTGTGTCCTGTTGTGTTGTAACTATTGGACAGTTTTGGGGTTGTAGTTGGGGCTCATCCCAGCTGTCCCAGCACGCCCTGTCAGTGACACCCAGTCCGCTGGGATTCCATTAGCTCAGAACCCAGCGGGTGACCTCAATACAGTCACCGCTCAGCAGGATGCCCCAAAATGACCCCACACAGCTGTAGCTTATCAAGCCTGCTCTCCAAGATGTATGAATGCACACTTAAATTAAACCTCCAAACACACCACAGTAGGATTGCATGTGTAGCCTGTGGTCTGTGGTTTGTCTTGCCTTTAGGTCACTGCTGATACAGTACTTCTGAATTTATGACACACAATGAGATAACTGAACTGGTAGAGAGAGACCTGATTTCAAAGATCAATGTGTGTATTCTCTGTTCACTGACACAATAGCCTCAGGGTGTAGCAACGGAGCAGTGCCTAACCACTCTCTGCTAGCGACAGTAACTGGCACAGGACCTGAGTGGGGCTTATAGGGCTATTACTTTTGTTAATCATTCTACAATGGATTATCCTCTACCGTGTTGGTGTATTGTGGGTTTTTAAAACCCACACCAGATTCCGTTTTCTCTCTTGGCTTTTAAAGCCATTTCAAATTAAAGGTCACAGTTAATCTCATGCACATTTAATTGTCCTTCAGGACAACCTTTTAGCAAGTGAATTAAAGGCAAGCAGACATTCATATCTTTCCGTGATAGTGTGTTATTATCATCAGCACTTCAAAGTAAGACTTGTCCCATGTTTTTTTTTTGGTTTAAATAGATTGTGTGTACCCATACTTATGGACTTTTACAAACATGTCAAGTCTTGCTTTGTGATCTGTGATATGTTTTTGAGATGGACTGTGGCACCCTGGCTGTACTGATGCCAGTCTCTTTGTGGATGACAGGGACATGGAACGGCACCACTAAGGTGGCGGTGAAGACGCTGAAGCCTGGCACCATGTCCCCCGAGTCCTTCCTGGAGGAGGCTCAGATCATGAAGAAGCTCCGCCATGACAAGCTGGTGCAGCTCTACGCCGTGGTGTCTGAGGAGCCCATCTACATCGTCACTGAGTACATGGGCAGAGGTAGGGAACAAATCACGAAGAAAGGCCTGCGCATGGAATCTGCTGCTCCTGAGTGCTTTGTTCCACCACAAGACAAAGTGTCTGTTGGCCGAAATGTTAGTTTTCGGTGGAATAGAGCACCTGGGACCAGCAGGTTCTGTATGCGGGCTTTTCTTGGTTATTTGATCTGTCTTTTTGTTGGCCCAGCACCGGTATATAAGTGAAGGATGTGCATATCTGTTTTTGATTGGGCAAAGGTAGGGAACACACACACACACACACACACACACAGTTATATGTCAGATGTCAACATTCACACTCTGTGGTTAACCATGCTATTAGGTGACATGATATGTCAAGTCTACATATATTTCATATTCTGGGTTATTCTGAACTACCTTTTGTCTAAATGGGTTTACAAAGAATAGTCTGCTGCATCCTCAGCAGGACGCAGTTGGACTTTCGTCAGATTGTTCGATTGTTATCCATTGCCTCATAGTCCTGACTACTGGTATGGTGGTTCTCTTCAGAGCAACAATAAGGAGAGCCCATATTTAACTATGAATCAAGAAGCTGACATTTAAGAGTACCACAAGAAGGAGCTTTAGATCTATAAATGCATATTAAGTTTGGAGGGGAAAAAAATTTTGCAACCTTGGTGTGCACTATTGTGTGTTTAGCAGGCAGGACATCCCACATGAAGATCAGACATTCGGCTGACGTTCAAAAGAATGTCGTGATAAAGAGATGATGGAGATGAAGAGACGCTAATGCATCAACTGACAACAGTCCTTGTGTGTTTAGGGAGCCTCCTGGACTTCCTGAAGGACGGGGAAGGACGAGGACTGAAGCTGCCCAATCTGGTTGACATGGCAGGGCAGGTACAGTAAACCCTGATGAAGTGTCACTCTCACTCAGCTCTGCGCTTGCATAACTGCACTCTCTGTGACCTCACTCACGGCCGTGACGGTGGACAACTCAGCACTTCAGCGCTAAAACTTTAGGACTTGAGTGGTTTGTTGCTGGATGCTGTATCCTCACTGTAACTCAGTTCGGTTCAGAACTTGTTTGGGCTCAGCAACACCACAGTGAAGAGTAAGTGTTTCTGTGTGTTCTCCAGGTGGCTGCAGGCATGGCATACATCGAGAGGATGAACTACATCCACAGAGACCTGCGTTCGGCCAACATCCTAGTCGGGGACAACCTGGTGTGCAAGATCGCCGACTTCGGCTTGGCCAGGCTGATCGAGGACAATGAATACACCGCCCGGCAAGGTAAGGTTCACATTATCCCACACATAAGCATGCACACAGACACTAACACACACACACACACACACACACACACACACACAGGTCTTGGAGGGGAGTCATCTAGCACAGGCTATACTGTCTGCAACACACTCCATTACAATGTCAATGGCTTCCAGCACTACGCTCCAAACATGTGCTCACTGTCTGTCTATTCCACTGCACTGTAAATCCTAATGGGACTGAGAGACGCTCCCACCTCCAGGGAGACAGAATAGCCACGTGCAGCCCTCTGTCATTCATCTCCCTCTCCCTCCCTGTTCTTCTTGTCCAGGTGCGAAGTTCCCCATTAAGTGGACCGCTCCGGAAGCAGCGCTGTACGGGAAATTCACCATCAAGTCAGACGTGTGGTCGTTTGGCATCCTGCTCACTGAGCTGGTCACCAAGGGACGGGTCCCCTATCCAGGTGAGGACAAGAGTCAACATGGTGTGGTATCTACCTGAGAGAGCTCAGGATGGGATTGCTTTGATAGAGCTGGCTGATAAGGATAAGCCTAATTTGTCTTACTTACCTTGTGGTTAAGGAGGACAATAAACAGGCAGGATACTACAAGTGCAGAGTTTATAGCAACTGGCAGCTCCTCCTGCTGCTGTTTTATGTGGGAAGAAAAAGGGATCTGTAATGGCTGAATATCTTTGTTTTCATGCCAAGCTCTTTGTTTTCACACCAGAACCTCTCCCTTAACCTGCCTGTGCAGAGACTTAGCCCGTGTGAGAGAGATGGGCTGGGGCGTGGTGTTTGTAGTTCACTGAGAGAGCAGGCTCATGTAGGGAGAGGGAAACACATGTTTGTCCAGATGGGCCAGGCTAGGCTGGGTTGGGCTGCTGTGTGAGGGGGAGCGAGGGGGGAGGGCTAGCACGGTATGGAGGCCGAGTTAAGGGGATAATAACATCATCCTAACAGATGTCTTAGCAGCTTTCTGAGGCCCTCACTGGATTCTTCTTCATGCTGACTGAGCCATGTTTTGGCTGCATCCCTCAGCTGTGCAAAAATAGCTTGTAAGCCACTCAAAGATCCTTCCCAGGTTGTAGAACTCTCTCCACTATTAAAGCTTTTCCGGGGCCAGATGTTGAGTTAAGATAAACATCGCTGAGTTTTAAAGCTGTCAGTACCTTTAAGGTCATAGATGCAGAAGCGTCAAAGTATTTCTTCTTCATTGAGCTCTGTCTTATTGATAACTTTCAAAGCACTCTGCTGCAGGTACTGATCGTGTTTTTCTCTTTTTCTCTCTGTGTGTGTGTGTGTGTGTGTGTGTGTGTGTCTGTGTCTGTCTGTCTCTCTGTCTCTGTGTCTCTGTGTCTCTCTGTGTGTGTGTGTGTGTGTGTGTCTGTGTCTGTGTCTGTGTCTGTGTCTGTGTCTGTGTCTGTGTCTGTGTCTGTGTCTGTGTCTGTGTCTGTGTCTGTGTCTGTCTGTCTGTGTGTGTGTGTGTGTGTGTGTATGTGTGTGTGTGTAGGGATGAACAACCGAGAGGTTCTGGAGCAGGTGGAGCGAGGCTACAGGATGCCCTGTCCCCAGGACTGCCCCATCTCCTTGCATGAGCTCATGGTGCAGTGCTGGAAGAAAGACGCGGAGGAGAGGCCCACCTTTGAGTACCTGCAGGCCTTCCTGGAGGACTACTTCACAGCCACTGAGCCACAGTACCAGCCTGGGGACAACCTCTAAACGCTGCCCCCGGGCCTGGCCTGGCCTGGGATAGGACTGGCTAAACCAGGGCCTTGCCTGCCTGTCTTTGGGACCAGTACTGTACAGCCTCCTCAGCTCAACAGAGCGTCTTAACTCTCCTCCAGACCCCAACACACTCTCTCACTGTGGCCAATCCTGAGACAGATTCAGCAAACTTTTAATAAGAGAGAATGTGTGGGGCTGGGTGAAATGGGGTGGGGGGTGGGGTTAGGAGTGAGGGAGATTTGGGTGTGGTTGGGTTTGAGATGATGCAATGAAAATGCCTGTATTCAATGTAAATATGAACAGCTTGTTCGCTTAAGTTTTGTTTATATGTTTGTTTTTTTGCTTCTGTTATGGCATTTTGAAATATTTTCTCCACAACAATAATGATGATGAAGGTAAATAAATGGTAAATGAAGATTATCATTTGAAGTTTCAAAACTTTACCAACTTTAACCATTTAAAAAAAAAACTATTGAGACTGATATCTCTGGGCACTACCAATCCACAGGTCAAAAGTGTATCAAAGCTCTTATTTTGTATTTTAGGCATTGAATGAACAGCTCTATCATTTTGTTCTTTTTCCAGTTTTGATAATGTATAAAAAAGAAAGAAGAAATCCACTCCTAAGCTTACTGCTTCAGTGTATTAACCCCTCTGTTGCAAAGTCTTCTGCCTTACAGAAGGCAAGCATGTCAAAGTCCATTGATTTTTCTTTTTTTTTTTGCACTGCCACTCATGAAGTTAGTTTGATTTTACTTCGTTCATCCATGTAAAATACCTTTGTTCTCCTCAAAGTAATAGATGTTAGCAAATAAATGCTGTAACAAAGTTATTTTACAAATAATGTATGTTACATTTTGTAATTACGGCCACACGTGTACGAATGATACTTTTGAACATATCTCTTCTTCTCTGCTTACAAGGTTTTAAGATTAAAAAAAGTATTGTGGGAAAAAATCTCTTTCCACTGCAGGTATTATGTGTATACTGGAAGGACATGCAATTTATTTAAGAAGAGTAAGATGTATGTCGACATTTAATGGTCTTATTTTAACTTGTATACAGAGTTCCATTTAGCAGCCATTCCGAGACATCCCTTTTTACTCTGTGTTGTGTGTAGCGATGTACAGGGAAATATTAGTGGGCTCAGTCTCCCTCTCTGTGGACAATGACATCCATATGCACCTCAATAACCAACCACGTCCCCCACTGGACCTGTGTGCATACAAGCACCTCCAGAAGTTTCCTCACTTCCCTTTTTGGACCACTTCCTTTTTTACATTTACTTTATGTTAAACTGACATGGATATTTTAAGTCTTAAGTTTCAGAGTAGGTTTTTATTTAACCTTAATCAATAGAATTTTTGAGGAGTTGTTTGCATTTTCAGGTGAATGTTGCAAAGACACTGGTTAGCCCAGCTGTAGAGCTTGACCTTGTTTGTCTAAGTGTATTATTAGGATCTTATGACAGTTTAAATGCTAATCAGGATCTGTTAAGAACCCCTTCCTGTTTTTCAGTTTTACAGCTTAATGGTTTTAAAGTGTCAGTAACCTTCCTAGTTTATTTCCTAAATTTTTCATTTTTTAACATTTCTCTTTTGTTGATTCAGTGACTTGGCATTTGAAATTCAAAAAGAACAATAAACATTTTACACTCTTTCCAAGACACAGATTTTCAATATTTGTTAATACTTTGCCATTACTTACTCTATAGAGTATGTACGTGTTGTGCAATATACAGTATATGCTATACATGTGTGTGTGTGTGTCAGGAAAAAAAGGTTATAGACTGGACCTTCCACAGTAGTGGTCATGACTTGTCCTCCCCCACAACTGTATGATGAGGGCCAGCGTACCACCTGAAGAGGTGTTAAATGACTAGTACATGGTGTTCAGTGTAGGCCTGCAGCGAGACTAAGCGCCGTGCCAGGTTGGCACAGAGGGACACAACCTGCGGCTCATACAGCCAGTCATGATGCACCTCACAGTTCAGCTAATGAGCTCATCTTGAACACGACTGTTAAAGGACGTCTCAGCGGCTACAGGGGTCGTTTCTCACCCAGTCACAGCTTTCCAGCCCAGAGTTCAGCACTATTGCTGTTTGTTCTCCGTTATTTGATTTCCAAATTAATGTTAATGGGAGGAGTAAAATGTGTTGAGATGTAGAATCCTTGTTTGTTGTCAGGGGTGTAGAAATAGGATAATATTATATTTAATATGTTATATTTTTGAAGTCTGAAACGGTCTGACGCCTCACAAAAACAAAACCGTAGTGTGTAATAGTCTACCTTATTAAAATGTTTGATGATATTCAAAAAAATATTCAGGCTATATCTCTGGTTTGAAACTACAAGTGTGAGAGTGAGTGTTATTGTCCATGGAGGCCAGAAGGGGGGAGTCTTTTTCATTGCTTCACTGTATCTCCATGGATATGGCTACATAACAATAAAATGCCTGCCCAATAGCACATGTGATATCAGAGCATTCAGGAAAAACATCTCATACGAGCTCTCATGAAAGGCCTCCTACTACCATTTCCTTCCATTATTGTAGTCACACAGATGAAGGTATACAGGAGTTTGCCTGCCTGCTGTGCTGTCTACCTGTGCGTGAAGTGACGTGGTACCTGTAAATTAGCCCTCCTCCTAGAGTGCAGGGAAGCTTTAAATGACCAGCAGCTGGCTCCCCCGGCCATCAGCACCTGTACTGTCAACACTGTGGATCCTCAACCAGCAGGTATGCCCCTCTGTGTAAGTACCTTGTGTTTTTAATACTTAGTTAGCAGCCAAATATGACTGAACGTAATATATACACTAAACTCTGATTGATTGATTAATTGTAGTGCATATGTTTTAGGTTGTTTTCCATAATGTGTTTTCCATAATCTTGGTAAAGTACTGGTAAAAAAATGTTTTTTTTTTCAATTGTTATATACATTTTCATGGATAATGTAGATCAACTTTGCATTCGTCATGCTATTGGCAGAAATGAGAGGACAGGTGTGAATGTAGATCTATTTGTATAGGGACAATATAACTAATTAGCTAAATATATATTTTTTAAAATCAAATAAGATCAAGAGAGGACTATTCAAGCATTAATAATTTGACTTTACTCAAACCTAAGAAATGGATATTGTGGTGGTAATGTAATATTGATTCTGGTGGAGGTATCTTACCCAGTATCCCAGTATCAGTGGAACAGTGGAACAGTATCCCAGTTCCAAGAAAACTACCATTGGACAGGTGTGTATTATCAAGATAACAACACAAATTCACATCTTTATGTTTCCTCATCATTGCAACTAAGTCATTAGGCAGCTGATTGTGGCACTTAAAACATGATCAATATTTAAACATGATGATATGTCACACTTTGCTCTCATACTGGAGGTTCCATAGAGGTTGGACAGAACTGTTAAGAGGTGTGGGCAGCCAGCTGTCATTTGACATTCCAAGTCATCAGACATTAGACACCATAGTTTTATATTGCACAACTGAAATGCTTGTTAGTCGCTAATCCATGGAATGTTCAAAGTTTTAACTTGTCAGATGAACCTCTCCCACGGTTCCACCCTTCCGGATATGTGATTCTGTCTATGTTGCTGCTACATAACACAAATCTTAACCTCTCCATAAAGACCTAAATCCACAGACAGTAAACAAATTAAAAACCTGTCTGTGTTTTGTTAGAGGATGAATATAGGGTGTTTAATCTGTGATGTAACTCTTCACATCGGGCCCTCATCCATATTTGTTTATTACACTCTTCTGATCTCTGTATGGATAACGGCGCCACATCTAGCTTCCTAATGGGTTTATTGTAGGCATTATCATGTTTGCTGTTGCCTGGTGTTGAGGAGTGAACTATGGAGGGGGCCAGTGTTAGCATCTTCATTGTCGTTCAGAAGGTCTACTACCCTCTGCTATGCATTTTGGGAATTCCAGGTGTGTATCATCTATCCTGTCTTGTCTTATTTCCTTCATGTGGATGTTTTAAGTGTTTGAATGCTTAATGGTGTTTTAAGTATTGTTTCTATACAGTACATTATGTAACTAGTATGAGGGAAGAGCTCAAAGAAAATGTTTGCAATGAATACATTTTTCTTTTTCTCTACCACCCAGCCAACCTCTTCACCTTCTACATGATCTGCTTTCGTAAGTGTGGGATGTCAGCGACGGCCATCATCTACCTGAGCTGCCTGGCCATCGCTGACTCCTTCTACCTGGTGTGGGTGATCCTGCTGGACCTGACCCTCCACTTCTGGCAGCTGCAGCCCTTCTGGCACTCCCACCCCTGGTGTGGCATCTTGGGCTTCCTGCAGTATGGCTCCCTCTACAGCTCCTCCTGGATTGTGGTGGTCTTCACCATCGAGCGCTACCTGGTCCTCAGCAGCATGGCCGCCAAGCAGCACTTCTCCCAGGCCCGGGTCACCAGACTCACCTGCGTGGCCATCGTCCTGGTCTCCCACCTGGCCTCTGTGCCTATGAACTGGATCAACACGGTCACACCCGTTAATTACACCATGAAGGAAGGGAACGTTACGCTGCCCAGGTGTCGCTACACTGACACCACCTACTCCACGGTTCTAGTGTGGCTCACCACCTTCCTCTCCGGTGGCATCCCCATCGTCCTCATCATCATCTTCAACTCACTGATCGCCTACCACCTGACCCGCACCAGCCACCTCTTCACTAAGGAGGAGCGGCACACCATGAGGGGGAGGAGCACCAAGGGCATGGTGCGGCGGACCATCCTCATGCTGGGCACTGTGTCTGTGGCCTTCGTGGTGCTCAGCCTGCCCCGCTTTGTCACCTACTGCATCCTCCGCACCAAGTACAACGACAAGACCTTTGACAGGAATGACTACAGCATTCCCATCAACGTGGTCAGCGACCTGGCTAACATGCTGCAGAACCTCAACTCCACCACAAACTTCCTGCTCTACTGCATGGTGAGCCGGTGCTTTCGTCAGGAGCTGTTCCGCGTGCTGACCTGCAAGGCCAAGGCCAGGGAGATGGGATCCTTCCTCACTCAGAGCACCATGAAGATCTTCTCTGTGGTGAACCACAAGGCCTCTTCAGCTCGAGACCCCGTCACTGTGGTCCTCACCAACCTCAAACAGACCCAGTAGAGTGAGGGAGGTGGAAGTCATGGAATTATCTGAATAACTTTCCATTTACTTTTGAATCATATAAATGTATTGAAATTATAATCCTGTTTACTAGTTTACCATATGAACTGAACATTCCTATTCTATGAGTGTGTGAAAATGCTTGTATTACAAACAATGCTATTGGATACATTCAAAAAACAAAATGTAAATATAGATGAACCATGAATTTCAAATCCTTATATACTGTATGTAAAGGTTTTTTTTACTGTATACTTTTACCATCACATGGATACGCCCTAAAGGTTCAACACAGTCTTATCTACCGGCTCTATTGGTGTGTTTCAACAGTGTCAATAGCTAGAACCTGTCACATGGTACTTCAGTTACTGTTCAAACTACAAAGTTAGGCTTGGCTGCAGAATTCCTGCTCTGCTAGGACAATAGTCTGATTGGCAGACCTGGACTGAATGCTCCACATTATTTGCATAAATAGTCAAGGGATTTTCCTGCTTTGCATGCAATGATCTACCTTGCGAAATAAATAGTGGAAACGTTTCCTGTTCAGCTCAGAGCAGATTTGCATTTTGACTGAGGAACACACAGCTCTGGCTACAGGTAGGAGCTCAGTTAGGTAGAACTAAAGCTTATTATCTTTCATATGTAACTGTGAATGGCACCAATACTGTACTCTATGTTTTGTTTTTTTAAGATTGCTTGAATTGGGTTTAATACTTGCTAATGATAAAACCATGTTGGAACTGGAAATACAATGACTGTGTACTATGTGTATAACGTGTACTGCTAGATCCGTGATACTGGCCTTTGCTCTAATGTGGACAATGGATTTCACTGTATCACTTTGCTTGTGTCATAGGCTACGCTAAGTGTTCCATTACTCACTCACAAATATCTTGCTTGTAATATGATATGTACATCTACAACAAATGCTAGACACTCGAGGACAAAGTTCATTGTGTACTGTAGATTCATAGTTGATGTTGAGTCCGTTCTGTAAAATTACTCCATAGTGCCAGTTGCTTTTGATTCAACTGGAGCAATAGCTTTGCAATAGCTAAGCTACTTTCAGTTTTACTTATAATGGGTTTGTTTCACTTGTGACAATAGCATCTCCATAAAGTGTTGCCAGGATTATCATGTTCTCCTGGGTGCTCAGATTCCATTCCTGGAACATTGTGTCTGTTTGTCTTTCCCGGAATAAGAAATCCGACCCCTGTACATAGAGAAGAATGGACTCTTTCCCAGGTATGGCTTTCTCAACAACATATATTCACACAATTACCCAAAAGGAAAGATAACACGTAACACATTCAACTCCTCCTCTGTCATTACTACTACTGAACAACTACTTTTTGTTGGTGTCAGATTCCTGTCCTCACAAAAGCATTCCTGTAGAGACTGATGAGTCCATGACATCATCCTCTCTTGACCTGGTATGGCCCTCACCCTGTCAGCAGTGCTCAGGAAACAGGGAGCACAGAGAGGGACAGGGACCCCCCACAGAGACAGGCCTGGGACAGGCCTGGTTCGCCCCTGAGGTGACAGTCAATGACGTAGGCCAGGTGGAATACCCTAAAGGTCCTTGGAGAACCCCCATGAAGGAGCCTTTTGGTCAGCATCGACCCCAGCCCAAAGCCCCCTCCCAACCTGTCATACCCTATCATCACCTCCAAGGCCCAATAAGAGACCCCCACCCTGCTGACGTCATGTTGCACACCGACAGAGAGAGGGGTCTGTATGAGGGGCACCCTGGGGTTCTCCAGAGGGGAGCAGAGGACTTCCCTGTTCCTCCTAGCTGGCTCAGGAACGGTTCCACTGAGGGAGCAGACCACTTGGAGCTCCCTCTCCCTCTAATGTCCGACTTTAACATCCACTGTGTCCCACCAGGTTACCTACCTTGTCAGTGTAAGTGGCATGCTGTACGTGAACGGTACAGTGTATTCAGTGGGTATTCAACGTTGACTGTGAAGTTGTTGTTGTTTTTGTATCCTGTTATCCTATTTTATGTGCTGATGACTGGAAAACTGTCCAAACCAAGATTATATGTATGTGCCTCCTTACTTCTCTACAGACCCTGAACCTGTGAACAACAGATGCCCCAGACAATACACGTGCCAACAGCCGTTATATCATGTCCGCCAAGTCTACAATTATCATCAATCTCCGGAAGCACACCAGGAGCATCAGCAGTACCCACCGTCCCGGTATACTCACATTCCCACACTATCTACCATCAGATTTCATTGTTAACAAAACCAGTTTGACATTGCAACTGCCTTTTTTTTGATTGCCCTCTGTTTATGTTGTGGGCCTTCAGATTTAGCATTATCCCATAGAATATACATGGAATGTTTTTTTGTTAGGATTTTTCAGCCGACAACCAACCTCCCCAGGGCAACTACAGCTCAGAACAGGCTTTATGGGCAAGATGTCCCCAAAGCCCCGAGCCTAAATATGCCTCAGCGTGAGGCCCCTGCCAGAGAGGTGATGAATGAGGTCAGTGTGGTGCCGTCACACCCAGCCACCCCATGCCGGCCAGGTGGGGGAGGGACAGCAACACAGGAGATGAGGAGGACCATCAGTCTACCTGAGGAGTGCAGTAAGTGTAGCTGGCTGGGACCAAACATGGGTGAACTGCCCATTTGCTAAATGAGGAATGATTGTCTGACCTTAGGCCTAGGTTTGAAAAACAGAATATTAGCATTTACATATAATTGTAGCAATACACTGTGTTTTATTTGTTTGCAGGAAACATATTTATCACGTATTCTGTGGACACAGCCAAGGAGATTTTAACCTTTGTGAAATTTCTGACAGATCAGGGGTTTAACCCAGCTGTAAGTGGAATTTACTTTACTGGGACAGATGTACTGCAAGTGGGACAGGGACAAGTTATAAAGTTATAAGCACTACATTTCCCATCATCCTCTAATCGTCTGGTTTTTTTCCCATCTTGAATAATATGCACAACACTCTTGCTTTGTTTGGCAGATTGACATCTTTGATAATCCTCTCAGAAGAATGGACATCAACAGGTGGATGGACGGCTTTTTGAAGGATGTACGTATAAGCAGTCAGATGGATTTAACCGAGTGTCACTTGTGACTTCTTGTACATAGTGGGGCCCTATCTAAACATATACAGTGCAGAGAAAAGGCATATCTAATGGTAGCATCCAGATGTCTATATCTGCATTTATCAGACAGTGTGTTAATCAAAGTAAGTTGACTGTGAGGTGCTGTATTTCAGAAATCAGTGCTGATCATTGTGGTCCTTAGCCCTAAGTACAAGGCAGATGTGGAGGGAGACGGGGAGGATGAGCATGGCCTCCACACCAAATACATTCACACTCAGGTAGGCACTATGCATTCTCTTAACACAACTAACTGCACAAAGATGTATTTTCAATGTTCCATCTATACAGAAATCGTCTCTGTAAACTATTCAAGAGAACTACATTGGAGTATTTCAATGTGAAGGGAAACTACCTACATTAGAAGGAATGAGGAAGGAAACCATGGTGTTCTGTGATACTGTGATTAAGCAGTCTTATCTACTCACTAGGTCAAGGGCTCAAAGGAGTTTAGTTTCTTTTAGATACTTTGTCGTTTTCAAGCTCTTTTTCAATGCTTATGTAGGTGCATAAATGTAAGCCACAGATCTAAAATACAAACAAGTAAAAAAGTACAATTTAAAATGTTACAGTGCTAAAATTCTGTTTGCACTGTCTCCCCCTGTGGCTTGTAAGTGTCATTAAATGTTCCCTGCTTACATGTGATCCATAAGGAAAAGACTCCTGGGGCTGAAAACCAAAAGCTATATTCATGACCCTTTCATACCATCTGCCTGGCCCCACACCCCCAGGTGGAATATCGCTGTGTCAATGTGTCAGTGTGTCAGCAAGACAGTGAGAATCAATCTGAGATAGATTGACTATCCTGGCCCAGGTGGAGCTGTGAGTTGCAGCTATTCACAGCCCCTCCCATGATGTGTGACAAAAGGAATACGCCTATTCCTAATCTTCATTGAACCACAGCAGACATTCAGAGCAGCATAATGATCTCTGATCACCCTTTTTCTCACTCAGATCCAGAATGAGTTCATCCAACAGCGATGCCTCAATTTCAGACTGGTACCAGTATTGTTTCCCAGTGCAACCAAGGTAAGGAGATAGCAGGGTATTTTCCACATTATTGGGATAGTTATTATTTACCTGTCATGGTTTATTGGTGCTAACCATCCTATTACTCTGTCATAGAATCATGTTCCCAACTGGCTCCAGAGCACCAGGATCTACCGTTGGCCCCAGGACACTCAGGACCTGCTGCTCCGCTTGCTCCGAGAAGAACGCTACATCGCTCCACCTCTGGGGAAAGAGTTGACCCTAACGGTACGCCCCCTCTGAACAGCCCTATAGCCACACCTCTATTCTTTTTACTGCACAATTACACCACTCCTCCAAGTAGGCTGTTCGTCAATGAAAATATGTCAGTGTTTTTAAAACAAAGAAAGGTCACCAGTTTTGTGGTATATCTGTTAAATGTTTGAATGGCAAATGCTAATCATGAGAGGAAAATCTGCTTTATCATAGCATTCTTTTGAAACAGACACACTGCAGTTAATTTGTACTTTGTAATATGGAATGTGTACATAGGTGTGTATCTCATAATAACACTCAAATAACCACAAGGTGGCAGTATGTACTTAATAATGTTTCCATTCCTAGAAATAGGCTCTCTGGACAGAGGTTTACTTCCTAAGATTGTGTCGTGCAAACATTGTGGAATCTGAAAATGTAAATACAAAATAATTCCAATGTATTAAAAAACTGGTCAAATCAATGTATTTGTCTATTTTCGGGTCTTGTCTATAGTTGTCTATTTTTTCATCTTTACTCTGATTTGCAATGTTGAAGGGAAACTAATAATGCCTAAAGACATTTTCTAAATACTACAACAAACACATCTCCTCTCTGAGTGCAATGTATATTCTACATACTGCGCTGTATTTATTCACTCATTCTCAGAATACAGGTATACAATGAGAAAAATAAAGACCGAACATTTCAATGAGTACAAACAGATAAATTAGGTCAAACTATGAATGGATGCTTTTTTTCGCCCCTGTGCATTTGTGATTTAAGATACAGAGGGGCCACAGGAAGGCCTGTCACTGGACCATGCATCATCTGGCAACACTTACCCTAAACCACAAATACACTTCAGGGTGGTTTCACTGTCCATTGAGTGATAAAACCAACCCATTTGAAACATACAAATGAAATTGAATGTGTCATTGTTTTGTCATGGTGCTTTATTGGACACTTTGACTGCCTATTCTTTAAAGAACAAGGTACCACTACAGCTATCAGCTATCAGCTATATGTTTTCTTTTTTTACCAGTTCAGTAGAAGTAGTTTCCGGCATCCATAAATCCGCCGCTTGTGTGATTGTTCCAACTCTCCCACCATGCTTAATCAGGCCTTATCTGGTCAATCCAAAATTACCACAGAGGCTCTGTTATGTCTGTTTAGAATTGGGGGTAGAAGACACTTCTTCAGTTGGCTCAGTGTGTGAAACTGAACCAGTCAGCCTACCATTGAGCTGAGTGATTGATTAACCAGACCAAACTCGACTGTGCCTTTAGATAAGGAGCCACCGGAGGTGAGAACAGCCCTTTCAAAAGTGTTGTTTCCATTCCTTCAGTGGAAACTTATTAGTGAATACCCGCCCAAAAATGTCTTTGTTCAATATAAAATCTATCATCAGTATAGTAGGCTTCATGCTATGAAACCCAGCCCGCTCAGCAGAAGACTGCATATCACCTGCTCCTTTTCACCTGTGTTGATTGGTTTCCAATGAAAGAGCCAAGCCTCACTCAAGGTCAGAGCCCACTCCCACTAACAGACGCTCTCACTCCATACAGATGAAATGCTAATGAAACATTTTTCATCATCAGGGAGCCATTGAATATGACATCCCCAGCATGAGCTGGGAATTTGGAGAGGTTTATGGCCCTTTCAGTAGAGGAGAAAAGAGTGTGCTCAGCACATCCACAACTGCAGTCTGGTTTATTATGAAAAATGGAAAACTGACCAATGTGTGGCTTCTAAAATATTCCATGAAAAGAAATCTAATTATATAAACTAAAAACATGAAAATGTAGGTAAAATTCTAAATATAGGTCTACTGCAACATAACCTCATCTGCACCATGGTGGACCATGCAATAGTGTAGAGGGCGTTCCAATTCAAATTGGTGGCCAAATTAGTGTAACCAAGGCATTGAAATGTTTGATGAATTCATGATCACTGCATAGGAGCCTAGTATGCCTAATTGTGGCTATAGTTGGGGATGTTACAATGGGAGAGTTATCGTCTAGTGGTGTGGAGTACGTCTATCTTTGTGCCCTGGTATAACCTTTTTAGTACACTTTCTAGCATACTTTTTTTATTAGCACGAGTGGAACTGTGTAGGAAGGCCAGATCAGTGGACCAATCACAACATAGGGATGTAGCCGCAATCCAATCATGCATGAGACAAAAAGGTCTCGCAGAAAGTAAATACCCTGTTAGCCAATCAATCGTAGAGCCGCGTGTTTTTTTCCTGCATCTCCAAAGCACACTTCCATACAATTTAGTAGTCATAATGAGTATGAGTGGCAACGTCCTATGCTTGAAATACCTTGATTGCATTCTGCATTCACTGTAAAATGCAATCTGGGATATGAAATATCAAGTATACTTATGCAGTATGCATTGCAAGATGAGTACCCGATTCCCAACATACATGTTATTAAAAAATGTCTTTCGTAGACGTGACTGCAATATTATAGATTTTCTAATTTAAAAAAATGTATCGTTGTTGATATGATGCAGACAAATTCACGGACAATCGCAAAATATTAAAATCGGAGGGTTTGACTGAGGTTATTTAAACCAATGAAAAGGTGGACTTCCTTGTAAACGGCCAATGAGAAACGTCGGAAAATGGTGGTTCTACCATCACCGTTTGGGACTCCATCATCATGACTCCTCTGACCCGTGTTGTTGGGAATGCGGCAGTGTGTCTGTAGCTACCTAGCTAACCAGTAGAGGCAGAGGACAGTGGAGGGTCTGCCGGGGAGGAATGGTGTTGATTAGGGTTACCGAACAGTGTTGTGATCATATTACAGAGAAGGGGAAACCTTGTCCCTGGTGGAGAAGGCACATTGGAAGCGCCCAGAAAGACTGCCACACTTTATACTTCTCTGGCAATCTTCTTTGCAAGCCAAGCCGAAGACGTGCAAGTTGAATTTGTTGCAATATCTTGCTTTACGGAATAATTGCCCTTTTTCAGAATGGATATGCTAGCACCCGGACACGGCGAGAGAGTGGAAAGAAAGTGGTTTCTATTTCCCCTAGTCGCTAACGTCCGCTATGGCCGTATCCTCCTTACTTAAACCGTTGGCACGTATTGTGCTTGTGGAATCTCAATATTTTCTTGTTTACGAAGGAACTGTTTGCAACTAGTTTGACATCTCTAGCTACATTTCGGAGAGAGTGAACTATGTCAATACATTGACTGAATCACGGGGTACCACCATTAGCTACAGTATGTTCTCAACAGCTGCAGCTCGGATTACTCACCATAGAAGATACTAGTCAGCCAGATAGCTGTAAATTATGGGGCAATTCCAGGCGCCCCCTCGCTAAAAAATAATAATAATACAGACTCATAGTTATTCGTATCTAATAACAGTATTGTGTGTGTCCAGTTTTTACATTGTGACAAAACATCTCCCTCTCCTGGTCCTGAATGTTGCCCCAGTTTGTATCCCACACGCGCGAATAGCTTGTCCAGCAGCACGACAGTCATGTTTGCTGTCCGCATCGTTACCGCAGACTATTACATTGCAAATCCCCTGAGAGACTTGGACGTCTGCTATTCTGAATTCAGAGAGTGTGATGTGAAGAAAGTGCCAGTGGTTCGGATTTTCGGTGCAACACCAGCAGGTATGTTCATCTGATTTTCAATGGTCATCCTCTTTGCTGCTTGGTACAGCCACGCGGTGTGCGGTTGTAACACACAAGATATACACATGTTGCCACAACATTGCAAAGACAAACCAACACAATGTAGTGGCTACATGAATTGAATCGAACCAACCCAACCCTGCTCTGTGAACGATATGTAGTGATGTGAAACATTGCAACGAACCATATCACACAACACTGCCGCCTTTTGAAGCATCTCACATGGTTGCTTTGTTTTCAGTCTCGTGCTCCTTTCCAGGGCGGTGGACAGACCTCCATATCTACTGTAGATGGATCAACATTCCGCATTGAATCCAGCTCTACAGCATCCACATAGGTTATGCATCTATGTGTACAGTCTCCTCTCTTCCCTATTGTGTATCTAGCTACAGGTGGAATGGTGAGACATCAGCATTGGAAGCACAACATGACAAAAAAAAGAATGCTGCATATTCTGGATATTTACAGGCTTGTGTAGGACTGTGACCAGGGATAATCTGTGATTGTAGGTCAGGGTGTCAATCTAATTCTGTTTCTTCCTAGCCCACACTTGCATGGGATCACATTGTTAGTATGGATGCAGTACGCTCTGACAGGTTGCCAAGTAAAATGTACCGACTTGCAGGCAATGTCACTGACCAGTTTCAGTGCATACATGTAGCAAGTATGTAACAAGTGGCAGTAATGCCATGGTCATGGCTACCGTAGACTGACGTTGCCACAGGCTCCTTTGTCAGTGAAATGTTTTTGTTTTTTTACATCATCTATTGTATAATATCTTACCTCCAGGAGAAGACAATCCTTAGGAATGGATATATAAGCTACTGTATGCAAACACAGCCTGTACAAGTAGTTTTGTATTCTGATGTAATGTCCAAAGTTCGCTCTGGGCTTTTTGCTACCTTGAATTTTTTTTTTCAGCCCATTGTACCAGACAGACATCTGTTTTATCTTTATGGTGGGATTTTTAGCAGTGTGCATTGTCTTACTGGAACTTTCTGCTGCTCCACTCCAGTTGATGCATTGTGGGGAGGTTTCGGCGGTGTTGGCTCTGTCGTCCCAACTGAAATTGCATCACCATTTGGAATACATTGACGTAAAGCAATCCTACTTTATTTCTCCATTTTCAATCTCTTTGCTGAAATGTAGCTTGCTCAGAAATGGGCCACACCCCCACAAAGGAACCTACACTTCAGTTTGGTATCCAAGAGTAAAGATTGAGGAAAATAGCCTATTAGGCCTAGTTAGCATGCCTCCTAACTTTACTTTCTTAACCCCAATAACATTTCAAACATGGGCCTGAACTTATAGCCTGTGTGAAATAGGCCTACTATCTCTAATGCTACCTAAACAATGATAGAATGGAAGACTTGCGAGAGCGTCTTAGTTTGTGTTGTTTCTTGTGTTTATATTATGTGTGTGTTTGTGTATGACATGTGCCTGGGGTTGCTCTAACCCCTCCCTGTCCTCCTCTGACCCGAGTTATGCACAGACATGCCAGCCTTGCCTCTGTCATTCGACACCACACTTCCTGTTTTCACTGTCTGTCCTCATTGGCCAGCCCCTGTGGCCCAGCCCTTTGACAGCATGGAGTTGCAGTGTTTTGCTAGTGCAGGCAGGGTTGCATAGCACATGCTCTGTTTGAGGTTTCTTCTTTGGCATTAGACAGCAGAGTAGGCTTTATCCAGAAGATGTTTTTATCTATGAACAATCAGCCAGGAATGCACTCACTCAGAACTCTAAAGACATGCACTGTGTTGTGTGTCCAGTTCAGTTTTTCAGTATGTTGCTCTATGCTCCATCTTTGTGCTTTTAGGCCAAATCAGTGCTTTGATTAAATGTAGTTGAATCAGTAATTTCATTGCATATGAAATTAACCAGCTTGATTTGATGTTTCCATGGTAAATACAGAGTCTCAAGCACACAGTCGGGAGTTGCAGTTTGCTGCAGTCTCAGAGGCCTGACAGCATTGATCCTGCTTTGATGTTGACAAGCTAGGCTAGATCCACTAGCAGGCATTCCTCTGCCTGGGCCTGAGAGGCACACTGTTTTTGTTTTGAGTATGTGCGTGCGTGCACTCACATGCACGTGTGTGTGTGTGTGTGTGTGTGTAGGGGAAGGGAAACCTGCATGACCAATTGACCTGAATGAGGGGTCAAGCAGCGAAGCGCAGAAAGGGCTAAAACAGGGGGCCTCTCCCCTGGCCCCTGCCCCCCCCCCCCCCTCCTTTACTGCTCACCAGGGGAACTCTAATGCCATCTAAAGGAATTCCTCCCGGATCCATTAACAGGATAATGGGGGGATTCAAAGACTGGGCAGCTCATTAGTCAGAAGGTCATTGTCTTCCGGATTGTTTTCCTCCACTTTATATTTATTGGATTGTTTAGCATTCTCAGGATGTAGCCTTGGCCGGTGTTATTGCTTGAACCTTTCTACGCTATTTATTTTGTATGTTTTGGATTTTTTTTTTTGTCTTGTGTGATTAATCCTCTCATGGCTTGTCTGTTTTGGTGCCATAAATAGCTGCCGGAGAGGAATGTCCTGTATGGCCTGTGAGAGAGTAGTTTGCGTTCAATGCAGAGAGCAGCGTGAACTCTGCTCCCTGATAATCCTCAGCCTGTGATGTTATTGTGAAGAAACTGGGGCCCAGCTTCTCTGCAGCTCTTTAAAAGCCAGTCAGAAGGAGGGGGTTCACACACACACAGACACACACAGCCCTCTCTGCCTCCTCAGGTCTCATGAACCATTACCGAAGGCCTGTCCTTTGTTTACCATCCATGCCTTTTCTCTGGGCTGTCACCTCTTTCAGGTGGTCCAGTCAGTGGGCCCTCTCCCTCTGTGATGTATGGGAGATGGGAATGGCACCCAGCGAGTCTTTCTACGGGGGTGAAGAAGCTTCTCCTTGCCGTGCCACGTCTCCCCCCTCCATCAAGCAATGGAATTTCTAGTGTACCATCAGTTTTCAAAGGGATCCCGAAACATAATGCACTGCAGCATTGAGAGATTAGAAATTCAAAATATCCCTCTTTCACTGTTCACTCAGGGGTATCTATCAAATGTAAATCAGGGTGGTGTTTTTGTCTATTTGAATGCCTTGGGACCACAGGTGGCCTTTCTGGAGGATTAAAGTATATAAAAGCTGAACTGTGTGAGGTGAGATGCCATTAGCCTCCAATATGTGCACTGTAGGCCTTAGACTACCTTACCCTGTAGTTGAACTTTTGGACCACTTGTTTAGCCTCTAACCTGAACTTGATGTCTCTAGCGAACCTCTAGCTGAATTGTGTGAGGTGTGCCTTTGTCCTGTCTGAGGGCAAGGAGTGGTTTTGCTGAGCTGTCTCTCTCTCTTTCTCTCCCTGTCTCCCTCTTTCTCGCCTCTCTGTATAGTACACAGATGCCCTTGCTGCAGCACTCCAGTTCAGGTGATTGATGGCTTTAATAGCTCCCTTCGGTTCCACAGTATGTATTTGAACGCATCGCTGTTCGAGGGCGGGAATCTGGTGTTGCGACACCCTTTTGTCCTCATCCTATTGTGTCGCCCATGTTATTAGGTGACACTAGGGTCCCCGTACTGTACCTACGGTACCCACCTAGCCCTCGGGCAAGTCTTCTCCCTCCGCTGAAAACCATCACTACCCTCGCCGCCTATTGACCTTCAGATTAGAGGGGAAATTATACCACACTGTAACTTTGTGGTTTGGGTTCTTGTATTTGGTAAAAAGGGGAAATATCTGCAGTGTCTGAGACACAGCCAAGGCCACTGTGATACTGTAAGCCGCTAACAATAAAAGGGGCCGAATTGCGGGCCGTATATCTGTGTGGATGGCAGATTCATTAGCGCAGGGAAATTGAATGTGACGACACGGTCACAGCCTGCTCTCTGGCGCAAGCATTGAGGGCTGGGCTGCTGAACCTGAGCCAACAGTGCAGGCTGTATGTTGTAGCCTAATGTATGCAGTAGCTAACTTCCTATAGACAGTGCTGTCTTCTTTTATTCGGGTCCTGTTATCCAAAAGGGATGTTTTCCGTGGGGCCATGTCAAGGTCACTCTGCCAGAGGGAAGGATCCCCCTGCCAACCTGACCCCCCATGACCCTGATGACCCTGTCCCCATGGCCCTCTTGGTCCTAATAGGACCCTACTGATCCCTGACCTGTCTTGTTTCATGTGTGTGTATAGCATATGTCGAAGGAAGCTTTGGAACGACCACCAGGAACTCGTGCATGTGCACGAGCGTGCATGTTGAGCAGTGCACTCCAAACATCGAGGTCCTCTCATGTCATGCAAATGCTTGCTCCATCCTGAGGCTACTGTAAAAGCCTTCTGCAAGCAACGGACAAAAGCAAAGGGAGGTGATATGTGCAGTGAAATTACAACTAATTATGGTGTTCATGCTTTGAAGTGTGTGTGTGTGTGTGTGTGTGTCTCTGTGTCTCACCTCCCTGACTGGAGCACCTACTGGATGGCTAATTGTCTTGAGTCTGAAGTCCTTTTCTGTACTGTTTGATTTGGTGCTGCCGGTCCTTGGCCTGATCAATAGCAGTCATGCTGTGTTAATAATACACACGCAGGCTGAGGAGATGGCCGGGCCTGCAGCTTGCTGGTCAATATGTCTGCAGTCTGCTGCCACAAATCAGAGCCAGAGACAGGCTTAGGGAAGGCAACAGACAGTCAGGTCCTGCAGTCTCCTGGCCCATCAGTTGTAGGAGTTTGTCCTTAAATGCCTGCCGTAATCATGTTAGGCCTCGGAGAGCAGTGGGAGAGTATGGCACGCAGGTGATGGATGGCATATTCATTAGCGCAGGGAAATGAAATGTGACGACACGGTCGCTGCCTTCCTCTCTGGCGCAAGGATGGTAGGGGCTCGGCTGCTGAACCTGAGACAGCAATGCAGGCTCTATGTATACTGTGGGACCATGTCAAGGTCACCCGACCCCCGTGACCCTGTCCCCATGGCCCTCTTGGTCCTAATAGGACCCTACTGATCCCTGACCTCTGAACCTTATGTCTAGTTCCATGTGTGTACACAACCCTTGGCCCATCAGTTGTAGGAGTTTGTCCTTAAATGCCTGCCGTAATCATGTTAGGCCTTAGGCCTAGTAGGGCACGCAGCCCTATCAGAGGAGGGTTGTTGTTGTTTTCAGGCAGCTTGTAGCCTCTCACCAATGCTGCCAGCGAGGTAATGCGATTAGGCAAGTCCTTTAGCAAGCTGGACCTTTCATTGGTCGCTTGTGTTCGCTTAGCAGGAAGTGCTTCCTTTTTGATGTGCTGAATGAGAGACCCACTGTGTTCTCGCTTGATGTGGTGGAGTACTCTGAAGTGGCCTGCTTGCCAAGGGTTGTGTTGTGTTTGTGAATGGATGTAGTAGCCTTGAATGCAGGGACTCCCCATACAGCAGCTATCACCTGTGTGGTCCCCCTGGTCTAGTGAGACTCCATGTTTGCACATGGAGGAAGGTCACTTTGGGTTGCTGCTGAGTGTTCAACCCTTCCTCTCTCCTCCTGGTCCTTTGTCCCTACAGGAGGTGAGGACCTGCTCTGGCCATTGAAGCTGTGTTGGGACTTTCCCCCCTCTCTGTTCCCAAAGCAACTCTCACTGTTGTTGGGGAACTCTGCACTGTTTCAGGCAGATTAAGGCCTCATTTAAGAGAATGAAGGAATTTGGCAGAGAGAGTGCCTGAATTGGAACAAGAGAATGCTTTGAACCTGCCATGCTGTGCCATTCAATCTGGATATTAATGAAAGACACACACACACACACACACACACACACACTACACAAATGGATTACGTTTTCATCAGTAAGCTTTAGGTATCTGTCAATGGGGACAGAAGTACTGCTTTCTTTCCTAAACTGAAGCTATGGACAGAGAAGTACTATTTTTTCTAAACTGAAGCTATGGACAGGGAAGCCCTGCATCCTTTTTGAACTGTTCTTTATATAAGGCCCCTCCATGTAAGGACTTGCATCTCAATCCGCTGTGAGGACCAAATGGAATGTCTTGAGATCAATGTTTTAACTCCACAGCACTGTACACAGTCTGTATGAAAGCAGGCTTATTAAAGGGGGAGGGGGAATTCTGGGAGGCTGACTCTAAAAATAGCACAGCTCGCTTGTTTTTTAAATGCAACCGAGCTTGCTTCTGTCTGTGCTGTAGGAGCACAATCAGGAGGCCTACATTAAGCGGGCACTGACTGGCCAGAACACCATCTTTTGCTGTCCCCTTTTTTTTTTCTGTCCTTATTTCCTACACAGCAATATCTCAGCTGCAGTTTTGTGTGACTGTCTGTCTGTCTGTGTGTGTGGGAGGGAGGGAGAGAGGGAGAGAAAAAGCACGTGTGTCTCACACTCGTCTAATGCACCAATCGCGCCATCCCTAAGCCTTGTGATGTGTAGCAGAGAGACATGCCATGAATATCAAATTTCGACTGGCTGAAAAGGGGACTGGCAGACCTGTTAAGGGAAAATCTCCTGTTGTCTGGCAGTGGCAGGCAGCTTTTCTCTTGATTTGCTTTTGGGGCGCTGGCAGACGCCGTTTTCCTGGAGTGTAAAACAACAGCGCTGGCGTGGAAATGAGCCTCTGCCCAGCTCTAGCCTCAGATTGGATCTTGATGGCTGTCGTATCAGTGTGTGTGTGTGTGTGTGTGTGTGTGTCTCTGTGTGTCTCTCTCTCTCGGCTCAATATGAGAAAGCTGCCCAACACACAGTCTAGCAGAAGAATAGAAACACAACAGGTTTACTTGATAATGTAACATAATATAGCTCATAGCTCATTCAGACGCTGTTGATCTCCCTTTGTTCTGCTGTGAAATAAGCGTATGTATTGATGATTCGTATCTACGCTCACTACTGAGTAAATGTACATTTCCAAACTGACTCTGTCGTCAATATAGCATGTGACTGGATTCTGCTACAGCTAGATGGTTGTTACAGAAAGTGTGTGTGCGTGTGTGTGTGCATGTGCGTGTGCGAGCTGTGTCTCTCTCTCTCTCTCTCTCTCTCTGTCTGTCTGACTGGCTAGTCTACACACACTGCTGTCGAACTGGGAGTAGAGACACTGAGTATTCCCCACCCGCTGGTCACAGTCTGCGGTTCCCCCCCACCCCCCTCTCTTTCTTCCTCTCTTTCTTTTCCCTCTTGCACTTGCTCACTCCTCTCTCTCTCTCTCTCTGCTCACTCCCTCTCGCCCCACTCCCCCTCTCCTTGTGCTCCTTTGTTCTCTTCCACCTCCAGTATACTTCAGACCTGACCTGTCTCTGCAGGTGTCATGTCACATTGTGTTCCCGTGTTCTGCTGGGGAGCATAATGCGACTGGGTCAGTGATGCGTGTGTGACTACAGCTGCCCTGGCCTTTGCCCTGACCTTGTCGACCCCCCCCCCCCCCCCTTCATTCCCTAGCCCCCCGCCACCACCACCCTCATATCACCTAGACCGACAGTCACATACCTGAACTCCAACACAGTGGCAAACATTAGCGATTCAAAGCTCAGGGAGAAGTTTGCACTGGCTAACCTGACTTGACAGGTCCACTTCGGTCCAGGTGGCCCTTTTTTGTGTCACCCCTGTCTCGGTGTTGACATGACGAGGCCTAAACATCACCTTAGAGGCCACCCGCCCCTTGTGTGTGTGTGTGTGTGTGTGTGTGTGTATGCGTGTGTCTCTCTCTCTGTGTGTGCCGTCCTCTCTCCCCGTGGTGAAAGCTATTCACTGTACGTGAGTGGGAGAGCTCTGTGCTCAGTGCTCAAAGCCTACCGTCATTGTGCTCTTATTAAATTAAAGCCCCCCCCCCCCGCTCCACCTCTCCCTGTCCACTTCCCATCCTCCTCCTCCCTCTATCCCCCCTCCTCCTATTTAGCCTCCTCCACCTCCTGCTGGCGATTTTCTTTTTCTCTTTCCCCCCCTCTCCATTCTCTCCACCTCCTCCTGTTTCTCTCCTCTCCCCTGCTGGAAGGTCCTCCCCTGCCTTCAGGCCAGTTCTGGTTTGTGGTGTGCTGTGCAGAGCTCCTCCGATGCTCCCCATCATTAAGCAGAGTGCTCTGGTCAAACAGACGTGGCTTTGTGTCTGGACTCTGGAGGAGCGATGTTAGAATAAAGCAGCCGAGGTTCACAGGGTTGTTCGTCTCAGCCTGCTAATTACACTCACTCTCCCTCTCTACTGTGCCGAGGGGAGGCAGAGGCGGGCTCCCTGTCTGACCAGGCTGGGGGCGGCGAGAAGCCACTGTGGTATTCCTGCCTTAGCCCACTTACAGTATTTACATAGGTGAGAGGAGCAGACCTCAGAAAACCCAGACGGAAAGGAGAGGGATAACCGCAGAATCTAGAGTCCTACTACAGTCTTAATTAAGCCAGGGCACCGCGGTGCTGTGGACAGGCTTGGGTGGCTGCGGAGGGTCATCACAGTGGCAATACAGCTCGTTTCTTTTCCTGTTTTCTCCCTGTATTTCTTTCTTTCACTTTTGCCTGATGAAGGCTCTGTCTTACTGACTCCACGACTGCTCGCTGTGGTTAAGGATGTGACGCTCGTCACGCAGTCTGTTGTTGGACCTCTTCTCCTCCCCACCTTCTGGCAGTGTTTGTGTCTGGCTCTTTTGTTAGAGACAGACTTTGATTTGTTTTGCATGTTTGTGTCCTTTTGTGGCTCCCACCCTGCGGCGTGAGCACAGCTAGAGCTGGAAGAGCATCGATCGACAGGCTGAGGCTGCCTCTACAGTATTCACGCAGGTCTGACACACACACACACACACACACACACACACACACACACACCTCCTCCTCCCCTACACAAACACTCAGAGACAGACAGACACATGCCAGCCTGATTAATGCTGCTCAGACTGGCTGAATGCGATGCTCAGTATGAGGCCAACGCAGGCCATTGACTTCTTCCCTTGATTAGCATTTTTCTATCACCATATCTGACAGTGGTACAGTGCCACTCTCATGGGCCTTGGTGCTCTCTGCTTCCCAGCCTGTCTTTGCCCCTATGGTGTGAGATCCCTCTCCCTGTGTCCCGTCCCTGTGAACGTCCTGCTGCCCCTTCTGGAGGTCATGGCCGTGGATGACTTTGTCTCTGAGGGCACGGAGGGCCTGTCTGTGCTGTTAATCAGTCGCCGCCGGATCGTTAGCACCGCAGCTCCGTCATATGATAAATGAACCGGAGCCTGTCATCTCTACTAATAGCCCACCCAGGAGAGATGGATGAGAGGGAGCAAAGCCAAAGAGCAGAGCCCAGCCCAGCACAGCCCAGCCCAGCCCAGCCCAGCCACCCACACCTTCTGCTGGGATTCATTCTCACCACGTACACCCCATGATGGCTGGGCCGGACAGTGGGATGAGCTGAAGTCAAGTGATATACTCCTCATATTGAAATACAGTACACACAGGAAAATGATGTGTTTCTGTGATTTTCTTTTCTTTGGGGGGCGGGGGGGGGGGTTGTTTGGTGTATGAGCGGTTGGCGTGGAACATGTCAAAGAGGCCTGTTCTGAAGCCTGTTTGACTGGCCATCTGCTGTGTCTCCTGCCTGCTCAGATGTCTGAAACCAGTACAGTGGTCTGTTTCTCCCTCGCCAGAGAAGTGCCAGGGACGTCTTTAGTACTCGGCAGGAGGCCACTTTGTCCAGTTTTTTTCATTTGGACTTTGAGGCGGTTTTTTTCTGTCACAGCATGGGGGAGGTAGGCTTGCTCTAAGGAAGGGCTGTCTGGGAGGGATGTACTATGTCCCTCGCAGAGTTTGGAATCGATAGGCAGTGATGTCAGTCCTCTGGCCTGTTCCTCTACTCTTGTGCTCAGGCGCCCAGCCAGGAAAGGCTTTTCTGTGGAGAAGGAGAGGGAGAGAAGCCACCCAGCCCAGCGAAACATAACAACAGTCACGGGGAGGAGGACTCCTGGCTCCAGGTTTGGCTGCGATCACCATGTCTCCCACAATGTGACATCACCACAGCCAGGGAGGCCCTCTCTATGACACAATGGAACCTGTGACACACTGGGTGGAAAAGGGAAGGGAAGGCATGTCAGGGCAAATCAGCCTCGCGTGATACTTTATATGGAGGCACTTTCTCTCTCTGCTCTCTCTCTCTCTCTCTCTCTCTCTCTCTCTCTCTCTCTCTCTCTCTCTCTCTCTCTCTCTCTCTCTCTCTCTCTCTCTCTCTGTGTGTGTGTGTGTGTGTGTGTGTGTGTGTGTGTGAGATCTGTAGAAGTGGCCAGGGGGGCGACTAGGCAGCTGTAGCGTACTGTGCCAGAGAGCTCTCTTCTGCCACCCATAAAGTAGCAGGCCAGGCCTTCCTCCTCATGCCTTTTTGTTTTGCAGAAAATAAACAATTTGCATAAGTACTTTGAAGGATGGGTGATTGAAGAGATGGCGTGTGCATAATTCCAGCTCAAGATGTGCAGTATAGTGCTGTGTGATATGTGGGGGGGGGTGTATTTGCACAGTGGGTGGTAAATGAGCATCAGCCCATACAGCACAATATCCATACTGCTGAGGCAGGGTACAGCGTAGATGGAGGGGGTACAGTGGTGGATGGGTGGGGCACAGGGGGGAGATTGAGATGTAAATAGATAAACACAAGCCCCCCCCGCCTCATGCCCCTGTGTCCTCTCCCTCTACACAGCTCATCAGCAGACTCCACACAGACCAGGCCAAAAATAGCAGCTCCCCGCCTCAGCGTCTGTGCCCCCATCTCCTCCCTTCCTCTCTGTCTATACACACACACACACACACACGGTGAGACCAGCTTCACCATAACCTGGCAAACTCACTGTTTACTATCCCCTGTCACTCCATGGACTCACCACCACCAGCTGCAGCACTAAATAAATTGGAGGCCTGGCAGCGTGGTCTCACCCTCAGCGTGGTCTCACCCCCAGCCTGGTCTCACCCCTCAGCGTGGTCTCACCCCTCAGCGTGGTCTCACCCCCACCGTAGTCTCACACTCAGACTGGCTTTAAGAAGGGTTCGTGAGACCAAGAGCTCTATATGATCCTGCCTAATTCGTTTATAAAGCAGGAGCATAAATTTCCCCTTGGCTTTTTGTCTGTAGGCTGATCACTCTTGCGTACCCCCTGCCCTCCCCCAGAATGATTTAGGGAGCAGATGATTTGGGTAAATCCATTAGAGAGATGTGATTTAAGAGAGCGTCACTCTTTCCTCCACTCTCTTTCCTCCTCTCATTTCTCCTCTCCTCACTGCAGTCGCTCCTCTCTCTCTCTCTCTCTCCCTCTCTCTCTCTCTCTCTCTCTCTCTCTCTCTCTCTCCCTCGCCCTCTCTCTCTCTCTCTCTCTCTCTCTCCTTCCTCACAGACGAGGGTTTACCTCAGTAGTGGTGCAGCAAGGCGCCTTTGAACCCGCAGAATGGAACCGTCATATGTTTACACACACACACACACACACACACCCTTTCCCACGGGTAATGGTATATGCATGATGAAGAGGCACAGCACATTGAGATTCTGTCAACATTTAACAATTTAGGGACACCTCAGCCAGCCTGAGCCTAGAACTGTCAAACGAGGCGTTGTCTGCCTGCATTTACTGTAATGTGTTTGGAATTACCCTGCGTCTACGAGAGAAATTATAAAAGCGCCCGCCGCCAGCAATTAACTCATTAGAACGATGCCAGCGCATGAATGATGGTGTGAATCTTGCTAAGCAAGCAGAAGCTATATTGATTGGCTCGTCTCTTCATGCTGCAGTGGGCACCCATTCATTTGTTACTGCCGTCTCCCATCTCTTCCCCTTATCATACCGTGGAGAGCTATGGGCCGATGCATCTGTGGGTTAAAGCCTGCCAGTCAGGGCCACCGGTGGGTTGAGCTGCGTCTCTACTGCAGGTGCTCTGGCTGGGACCGGGACTGTGAGGCCGTCTCAAAAGGCGGGTCTGGTGGGTAGTGGATATTATGAGGCCAGGTGCATCCTATCCCCCAGACTGTGAATAGAAGGAGATGGTGTAACGTGCTTTGCCTTCCCTTCTCTATTCCCTTTCTGACTGTGCATCTGCTCTGTCTCTCTCCTTCTGCCTCCTCCTCCTCCTCCTCCTCCTCCAGACCCACTGTGTGTCTCATCTGGTTGGCTCTGTGCCAGTGTGCTCACTCAGGGGCGCGTGTGCGTGCGTCTTCCTTTCTGTCACCTCTTCACCTCTCCCTGTGTGTGCGTGCATGTGTTCCTGTCATCCCTTCGCCCTTTGTGGGTGCGTGCGTGCGTGCATGCGAGCTAGTTACCCCCCCTCATCCTTCTGTGCTGCTTTTGTGTAGGAAGACCTCTCCACTGTTTGCAGACCTGGCAGTGACACAGGCAGGGGAAGGGGAAGCGCTCTCTCCACAGGTGGTGTGGTACTAGAGTTGGGTTTCATTAGCCTCTTGTCCCCCTGCCATCCTCCGTACAGTGGAAGGGATTGAGTTCATGACCAAGTATCATGTCCACGACATGGGGCCAGGCCTGTCTAATGAGCCACTCTCCACTGAGCTTCCCCAACTCATTACTTGTGTTAGCGTGATCTCTTGTTACTGTAGACCTGGTTGATCTTTCACATACAACCCACAGTTCCTCCCTACCCAGGCTTTGTCCATGTTTTTTTTTGCACTACTCCAGTCCAGTGGAGGGAGAAATCGGAAAAGACTGACTCATTGCAATGCATGGAACGGAATGACGATCCGTTTGATCATTCCTTTCCATGCATTACAATGAGCCCCTAGGCCGTAGTAGAGGGGATGTTACTCCTACAGACCCCCCCTGGGGTCTCCAGTTCTCCCACCCTCCCTCCCTCCCCCCCCCCCCAACCTACATTCCACTGTGTGTGCATGTGCCTCAGGGCCCAATTCTACAGAGGAGTTCTGTAGTGTACAGCTCACACATCGTGCACTGTGTGACCCAGGGCTTCCTGCAATCAATCAGGTCTAGTCCAGGGCATGAATGGGTATTCATCAAGATGGAGGGTCTGTCTGAGGCTGAACGGCCAGCTACACACAGACAGAGCCAGCCTGATTTCCATACTGATTGGAGGCCTTCCTCTGCTGCTGCACAGTTAGTAAGTGACTCAGAGATGCTCAGTCTGGCTCGAATGATCCAATGGTCTGTCTGTGTCTGAGGCTCAGCTGCAGACGAGTACGGTAGCAACAGCAGCAACACTGACTGTACAGTTACAGTATGGCGGAGGTGCTGTAGTGCTGAGTCATTCACGGTCATGCTGCTGCAGATCTCTGAGAAGGAAGGAAGGAGGGAGGGAGGGAGGCTGGGTGGAGAAAGGGGGGAAGTAGGGACGGCCTCTATTGGCAGAGTAGATATTCTCCCCATTCCTCCATGTACTGTATGCTCCTTCCTCTTGATAGGGCCCTGCAGCAGTCCCACAGCCCCTCCCCCTGCCCCTCCCACCCCCATTCACAAATAATTGAATCCCCAGTCAGGCAGCTGATGAGTAGCTTGGGATAACTCGGGCAGGAAGAGCAGCTTAAAGGAGGGAGGGAGGGAGGGAGCGAGCAGCAACCAGTCCACCTCAGTCACAACTTCTCTCTCCTCTCTTCCTCCCTCGTTCAGGCTCGGCCAGCTGGGTGGGAAGAATCACTTGTTTATATCTCCCCGCTGTCTGTCAGGGGCTTGTGCTCGCCGGCCCCGTTACCTAGCAACTGCAGCAGCTCACAAACGGCGTTGGCTGTGTGTCTGCGTTAACACGGTGGGCGCATGCATCCCTGAGAGCTCTTCGCCAGAGTGGCGTCCTTTGTGTTGCCTTGTGTGGCTCTGGGTAATGACACACACACACACACACACACAGGAGGCGTCTTACCTCTCCTCTATTTAAAACACACACGCTCTAACAGAGAAATGTACCTCACTGCTCTTTTGTCTACCCCCCTACTTTTTGACCACCCCTGACTGGCTCGCTGCCAGACTGACCTCAGAGTAGGTTGATGTCTATTCCTGCTCGTGCAGTGCTCATCGGCTTGACCGTTTCCCTGTGATGGTGAATGGCATTGGGTTATTTAAGGCCTATTGTCTAGCCCGTGTGTTGAGATGCTGAGACGTTTGCCACAGATATTCCCAGGGGGGGTTATCTGGAGAGCTCCCTGGGTTGGCACACCATCTGCCCTCGCTCTCCTCAGGAGGGCACTAGTTGTGTGGTGTTGAGGGGGATGTCAGACCCCCAGTTGTCTTCCCAGTGTACACTCCATAGCTTCCTGTGTCACCCCCTGCCTGGTTGCCGATGTAGAGATCTTGTTTGTGTTTTACTCTGCAGAAACCCCCCCCCCCTCGAGTCCAGATTCAACATTCAGGCCCTGGGGACTACAGCGTTGCACTGCACAGCAGGCAGGCATGGGATGGGGGACGACAGTGCCAGCGCCCAAAAACCTCCATTACCAACATAGACCCCATCCTCCAGCAAATAGCAATAATGATGATGGTGGGGAGCCTGGCAGTCTCTGGGCATGTTCAGACAGATGGAGCTGATGGGTGGGAGAGGCTCTCTCTCTGGATGCTGTGTTGAAACTCAACACTGCCTCCTTCTGTCTCACTCATCTTGATGTCTGAATGATCCCTTGTCTGTAGTTCTGTGTCGCTCTAGCAACCCTGAGGTTGTGGGATTGATTCCCGCTGGGACCATCTATACAAAAAATGTATGCATTCCCTATACCGCAAATCACTTTGGATTAAAGCATCTTCTAAATGTAATATTTGATTTGATTTAGTCAGTAGATATCATAGTAGTCTGGCTCATGTTAGTCTGATAATAGGACTGGTGGTAGGCCTAAGACAGCCTTATCTTGGGACTGAGATGGCTCAGCCATGAACCTAATGGTCAGTGAGGTCTACTGTAGATTGCTGCTCCCTCAGGGGGTCTTGGCTCCCTGTGTTTGGTACTGATGATGTCAGAGACTGTTCTTTTTATAACACAACAACGATGACCTCACCTCACCATCCATCTGGCCCCACTTTCTATGACAGTCTCCCTCCTCTCTGTGCCCATTTAGTTATTTAGCTAATGGGCTGCTTTATGCTGTGTGGTGTGTGCACTCATGAATCACGGCTTTACAGGCCTTTGTTGTATTCATCAGTCTGTCTCAGTGGGTCCCCAGCATTTGTCTTCCTGTGGTCGGAAAGTGTGTAAAGAGCTGTTTTACTGGACTCCTTCCTCTCGTATGCAGAGAGACCATTCATCTCAATTGTGTGCAGTCTGTGGTTTTAATAGGTTTAGTAAAAGCAGTCATGTCACTGACTGCATCTGAAGCCTGTAAATGTTAGTTCAAAGTGGGAATTATAGTACAGTAGATTGCTTTTTGGTAAATTAATAAGTCTGGCTACTAGAGTTTTCTTGTTTGTCTTTTCACCCCAGTTTCACACTTGCACTTCGTATGGATCGGGTTTTGCACCACATCTTCGTGTCTCTCGCATCAACACAAACCCGTGTCCAAAAACTCCCTCTTAATCAGACTGTGCTTCTCTTTTTCTCTGTGTCTCAGGCCAGAAGACGTGTCTCCACCTCCATGGAATCTTCCCCTACATCTACGTGCCGTACGACGGCTATGGGCAGCAGGCGGAGCGCTACCTGCGCCAGATGGCCTTCAGCATCGACAGAGCCCTCAACGTGTCCATGGGAAACCCCTCCTCCAACACGCAGCATGTCTTTAAAGTGGCACTGGTCTCTGGCATGTAAGTTCTCTCTATTTAAGATACTTCTTTTTGTTGATTTAGAGTAACATGTTCAGAAACTTCTGACAGCATATGTTAGGTTGGGTACATATGTTTGCTGGTTTGATGGTTTCCCAAAAGGTCTGACTGTCCTTTGTCCTCAGGCCTTTTTACGGATACCACGTGAAAGAGAAGCAGTTCATGAAGGTCTTTCTCTACAACCCTCAGATGGTAAAAAGGTGCGTCAATTGGATAGTTTCACTGGCCTGTATGCTGTGGTTTGAGCTGGAGCATGTGCTGGCGTTCATCTTCTCTCTCTTTTGTTGTGTAAAGTGTTCATCTGACTGGCCGTGGTGTGTCTGCACTCTGTTGTACTACAGAGGTGTGTGGGTGTGTCTGTCTGTCTGTCTGTGTGTGTGTGTGTGTGTGTGTGTGTGTGTAGTGTAGTGTAGTGAAGTGTTTATCTGACTGGCCGTGGTGTGCGCATGACTATGACGCCCACTGTTCTGATATTGATCGCTACGCATGTCTGCACTCTGTTGTACTACAGAGGTGTGTGTGTGTGTGTGTGTGTGTGTAGTGAAGTGTTTATCTGACTGCCCGTGGTGTGCACGTGACTGACACCCACTGTTCTGCTATTGATCGCTACGCATGTCTGAACTCTGTTGTACTACAGAGAGGTGTGCGTGTGTCTGCATTTGTCTGTGTGTTGGAGGAGGTGGTAAGAATGGAGAGCTGTGCACAGCGCCTGTTATTTACTTGCTGAAGCCGTCAGTCAGAGCCAAGCCGTGTGAGTGGAAATGTGCTGCTGCTGCACTGATACTGAGACAGGACAGACACTGGCTGACTGACTGACTGACCGGCTGTCTGTCTGTCTGTCTGCTCACTTCCAGCCTGCAGGAGCTGGTGTCTACAGCCCCTCATTACTAATCAATCAATCAGTTCTCTCTCTCTTTATCTCTCTCTCTCTCGTTCTGACCTTTAAAGGGGAACTGTCACTGTAGGCTTCAACATGAATATATGACAGACTTGAAAAGTTTCAGGTTCAAGAAGTGAATTGTGTACTTTCTCCAACAGCTATGAGATAAACACAAACACGTTTTTTTCTATGAGATGTAAGCATCCCATCCAATGGCCTTTGATGTCTTTGTGTGGTCTGGTCTAGGGTTTGTGAGCTGTTACAGGGAGGAGCAGTGATGAATAAGAGCTACCAGCCCCATGAGGCCCACATCCCCTACCTGCTGCAGCTCTTCATCGACTACAACCTGTATGGCATGAACCTGATCAACCTGGGCGCCGTCAAGTTCCGCCGGAGACAGAAAAACGGTAAGCGACAAGGATTTAGCTGGCTGGCTAGGAACCCTGCCAAAGCCACATGAAACACAGCCTCTGTTTCTTTCTTTCTTTTTCATAATCTCTTTGACTGTTTTGGTTGGCAGTAGTGTAGTACCTAAGGTTGTGTGTTGGGGGGGGCTCGGGCACGGGGGCCGGGGGGGGGGGGGTTTATGTCCAGTCTCGTTAGACCAAATCTTATGTTGTTTTCTGCTCTGATGGTCAGTGTAGGCTAGGCAATGGGCATCCTCCTCCAGAGTCCTGCAGTGCTCTAGCTGTGTGGGGATCTGTGGGAGGACAAGGGGGCTGCCATGCTTTGTGGCATGATGATGTATTAGTTCTTGCAACGGCCTTGCTGCTGCCTCTCTTTCTCTGTTTCGCGCGCACACACACACACACACATACCTCATGCATCCTTGTCATTGTGCAGTTTGCTAGAGTACGAAATGAACTACTACTCTCTTGCTTTACAAAAGCCTGATAGTACAGTGAAGGATTTCCCTATGAACAGGACTGCTGTACTGTAGGAAGAGAAGGCCAACATCACAAACTCACACAAAAGCATACACCAGAAGAGAAGAGAGCTAGAGAGAGACAGCGAGAGATGTGGGAGGCACACTGCTACACATTCTACTGAAAAAGTATTCTGGAACACCTGTTGAGCATTCCATAAAATAAGTTATGATATGGAAAAGATAAACATAAAGAATAGGTCCTCCTCAAACCCCTGACACTCTACATGCCTGAGGTGCATTCCTGCTGCCTTGCAGCCTTCTTCTGTTTGTCTAAAAGCCTGATGAAACAAGCCCCTCTGACCATTCATAGAAAAATAAGCACCAGAGCTTTGAAACTAAAACTATTTGGCCTACACTCCTGGGTCATATACATTTACATTTCTGGCATTTAGCAGACGCCTTTATCCAAAGTGACTTGCAACAAATACATTTGTCTAAGTAAGTGAATCATCTATCCATCAGTCCTCATAAGAAAAAGTAATCTATGCTAGGACCAGCATAGCAGGACCGTTGGCAGTCACAATGCTAGAAGAAGGAAGAATTACCTCTTCTTTTTGATTTTTATTAATTTATTTACAGTAGAGAAACTGTACAGGGGGGTAGTGGGGATGAAGAGGTCTTTAGGAGGGACAGTTAAGATGTAGCCTGAAGAGAAGGGTCTTCAATCTATGGCGGAAGATAGGTAGCGACTCTGCTGTCCTGACAGCAGTGGGAAACTTGTTCCACCAGCGGGGCACCAGGACAGTGAAAAGCCGTGACTGAGTAGCACGACTGCTGCATCCATGTAGAGGCGGCGGAGCCAGGCGGCCAGCCGAGGTGGAAGAGCGGAGAGATCGGGCAGGGGTTTGGGGGCTGACCATTGCTTGCAAGTAGGGAGGGGCTGTTCCCTTTGCTGCCTGGTAAGCGAGCACCAGGGTCTTGAATCTGATGCGAGCTGCTACCAGGAGCCAGTGAAGGGTGCGAAGGAGGGGGGTGACATGGGAGAATTTGGGGAGATTTAACACCACATCTTCCTCTACATGAACATTGTAGAGGAAGAATCTACAGAAGCGTGCTGTCGCTGTAATGTTCGCCGCACAGGATAAGTGCAAGCTTCTACAAGCTTGCAGGGTTTCAGACAGCCAAGGAGCATGTGGCCTTGAGGTCAGTGGACAGAGAGAGTCGAAGGTTGAGGAAAGAGTGGACAGGTGGGTGAAGGAGGCTGCATCAGTGGATAGAAGGGAGAAGGATTCAACAGAGGATAGGGAGGATAAGACAGAGGAAGAGAGTGGTGAGGGAGAGGGTACGCAGGTTGCGATGAGAGGATACAGTGTGGGTAGAGACTGACTGGGAGGGGGTGGATTTGAGGGGAAGGGAGAAGGATACGAAATGATGATCAGAAACTGGAAGAGGGGTGACAGTATGGTTGGAGGTATGGGAGGATCTGGTGAAGACAAGGTCGAGCTGATTGCATGCCTTATGAGTCGGAGGAGATTGGGACAGGGTTAGGCCGAAGGAGGAGAGAAGGTCAAGTATTCCAGACGAGTGAAGTGGTGCGCCGTCCTCAGGGAAGAAGCTGAGAAGGACATCCATCTCATCTAAGAAGTCGCCAAGCTGACCTGGTAGACGATAGATAACGACAATGTGAAGTTAGACAGGGGAGGTGACAGAATTGACCATAAATGGTGAATAACATCCCTTTAAGACTAATTAATCCCACCTGTCTAACTAATCCCACCTAGCCATTTGTCAAATTCTGTTCTGATTTCTCTCCTTACTGTTTTTTGACGGTGTGTCATTTGAAAGTGCTTTTCTTTTAAAAATCTGAACAATGGCTTAGAAAAATATGTGCACATCTAGGTAAAATTACATGCTGGAGGTGATGGTTATGACATGCTGTACAGTAAATTCACAATGAAATAAAAATGAGCTTTGTTCCATTAATGGCACTTCAGAAGATGTAAGTTTTAATTTCATTTACGAGATGTGGATGAAACATTTCCACATCAATGTTTTCTTTTGACTCTTTAATAAAAGCTTTTACAGGAAAATAATCTCGGTTTTAATATCACACAAACATGCATTAAAGAGGTATGGCATCAAAGTGCATACACACTAATGTAACGAATTAATGAAATAGTATCAAATGCATTTCTTCTCAACGGGTTCCTATGTTATAGAATAACCGGTTTTGTTACTTCACATGCTCCTTGTTTGTGTCTGACACGCATTTACCTCATTGCACCACTTGGCGTTGTGTGCCCCCATTGTCATGAATGTGTGTACATTTATGTACAACCATTCATCTTGATAAATCTCACATTTCGCTTTGAAATAATTGTACGCATGGTTTACTCACAGATTTGTGCGTATGCAGCATTGATAAATGAGGAGCCTGCACTTTTGAACCTTACTGTACAATACATAGTGTTACCGCATCTGGTTGCAAAACAAAACAGCAAGCGAAGCTGGACATTTGATACCTTCCAGTGAAAATGATCAAGTTGAGGCTAGTATAGGCTTAATTTAGGGTCTGTCTCACATCAACTCCTTTCATTAGAGAGAGTAAGCCTGTACACCAGGGGAATTCGTTTGATACCATTACTCATTCCATTCCATGCATTACAATGAGCCCTCCTCCAATTACCTACCTCCACCAGCCTCCCCTGCTGTACACTAGCCTAGACTTCAGACCCCTCAGTGGGAGTGGGAGACCAAGCATTTCCCCCTCAGATCTTGGGTGGACTTGGCCTTCACAGTCTTTCTTTCCTGCCTGATAGCTATGAGTCAAACGGCAGATAGCCGGTTCCTTTTGATCATGGCTAAGCCCTAATCTGCTCAAATGGGACAGGTATGTCCGCTTTTCCCAGGCCAGTAGAGACAAGCCCAGCATGACCCCACCATGCATGGAAGGGTTAATGAATCGACAGGAAATCCCATCTTGAGATGAACAGGTTCTTAAATACGTTCACGCTAGACTCTCCCCAGACAAAGAGTGGGCTTGAATGCTAAATCCACCTCTGGATTGACGCAATAAATAGAATGGGGTTTGCAGTGCCCCACACAGTACAAAAGTGCTGAAAAACGGTATGATGAGATGTACACCTGTTTACATTCATCTGTTTTAGCTCTCACTTGAAAGTAAATTTTTAATCTAGGATTAGGTGTAGAAACGAAAGAGTTGGGATTTGAAAACATGTTGTGCAACATAAGGTTTGACTCTAGCCGGTGTGCTTTGCAGTCTTGTCTTGCACTGTTGACATTGTTTTTGGCCATTACTATTAGAAAACATGTTTTTGAAGATTGTCTCCAAATGTGTGTGTGGGTGGCTGCGGCAGAGAGCTGTCCCTCAGCCCCAGAAAGACAGCGGCCCAGCAGTAGGCGCAGCACCAGCCCCTTGAAAAGCCCCTGCAACTCCAAGCTGAGTGACAGCACCCTGGGGGGCACCTTTGTACGCTGGGAGGAGGAGGCCTTACCCTGGTAAGTGATGCCTCCCAGAAGCTCCATTCACACGTGGTCCTTCCCTTCTCTCTCTCTCTGTTTTTATTTGTTGTCTTGCTCGATCTTGCTACATGTGTTTTTATGCGTGTGATTTTCCCTGTTGATGGTGTGCATGCACGTTGTTTGTTCATCTTTCTTCCCCGTATTGCAGTTCTCTTGTCCTGGAGGACGTAGAGAGGCAGAGCACCTGTGAGCTGGAGGCAGACGCCGTGGCTGCTGACATCCTTAATCGTCTGGAGATTGAGAGTAAGGACACTGAGGATTCCCTCAACTATCAGCCTTTAGTCAAAGCAGTTCACACTGTGTGTCCAGCTGGTGGGCAGGCAGACACAGTGCACATGAAGAGAGACTGAGGGAAGTGCTGGCTTCTGCTGAATCAGCCGTTCTCTATGTACCTCAAACACAGATGAGGGAATGAGGCCTTTTTCTTTTCCATATCAAACAGAGTCTGTCTCTCAACCTACTGCCAGGCTCCTGCTCCTCAGCACATCAGATCAGTTACCGGCCCAAAACAAACACAGTCCACTCTGCTGTGTCTGTCTGTCTGCCTGGGATCTTCTGTTAGGGGAGAGAGAACAGAGAGGGAAAGAGAGGGAAAGAGAGTGAAAGAGGGAAACGGAGGGAGCTCTGAGGATGGGAAAGTTTGAGCTGATTGAACTGAAAACACAAAGCAATGAAAGCACAATCTGTTAAGGCTATGTATGCAGAAGCTGTTTGAATATGCATCTGCCGGTGAAATGTTTTCCAAGCCCTCAGATTTCTCAATTCCACTATTAAAATGTATTTTACAGCCTTTCCTGCTATTTCCGATAAATATTAAACACAACAATGACACAGCAGAAAGTGCTTGCATGCTAGGAGTTGTTTTAGATTAGCTGTGCATAGAAGAAACTGTACATGTTGGCCACGGTCACACACACATCAATTATCTCTGTTAGGAAGAAAGGAGGGCGCACCAGGGCAGACAACATATGTGCTTTCATCATGATTTTCCATCTGCCCCAGAAAACTGTTATGTATAAACTGTTGAAAAGGAGCTGTTTAGGAACGATTCTCTCATTGAGCCTGTGCCCAGTCTTCTGAGTGGTTGGAGCTGTGTGATCTTTTAACTTGTGTGCATTGACTGTCTTCTTCTTATAACAAAGGCTCTTGCTGAGCTTATTGTAGAAGTAGAGAAAGGAAAATGCAGATGTGTGGTCGGTGTGATGACAATGCCATGTCTGCTGTGTGCAGATCAGATCGGCAGGAACCCCGGTTTGCAGGCCATCTGGGAGGATGAGAAGCAGCGGAGGAGGGAGAAGAACCAGGCTTCCCAGATGGAGAATCCAGAGTCACAGGGTGAGCCTCTACCTCTGCATGGCACAAATCCTCTATTACAACATTACTGTTATTATGCTTTTAAGCACTGAGTACATAAGCCACAGTATCTGCTATGGAAAGTTCCCAAATTGGGCTGTGATTACACATCCAGGATTGTCTCTTAGTCCCACATCTCACTGTCGCTGTATCTCTGGCATCCCATGTGCAAACTGACATCAAAGTGTAGCCTCTAAAATAAATATGTTATTTGTCCCAATAATGTTGTCTGATGCTGTTCCAGATCGCGGGTTTGTCGCCTCGACTGAGAGCGAGAGAATCTTCATGAAGAGGTTCAAGGACATGCTGAGGGAAAATGAGTTTAATGTGTAAGGAGCCACTTTCTCTGTCTTCCTTTTTAAGGGGGTGAGGCCCAGGCTCACCACTGCTTTTCCCAGTCTTTAGGGCAATTGAACAGAAAGTCATTGTCAGACAATTGCTCCATTTGTGTGAGTGAATTACTGTGGCTGGTTTGGGAGTTTTTCGAAGGCTGGAGGGGCAGAAGGGGGGGGGGGGGGGCGGTGTGGCGTTTAACTCATTGAAAGAAAACACATGGTGCTTCCAATTGCATTAGGAAGACAACATGTCTACTGCCGGAGACCACATAAGTTGCGTGTTTTAAGAGAAGTTACATCTGTTTTGTTTTTTATTCTTTATGTTAAACTATATGAAAGACACTTGTGAGTGCGTACCTCATGCCTTTTTGGTTACTGAATGCATGGCGCTTCCTGGTTCCTCCTGGTTCTGTCAGTGGCTGGGCCAGGTTGGAGAGGGGTTTACAGTACTCTCTACTATATCACTCTGCTCTCCTTCCTCCCCTCCGTGCTGAGCAGAAAGTATTTCCTGTTATAAATAAAGTACAGTTGGCTCCATGCGTGCCGTTACATCAGGACCAGATGGCTTCGATTCACAAAGCCTGATACCAAAGGAGAAGAAAGCTGAGAGGAGAAATCAAACAGCTTTGTCATAGGCACAGCAGTATGGGAGTAGTTTGGTCCTTGGCAGAGGGACCCGTCTCTCTCTCACGTGATGGAGCTCTGGCAGCACGGTGCCACACACTCAGCTCACAACTCACTCACTCACTCTGTCTGTCTGTCTGTGTCCGTCTGTCCGTCTCTCACTCACACATATACTGTACTACACACAATTTCTTTCTCTCTCTCGCTCGCTCTCTCTCTCATCAGTTCCCCTGAGCTATAGTACAAAGCCAGTGGAGGGGGCGGAGCCTGTAGTCAAATGTGTTAATCGCTGCAGGAATCTCTTGGCACCTGCTGGGCTCCCCCCCTGTAGCCACTAAAGTCGTTAGCGACGAGACTAATTAACACAGAATGAGACAGTCGTGCACGGGCTCGTGTCTCTGGAGTCCCTTCTCACTCATGCGCCGCGCACAAGAAATAAGACATTCTCGTAGAATTATAGAAAGGGAATGTTGCCTCTAAGATGGAGGTTTTTATTTTTAATTCATGCATAGCTCTTTCCACCCTGGCTATGTATGCTACCTAGTGTATATTTCAAGTAGTTGCTAAGTAGTGAGTTGCTAGGCGGTGAAAGGGATGCAGCACGGATGTCGGAGCCTGATAGGCAGCCTGTAGCCGAGAGGCATCTGGAGAGATGCCCAAGAACTGCTGGCTGTCTGCCAGCTTTCCATTCATACCTCCGTCTACACACACAAGCGTGTGCACACACACACACACACACACACACACACACACACACTGGAGCCATTTCCCCTGATTAAGACAGTAAGGGATGCTAATAAAACATGACTGCTTGAGCACACGGTCCCAGGGGCCCTCTCTATGACTCTGGTGATAACCTCAGCAATTACATGCCCACAACAGAGTTTCACGTGGAATTGTTTGATGTCTCTTTGAACAGGACTCAGTCAGGTTCTGTGGACGGTGGTGAGGAGCAGGAGTCTTTCCCAGCTGAAATATCGCTACACCCCGATGTCCTGACCCCAGAGGAGCTACAGTGCACACCTGCCAACCAGGTGGAGGTGCACAAAGACATGCAGACAGGTGAGAGCATCACTTCTGCCCCTTGTCACACTTTTGTAGTCACTGTCAGAGCAGGTGGACTGTGAAATCAACATTTGTCCTAATTTACCCTACCACTACTGAGTCAGAGTGTTTTAAGTGTGACACACAGTGTGAATCTACATTAGCATAATCTGCTCACTTGGTCTGCCAAGTCTCCCGTAGGAGTGGTGGAAATGCCAGGGACAGCACTCTCAGAGCCAGAATGGCATACGCCTGTGCCTCATGCTGAACCCGCTCTGTGTGTGTGTCAGTAATGATAACCCTGCCCCTCTCTCTCCAACCTTTTTTTCCATCCACTCAGACACTAAAAGGAGCAGCGGTAAAGGCCCAGAGGAGGCCATCGTGGATGAGGAGGCCATTCTGAGTCTGTTGGAGAGCAGTCAGACCTTCCTCCCCCTCTCTCAGAGATCCAACAATTCCCCCATACTAGGTAAAAAAAGAAACACACAACACTGATTACTGTGTTCATTTGGGCTGCAAAGAACAGCTTATTCTACTGTTTCTTACCCAACTCTAAAAGCTTTAATCAGCATATTATTTGTATTGAAGACTGGTCTCCAACTGGTCTCAAGTCATTGAGAACAAATGATCTTTTGCAATAACAACCTGGTTAGTTTAGTGAGCCATAAGCTAAGCTGTCTTTGCGTGTATGTTTATGCTGCAGACAGCAGCCAGGACCATGCCATGGTGGACCTGTTGGTAGGACTGGAGGATGACGGGTACCAAGCGGCCCCCCTGAGACAGAACTCCCAGCGTCAGCTCCCTGGGGAAGAGAGCTGCTGTCTCTACAACAGTGATGAAGAGGAGGCGGGGCCTGAGCTGGAGAGGGAGGAGGCAGAACTCAGTCTCGTGATGTCACAAAGATGGGACAGTGACCTTCCCGAGCAGTCGTTACGAAGGAGGTGTCTACCTTTTTGTTTCATTAGCTTTTGTTAAAGCCACAGTATGTGATATTTCCACTCATTTTAAATGAGGAAATATTCCCCTAGATATTGAAGAATTTGACTTACAGATAACCTACAGAACCTGCAGTATAACTCGATTGTTTATGTTTTTGTTGTCAAAGGAGACCTGTGTATATAGCCTCAGATGTTATTTTGTTTGCATCAGTCTTACATTTGTATTGGTCATTTCTCAAGGTGGTTGATCCTGTTCTTTGTTGATTCCTCACTGAATTCACATGGTATATACGTCATCAGACATCCCCAGACAGCCCCAGTCATCAGACATCTGTCAGTCAGATGAAGGTCACCCTTCTGCTGTTAGCTGCAACTGTGAATGTTTTAAGCGGTGCAGCTCATTATTTAATGAATGTCTCTGTTATCTCCTTCTATAGGCCTGGGGTTAAGGATGCAGATGATAGCTTCAGTGATGAGTCACAGGGTTCATCAGACGAGGAGATGGAATGGAGTGGCAACAACTCCCTCTTTGCTAATCTGTCCATCCCCCAGCTGGATGGGGCTGCGGACGAGAACAGTGGTGAGCCCCATAACATGTTTAAAGATAAAATACAAGGTCACATACATTATTAACTTCTTCCTTGGAATGCTATCATGTTAATTTTCCTTGGAATGCTATGGTCTTAATCATGTTTTTTCTCTCTTATCTTATACCTAGATTCATCGTTAACAGACAAAGGCTCCAGGACCCATTCCTCCCTCACAGTCACTGACAAGATACTGGGGAAGAGGAACCCTTTCGCTGGGGAGACAGTCCACCTGGAGCCCCAGTCATCAGCTAAACTCCTCCTGGAGTGTAAACACTCTGAGCATAGGCAAGCTCTCTCACTGGACACAGAGGAGCCAGCCGACAAGCACTTTCTCTCCAAAAGCTCTCTCAGTCAAGATGGTAACGAGTGTTCCACTGGGTTTAAAGTGAATAGGGAGATCCCCTACATCCAGCCAGTCAAACACCCCATCCCCTGCAACATCGCAGAGGTCTCTCAGATCTGTGTGGACAAAATGGACGTGAGGCCTCTGTACACCTACGAGAAGAAGACGATGGCTCTTGATGAGTCGGACTTGGATGGCTTTCCTTTCGGCAATGGGAAAATCACCCAGAGCAGGAAGAAGTACAGCAGCATCAAGAATGTAGAAAAGAATCGCCTGTCCATCCTGCAGAACCACAGGAGTTTCTCCCTGTGTTACTCAGAGCTCAGGAACTGCGCCACCAAGACAGATCTGGAGCTGAGTCAGAAAGATTGCAAAAGCCCCATACTGAGGAACATCACCCCAGCCCCCTGTCCTATAGAGGAGGATGAGCTCATGGCCCCCCAGGAGGGTGAGTTGGGCCAAGGCAGCGAGGAGGGGGACATGGGGGAACTGAAAATCAGATATGAGGACTATCAGGAGAACAAGACTGAGAGGACTATAGTGGCCCAGCAGGAGGCTCACTATAAGTTCTTCCCCAGTGTCATTCTCTCCAACTGCCTTACCAGATCCTCCAAAAAGGTGGTGGGGAACAAGCTTGTTGATGGCTGTAGTAAGGTAGAGCAGGTGGAGCCACGCAGATCCAAACTGAAGCTGGGTAAGAGGAGGTCTGGCGCAGTGGCCCAGAGGTCAAAGGTGAATGCCCTGGAGAGCCCAGTGTCTGATAGCCAGGTCAGCACAATCTTCACGTCCATCACGCCTGCCTGTCTAAAGGGCACGGACACAGAGGAGAAGTCAGTCATGGAGGAGAAGTCAGTCATGGAGGAGAAGTCAGTCATGGAGGAGAAGCCAGTCTTGGAGGAGAGGCCAGTCATGATGGAGGAGCCAATCACTGAGGAGAAGCCAATTACTAGACCCACAGAACCACTGCCAGACCCCCCTGTCTCTGTCTCTATCCCTGTCCCTGCAGGTCCCACTGAGGCCTCTGTGGAGGGCAGGCTGGCCCCACTGCCTGACCTCCCAGCAAAAGTAGTCTACACCAAGGCCTCAGGTTTGCCTGGCAGCAAATACACTTTGAGGGCAAAACGTAAGATGAGCTATGACAGTGAGGACGGGGAACACTCAGGTGCCTCTCGTGTTAAACACCCTCTCTCCCTCAGAGACAGCCTCAAAGACAACTACGTCCTCAGTGCACAGGAACTCAAGTATCAGAAACGACGGAAGATGTCAAGAAAGGAACCACCCATCATCATCAAGTACATCATAATCAACAGATTCAAAGGGCAGAAGAACATGTTAGTGAAGATGGCAAAAGTGAACAAAGATGAGCAGCGGGTGATGCTGACACCAGATAGGCTAGAGCAGTACAACAAACTGGCCCCCCTCAAGGAATCCTGGCCCAAGGTGCAAGTGTCTTGTGTGGTCAAGTTTCCCCTCAGTGAGCCAAAAGTTAAGAAACAGCCCAAACGTAAGGCAAAGGTCAACACCACAACAAAGAAAATAGTCAGCAGTCCTCCTAAAGCCACAGTCACACGGGGTGAGAGGATAAAAAGGACTAAAGGCTGTAGAACCTCAACTCTGCCCTCTCTGCCAGCCCCTCACCCATGTTACTGTGAACTCACAGATGACCATGATACAGAGTACACTGATGTGATGTTGGGACTGGGTTACCTGTCTGACAGAGCCCCCAGCCCCACAGATTCAACACCACCCCGATGTTGGTCACCTAGTGACCCGCTCATGGACGACAAGTCCTCTGACCAGTTGATTAACCCATTAAATGATCCCTGTCTCAGTTCCGCTTGTCAGGAAACCCCCTCACAGTCCTTCGGTAGAGGTGCCCGGAAACAAAGTCGGACAGCCAGACACAAAAATATAACAACATATTCAAAAAGACAGACTAAGTCTGCTAGTAAGCTTCCAGAGGAGACCCAAGTCAAAAAGGAGAGCACAAGAAGTAAAAGTGCTGGTGGGCCTCCCAGACGGAGAAAGAAAGAGCCAGAATCAACTGAAGGGACTAGTGTGGATGATGGCTCTGTAACTACTACGAGACCTCGAAGGCTTAGAAAGAAGAAGGTTGAAAAACTGGACAACCCCCCTGTAATCAGAGACTGTGAGACTTCCCAGCTCCTTTTCCCAGAGGATGAGCTGCAGCCTCTTGATTCTTCATCCGAGGGTATCCCGCCCTTTCAGCAGCAAGCCAACAAAACAAACCACACCCATGAGAGCTCTCAGACTGTCTCTGGCTCCACAACCCTGTCCCAGTTCATTGAACCAAAATCTGAGGACTGTGAGACTTCTATAATGGAGCTAAACCAAAGCTTTGTTGCTCCAAGTCCCCAATCACAGCCAGACCCACTTCAGAGTGATGAGGACTCTTCTTTAGCAAGTACTCAGGGCTGTACTGTAAAGGCAGAGATTACTCCTGAGGAGTGCACACCCCCTCAGGTGAAGTCCCTACCTGTCCCCATAGTGAGGGACAATGACGGTGCCCCAAAAGCAGGCTCCCCCCACACAGGCCTTAAAAACGGGGAAGTACCGCCCCTGTCTGAGACCCCCTCCGGGCTCGCTGTTCTGAGGAAACTCCTTCAGAAGAGGCAGCAGGGGCAGTGCCTCCCTCCTCAGCCAGTGGGCACAGAGAACTCATCCACCACAGTTCTGCCCCCTGGCACTGCACCAGACCCTGCAGCCAAATCCACAAAAGCCAGGAGAGTGCCGTCCACCACACCACGAAAGCCCAGGGCCCCCAGAACTACAGCTCCCAAGGAGAAGAAGCCCAGGAGCAAGAAAGGGAAGAGCACTCTTTCTCAGCCAGAGTTACCAGTCAAGCAGGAGTCCACCATGTCAGACGACAGTCCAATATTCCTTTCAGACCCAGGTTTGGACAGCTGCTACTCTATAGAGGACAGCTTATCCCCAGAACTCCCTCACAACTACAACTTTGACATCAACGCCATTGGGCAGACTGAGTTCTCCAGCCTGTACATGGGCAGCCAGTTTGTTCTTACTGATAAGAACCTGCCTCAGAAGTTCCTGAGTGATGTGACTCAGGAGGCAGACCTATCCCTGGTTCTGGGGTTTGAGAAAAGGCCTGGGAGGTTGCCTGGGGTGGGGGAGGAGGTCCAGAGGGGGTCAGACTGGAACAGGGCTGGATCTCTCAGTCCTGACCTCTTTGACAGGTCAGAGAACGGCAAGGTTGTCTCCAACCATCTGTCTCCTCTGGACTCTGAAAGGATCCTGAGGAGCAGAGAGTGGGGAACCTCTCTAGGCAAAGTCTATGGCCTGAGCCATTTCCAAGGATTTCAATGTGAAAGAAAAGAGCTGTTGTTTTCTGCCCTTGACCCCATCTTACCACTGCCTTTAAGCTCTGCGTCTTTCGCAGACAACGAAGGATCACCGACTGGTGACCTAATGGAGGGGAATGATGCACTAACGTCAACCACACCCAGTAGTTCTCCTCGTTCAGTTAGCTCTCTGTCACAGGTGAGATCCAGTCAGCTCCTCAGGGGGCCGGGTGGAGCCCACATACTCAAGCCCCTCATGTCACCTCCCAGCCGAGATGAGATTCTCACCACTCTCCTTGACCTGGATATGTCCGAGGCCACCTTCCAGGAGCCCTTCTGCAGCGACCCCTCAGATGCTCCAGGGAAACCCAGGTAAGATCTCATAGCTTCTGAGGTTTAAGCATACAGAAGATTACACATATGGCTGTGCTGGTATAAAATGATGTAATGATTAATTGTGGTATTTTGAAATCGTCTCTAGGGAGGTTGGTGGACGTAAGCTAACGGTGGAGACCAGACTGGCTAAGGAGCTAGCGGAGTTCAGCGGGGACCTGTCCCTGGAGGGGCTGCAGTTCTGGAAGACAGCCTTCTGCGCCATGACCTGTCCTGGCTCCTCTCACACACTGGGAGCAGAAGCCTCAGAGGCCACCAACTACCAGGCTGAGCTCAGTCCCTCTTCAGCCGGGGACCAAAAGGTCATCCTCCTCCCCTGCAGGAGTGCACCCAGCCGGGAGCGTGTCCAGCTATGGCTCGAAGCCAGGAAACAGTACGAGCACCTGCAGAGGGGGAGGAGAGACATGGGAGCACTAGGGAGGCCAAGGTTAGAACAAGTAAGAGAGGAGCCAACAAACAGGACTGAAAAGCCTGCTACCCTTCATTGCCCAGTAATGAGTGATGAAGGGTTTCAGAGACCCTCAGATGTAAGGACTCAAAGGGAGAGGGGACCCAATCTGTTCCTACATATATCTCCTGTTAGGGGGGTGAAGACTCAGGACAGCCCCAAAGGGGTTAAGCATGCATCGGACATGGGTGTTCCAGAACCCAAGGAGGAGTACTACGCTAAATCCATCTCTCCAGACTCGCCAGACCTGCCAACATGGCAACAAAACACCCAGCCCAGCCCCTCAGGGCCAGGTGGAGCGGAGGAGAGGATAGGGTCAGCTCTGGAGCCTCTGTCACCCAGGCTCTGCACCCCACCTGAGAGGAGAGAGGAGAAACAGTTCCTCAGTCCCTCTCCTTTCCCCATGAGAACAGGGGATGAGGAAAGGACCAGCCCCCATCTGCTCCACAGCACCCCAGTCCTCAGGAGACACAGACCCAGGAGCGACTCAGAGCTTCTGTGCAGCACCCCTGTGAGCGAAGGTGAGCTCTTTATCCTCCCACAGGCTATTAGCAGCTATCACTATCATCCTGCCCCACTAACGCATGACCATGGGAAATTACATTAGCGATAGCATCCGCTCCGACTGCCGTGAGTCTTTTTTTTTTTTACTGGCGTTTCTTACCTCAAAGTGTGAAATTTTTATGGCTGCCATTAAAGACTGCATAATTGACTAATCAAGCGTACGTGAACGGTTAATCCGTCATGGTAATTAATTGAATTTGTTTTAATGTGATGGAATCTTCTGCCCTGAAATTGTTTTGTCCTCCTTATTATTCACTGCACCTCCCCTGCTCGGCTAACTTTGGGTTTCTGTCCTGTCTTCTCGCAGAGGCAGAGTCCATGTCTCAGAGGCTCCAGCATCGGAGAGGCCACACAGACACCCTGAGGAGAGTGCTACTGACCACACAGATGAAGGTCAGTCCAAACACTGACACTTGAGGCCTGTCTCATTTAGACTACTGGCTCCAAATAACCTATTTAGACGTGGGTCTCAATCTACCTTCGTTAGAAATGTCTGTAATGGCTTTTAGCATTTACTTTATCTGTTTTTCAAATGCTATGCTCTCTCTTATTCAAATTGAAATTCCTTTTTATTCCTTACCTCCCAAACCCAGAACCAGTTTGCTGCTTTGAATGTTCCAAAGAAAGACAACTCTCAGATCGAGGGCCCAAGCATCAACAACTCGTATGGTTTCAAAGTCAGCATGCAGAACCTCCAGGAAGCTAAAGCTCTGCATGAGGTGAGGAGACACACACACACACACACACACACACACACACACACACATGCACTCTCCCCGGACTCAGCCGTACGCATACAACAAAGTGCAGTGCAGGGTCCCGTGATGCTGATGAAGGGAAGGTTAAGGGCAATATGACATGGCTTGTTTTGTGTTTCATCTCCAGGTGCAGCACCTGACGCTGATCAGCATGGAGCTTCACGCGCGGACCCGGCGGGACCTGGAACCTGACCCGGAGTTTGACCCCATATGTGCCTTATTCTACTGCTTCAGCTCTGATGCGCCTCTGCCCGACTCAGACAAGACCCAGCTGACCGGCGCCATTGTGGTGGACAAAGACTGCCAAGGTGATGGCGTGTTCTTTCCCATCATCATACGTCTTGCATTGCTGGCTTGTTTTATCTGACTATCTGGGAATAATGTTAATCTGGTTATATTTGAAAAGACAGCATTTGTGACGTATTTGTGTCTACTCTTTGTCCCCACAGATCACAAAGGTACAGCTCCCCTGCTGGTCAGATCAGGAGTTTCAGGACTGCAGGTCACCTATGCCGTAGATGAGAAGCAACTGTTCCAGGAAGTCATCACTGTAATGAGGAGGTATGGGATCATCGTGTCCTTGATCCAGATATAGTTGGGTTCAGTCTTCAGAAGAGATCTTGGATACACTGGTTTTATTGGTGTAGCATTATGACAGTTGTGTAAGATTTAGCTGAATGGTCATGTCAGAAGAAAGCCCAGATTTCCCATCTTTGACAAAATGTCCAGTACTAGAAATGTAATTTAAAGGTATCTGATAAAAGGTCTTTTTTATTTTGTTTATTTTCTATGGATGATTTTCTCAATGTTTCCATTGTGGCCAGTGTTCAACATGTGCTATGGATCCTGCATGCTAATGTAAGGCCCTCCTCTCCTGGCAGGTTTGACCCAGACATCCTAGTGGGCTATGAGGTGCAGATGAACTCCTGGGGCTACCTCCTCCAGCGGGCATCAGCGCTGGGCGTGGACCTGTGCCAGCAGCTCTCTCGCGTGCCAGGTATGGGGGCACTAAATCTGTCTGGCATAGCTGCCACAACACAACTCCCTCAGTCCACTGACTTGCGATGAAAAAAGGGAAGACGAATAAAGACCAAGCACTTTCTCCCCAAAAGAGAGCAGTGACGTAGCAAATCCCAAGCTTATCACTCGTGTTTATTGTGAGGATAGCTGCATATTTGTCCATGATTTTTGCAAAAGTCATTATCGGTGCATAATGGTGTCTGGTAGTGTGGGGTGCTGAGATTTAGCTAAATCTGATTACTTTGAAATAATGTGCTTATGTGTTTGTGGTTATGCTCGTCTCAGTGTAAATCAGTACATTTGCCCTCAAACAGAATAGTTTTCTTTAATGTACCCTGCCAGTCTACAGCCAGCCGTTACATGGAGATGAACAGAGCATCTGTCTGGAAATTGGTCCTGTTGTCTGCTCCTCACCGAGTGCTGTAATTGCTGTCTGTTGTCCTCAGGTGACTCCAAGGAGAACCGCTTTGCTGCAGAGAGGGACGAGTACGGGGCTGACACCATGTCGGAGATCAACATCATCGGACGCATCATGATCAACCTCTGGAGAATAATGAAGACGGAGGTCACTATCAATTACCAAATATCAAAATAATATTATCAACCATAACATCTTACTCATTTGCTTCTTTCCCCTTCCCCTCAATGATTTCTTTGATGGTACAGCTGCAGATAATTTAGATATGACTGTTCGCATGTTCATGTTATCAAGGTATTTTAATTTTAACTGTGTGTGTTTTGCATTTGTGTTTTCAGGTGACATTGAACAGCTACAGTTTTGAGAATGTGGCCTTCCATGTGCTTCACCAGCGCTTCCCCCTGCACAGTCCTCGCACCCTGTCTGACTGGTTCAACCACAACACTGATCTGTACAGGTGGGCTCCGTCCTCCTCCTGGACACAATCACATTACTGTTCTCCTGTTTGATATACTCACATTATTCAGCCATCGTCGCTCTTTGTCTGCAGCACCATTTGACCAGATGCGCTATATATAAGAAGTTGATTTAACAGTATTTTCTGCTTGCTCTTTTGTTTGCTATATTGTCATTCAGTCTTAAGAGTTCTAAATGTAACTTTATCTCGAGTGGGTCACGTTGGTTACCAAGTGTTTTGTGTTGTACAGGTGGAAGATGGTGGACCACTATGTGAGCCGGGTCTGTGGCACCATGCAGCTGCTCCAGCAGCATGACATTATCGGCAGGACCAGTGAGCTGGCCAGGGTCTTTGGCATCCAGTTCTACCATGTGCTGACCCGAGGATCACAGGTCAGTGTTTCTGGGGTTCATTCACAACGTAGTTGTGTTTTGTTGTGCTTTGGTGTAGACACTTGTGATTATTTTGCAGCTTGTAAGACAATACTTGTGGACTGTTGAACTTTGGATTGAGTTTAAAATTATTAAAGTCAAGGTCCACTGTCTCACTATGCCCTCCCCCCTTCTCTTCTCCTGTCCCAACAGTATCGTGTTGAGTCCATGATGTTGCGCCTGGCCAAGCCCATGAACTACATCGCTTTGACGCCCAGTGTCCAGCAGCGAGCCCAGCAGAGGGCGCCGCAGTGCATCCCACTGGTGATGGAGCCCGAGTCCCGCTTCTACAGCAACTCTGTGGTGGTGCTGGACTTCCAGTCTCTCTACCCCTCCATCGTCATCGCCTACAACTACTGCTACTCCACCTGCCTTGGCCACGTGGACAGCCTGGGAACGTAAGGACCAACGCCCAGACACACACTCTTTCTTTGGTAGTGTAGGATACCACTCTTGGTACTGAGACCAGCTACTCCATTGCTTTTTCAGGCCTGATGAGTTTAAGTTTGGCTGTGCCTCCCTGAGGATCCCCCCTGATCTCCTGTACCAGCTCCGCAATGACATCACCATCTCACCCAACGGCATCGCCTTTGTCAAGGTACAGCTCTGACAGGATTTGTATATGGTTGTACCATCCGTTGTTCCAACTACAGATGGGTTTTTATTTAAAAAAGTGGAGTGGCTTATTGTGTCTGTATGTGTGGTCTCTGTTCAGTCTGCTGTACGTAGGGGGGTCCTACCCAACATGCTGGAGGAGATCCTGAACACGCGGATCATGGTGAAACAGTCCATGAAGACCTACAAGCAGGACAAGGCTCTGATGCGGCTGCTGCATGCCAGACAGCTCGGTCTCAAACTCATCGCTAACGTCACCTTCGGCTACACCGCCGCCAACTACTCTGGCCGTATGCCCAGTGTGGAGGTGGGCTTATACTGATGGCCTGTCTCACATCCTCTCCCCCTTCTCCCCTATACCCTTTCAGCTGGGTTTGCAATAACCTCTCAAACATTTATTGGAATCCTTTTTTCCCCCCTCAGGTTGGAGATAGTATTGTTCACAAGGCCAGGGAGACCCTTGAGAGAGCCATCAAGCTGGTCAACGACACTAAGAAATGGGGAGCCCGCGTTGTTTATGGGGACACAGACAGGTAAGAGTGGAGGCTAGATAAGGATGTGTTGTGTTAAACATCCACACCCACTGGTATTCTATAACTCGTGTTTGTTTCCTCCAGCATGTTTGTTCTGCTAAAGGGGGCCACTAAAGAGCAGGCCTTCATGATCGGCAACGAGATTGCTGAAGCAGTGACCGCTACTAATCCTAAACCGGTCAAGCTGAAGTTTGAGAAGGTAGAGTCAATCCTCAGTGTGGTCGGCAATAGCAATGCTGTCTGTCTGTCTGTCTGTCTGTCTGTATGAGTGTATTTAAAAGTATCCTGTTAAATCAACAGCCTTTACACTCACATCCACTCCCAGTGTGAATCGGGACATCGTTGACGTGTGTGTGTCTGTGTGTGTCTGTGTCTGTGTCTGTGTCTGTGTCTGTGTGTGTGTGTGTGTGTGTGTGTGTGTGTGTGTGTGTGTGTGTGTGTGTGTGTACCCATGTGTGCATGCAGGGGTGTTAATTGCTGATCCGTTCGTCTAATCCGTCTGTGTGTGATCCCAGGTGTACCTCCCCTGCGTACTGCAGACAAAGAAGCGCTATGTGGGTTACATGTACGAGAGCCTGGACCAGAAGGACCCCGTTTTCGATGCCAAGGGGATTGAAACGGTGCGACGAGACGGTTGCCCTGCTGTTTCCAAGGTAACCAGCAACATTTCGCCATTTCTAGTCTGCTCTACACCCATCACAGTCACGCCAGATTGCTGCAGCCCGTGCTCAGACTCTGATAATATTGCACACATGTTAATCAGATATCTGAAACCCTGTCTGAACCTGTCTGAACATGGCACATGTAATTCCCTCTGACCTATGCTGTATATTCTACTGCAGAGCTATAATATATATATGACTATTCTACTGTGAATACCCGTGTGTGTGTGTGTGTGCGCGCTCTCCCTAGATATTGGAGCGTTCCATCAAGCTGCTGTTTGAGACGCGGGACATCAGCCAGGTGAAGCAGTTTGTGCAGCGTCAGTGGGTGAAGGTCCTGGAGGGCAAGGCCAGCATGCAGGACCTGACCTTTGCTAAGGAGTACAGAGGCAGCAGCTCCTACAGGCCTGGGGCTTGTGTCCCTGCTCTGGAGCTCACCAGGTGTGTGTGTGTGTGTGTGTGTGTGTGAGAGTGTGAGTGTGAGATTAAGGAAGCATGCTCTTTGGAGTAACGTGTGTGCTGAGAGACCTCCCTGTCGACTGGCGGTGAATCCACTTACTGATTCCCTACAATGCTCATTGTCTGCTAGTACTACTACTGGCCTCTGTGTACTGTACCTGAGACAGTTGCTTAGCAACCCAGCCCTTAATGGGTAGAAAAATCAGATTTCAGAGACTTGGTTAAGGGGAAAATATGAGTGTGATTCATGAGGAATATGACCATTTATTACAGTAATTTATACTGCTGCAGTACAGAAACAAAGAATTAGATGTTTTATTCAGAGGTTTACTTTTTCTTCTTCTGAACCAAATGATGGAGTATATTTTTTTCAGGAAATGTATTACAAATGGTTTTATCACTCATACATACATGTAACAGTAACTGCAGATATGAGATCTTAGTAAGAACGAGCAGGTTTTTGCAGGTTTCTGCTGTATGGTGATTTCTCTCTAATTCAATTCAATGAGCTTTATTGTCATGAAGTCCAAATGTAAAAAAGTAAAACATCTCTCCCTTTCCGTCTTCCCAGGCGTATGATGGCCCATGACCGGCGTCTGGAGCCGCGGGTGGGTGAGAGGGTGCCCTATGTCATTATATACGGGATGCCAGGCATGCCCCTCATCCAACTGGTGCGGCGCCCCCTAGAGGTGCTGCAGGACCCCAGCCTGCGCCTCAACGCCACCTACTACATCACCAAGCAGATCCTGCCCCCGCTGGCACGCATCTTCCAGCTCATTGGTGTGGATGTGTCCAGCTGGTACCAGGAACTACCCAGGGTGAGACTCTTTAGGAGGAGTTTTACTGGGGGACCCCCCTGCTCTCCCACCAAGATGTTCCTAATAGTTAGTCACTATTCACTGATGTGTTGATTTAAACAATTGACCTGAGTGATTTGATGTTGGCAACACAAAAAACAGACATACCACTGAAACAGAGATGAAGGCTCTTGAGAGCTTTGTACAGACCGTTGTGCAGACAGAGAACAAAATGTGAAAAAAACTGTCTATGGGTACATGTCAGGAATCAAATGAGACGCACAGCAAATCTCAGTGTTACTCAAGTCAGTGAGAAGACTGGAAGGGCTTTTTTAATGTGGAACTGATGCCACCTGGTGGTGAAATGTATGAAAGGCACACACATTCAACAGCCCTCCTGCCCTTCAGTCTGAGGCAAAGTTGTTATTATTATTATTATTATTATTATTATTATAATACAACATTTTAAAAGACTCAGTCCTGTCAAAATAGTGAATTAACGTCTCAATCGTAAAGACTTGATGACAACGTTTCCCTTGTATCCTTCTCATGTCCTAAACTCTGTGGGTTCTTGTGCGTGTCCAGGTTCAGAAGGCATCGTGTTCCACGACTGCCGGAGGAGAGGAGGTGGGGAGGAAGGGCACAATCTCCCAGTACTTCACCACGCTGCACTGTCCTGTGTGTGATGAGCTCACCCAGCTGGGTGTGTGTGCACGCTGCCGGGCCGATCCCCAACGCGTCGCTGTCACTCTCTACCAGGACATCCGTCAGTGGGAGGCCCAGCAAGACCAGCTGCTAAAGGTGAGATTTTTTCTTTAACCTTTTATGTATCCAGGTTAGTCTCTTTGAGCTAACTTTTCTTTTTCCAGAGAGACCTGACGGTGTTTTGAGGAGGCCAGCATGGGGTCAGGACATAAGCTAGCTGATAATGAAGGAGTTGACCATAACACACCACAATTGTATCCCTTAGCAGTATGATGAAGTGTGGTTGGTGAAGCTGATGAATCATGTGTACTAGCACTGTGACTACTGATGGCACTTGTTCTCATCAAAGGTTTTACTTACGATGACTTACTTAGACAAATGTACTTGTTGTAAGTCGCTTTGGATAAAAGCGTCTGCTAAATGACTTAAATGTTAAAATGTGATCTACTGTGTTTGTCTAAACCCCACTACCTATGCTTGTGTTGCTTCAGATTTGTAGAAACTGTAGCGGCAGTGCGGACAGGCAGATTCTGTGCGTGTCGCTGGACTGCCCAGTGCTCTACAAGCTGTCCCGGGTCAACCGGCAGCTCTCCAAGGCCCCCTACCTCCGTCAACTCCTGGAGCAGTTCTGAACGGCCCGTCCCGCCCCGAGCGCACTGCTACTTTGGTGCTAAACGCTGTCTCATTCAGCCCAGTGTTTGCCTGTCTTTTCCTCTTTTTATTTTCCTTTTTTAAATGGTGCTTTGATTGAACCCTTTTGGGTTTTAATTTGGTCCTGTTGTTATTTGTTGTACAAGTATTTCTGCTTGTGCAGACTGGCTGGGTTCGGCCTCCTGTGGGAGGTGAGGGGTTTTTCTAAAGCTTGTTTGTTCTCATTCGCTGCCGTCTTCATTAGCTGCTATTGGTTGTGAGTGAAGCTGATGTTTTCTTCAGGTGATGTATTTGAAGACTGTCTTGTCTGCATCATATGGCATTAAGTGCAGTCTGATCAAAGAGGACTCTTGTACCATTTTTATTTTATATGCGCTGTAGCAATTTGACTTGAAACTCTGAACAAGGAGCTCCTAACCACCCTAAAAGACTGACTACATAAACCACTGATACACTTCATTTCTTTTTTATATCGATTGCAATCTTTTGTAAATAGTTGTACAGTGCCCATCTAAATTCTCACTGTGTGTCAATATAAAAAAATAAAAAATAGTAAAACCTCTAAACAGTGGTGAAATCAAATAGTTGTTTTAATGCATTCTGCTTCAGGGTGCCATGTTTCTATATTTCTTTATTTTAGCCTCGATTGTATTGAAGTCCATTTTTGGCAGAGCATTGTCCTTACAGGCTACTCTGAGGCACTGACATCTATCAAGAGAGGAGGGGGAGTATTCATTTCAGTTTTCACATCTGGGACTGTTGCAATACTGTATTTTGATAATTTATGGCAAGAGTATATATATTATTTCCTTGTGCATATTTGTTTTGTACACATACTGTATTTCTAATGCTTTCTCCATGGTAAACAGTTTTGTCATCTACCCATGTAAAGATTGATTTATATTGTTTCCCATACAACTATACACAGGATTTGTGTATTTGTACAAATGTAAAAAAATATGAAGGAAATGTGATTTCTGGTTTGTTTTTAATGGACATTGCTGTGGATGAAGGTTCAAGATTGATATAATAAAACTCAATGTATACAATTATTTTACTTGTGTCTGTTAGATTCTGCTCATGGTTGTGATTTTCATAGTTTTAATAGAAAACATGAATCAAATTAACACCAAGATCTGAATGAAGGCTACAGCTAGTCACGAGACATTTGATCACAGCACAAGACATAAAATGTACAATTCTTCTAGAAAATATTCTTTTTTTGTTTTGTTTTTTACAAAAAGTGCAAAAAATAAACTTCCTTCAAACAAAGGTCTGACAAAAACAAGTCATTCATAATCAGGCCCCATTGGTAGCTAAATAATCTTAATTTGAAAATGAATTCATAAGATTAAATGTGCGATAACGAAAATTACATTTTTGAAGAAAAAAACGAAAGGAAATCATTTTTAGTGTTCAGTTTTCTAACTTACAATTAATGATCAGAAACTTAAGCAACTGTCTCAGGTACAGTACACAGAGGCCAGTAGTAGTACTAGCACACAATGAGCATTGTAGGGAATCAGTAACTGGATTCCCCGCCAGTCGACAGGGAGGTCTCTCAGCACACACGTTACTCCAAACTGCTCATGGAAAACTGGCCCCTAATGCACAGTACTATACAGCCTCCATGTATGTGATTATTAGCTGATTACTAGTGTTGGGGGGAGAAAAATCTATATTGCACAGTACTGTAGTGTTGAACTTTTACACGGGAGTTAACCAACTAAAGGAGTGCAGGACAAAGGACAATCACACACTAATAGACATAAATAGACAAGTTTCTCTGAAGACATAGCTCTCATTCTAGAATAGAATAATGTCTTTACAGCACCTAGAATTGTGGTGGATTTCATCCCCAACCCTTAGTCTCTCTTCTCCCTGTCGAGAGAGAGCAGCAGTTTCCGTCTGGGTGATTCTCCCAGGAGGGAGATGGAGTCTGAGAAAGAGGCCACTCCTGTGGTCTCTGTGGGCTGGGCATTAGAGGAGGGGACAGAGGGGGCAGTGGTGTCTCCTGATACTCCAGCAACATCAGGTGGTGAGAACACTTTGTTAGGAGAGTTAATAAGGCTTGTGTCATCCATCTCTATGACCTCAAAGTCTGCATCATTCCACTGGTCTGCCTCATCATCATCATCATCATCCTCCTGCTGTTGCTGCTCCCGTTCATCCTCCTCTTCCTCGTCATTGGCTCCTGAGTCCAGCAGGGCTTGGCGGTACTCTCTGTCGTCAGGCTCCCTGCGACCCTTGGAGCGGGGCGTCCTGCCCGGGCCGCTGAGGGAGGAGGCCAGCTTGTACATGACAGGGAAGAGGATGGAGGTGATGGTGGAGGTGCCCAGGGCCAGGTACATCAGCAGAGGGTGTCCCTGGATCTTCCCCAGTAGGAACCCTATGAGGGCAGGCAGCACCATCTCTCCCAAGGCCGCCCCCACCACAAAGGCAGCCGCAGAGCGGCCCGTCACTGTGGTGTACTGCTCCACCCAGGAGATGCCGCTGGGGAAGGTGGTAGCCATGGAGATGCCGTAGGCACCAGTGCAGATCCACAGGGCCACCGCCTCTCTGCTAAAGAGTGTGAGGAGCAGGGAGGAGAGGGTGCAGCCCACCAGGCTCAGCAAGATCATGGTACCTGGATGCACGCAGGCTGCAAAGAAGATGGCCAAGCCCCGGCCGGCAGCAAACGTCCCCCAGAACAGAGAGTTGAGCCCTGCTGCTTCACGCTCGTCCATATGGGCATAATCCTTAGCGTAGGTGAAGATAAAGGAGCCGTACGCTACCTCAGCCCCAACATACCAGAAGAAGAAGAAGAAGAGCATGGTGATGAGAGCGTTGTGGTGCTTGGACACCAGGGGCTTCCCTGAGGGGGTCTGGGATCTGTCACGAGCTGGGATCTTGCGGGAGTAGAGGATGAAGAAGAGGAGGGAGACGAGCAGGATGAAAGACCCAATCACAATGTAGGCCCACATGGACTTCATGGTGCCAGTCCTGCTGTGGACATAGTGGAGGAACGTAGGAGAGACAAGGGCTTTGGACACCTGGTCTGTGACAAGAGGTGACTGGGAGGTCACCATGGTTTCCATGCTGCTGTTTTCGCCCTTGCCCATGTCCACGTCGATGTCCAGGAGCGTTCCGAAAATCAGCTTGGCGATGATGGGCGAGACGAAAGCCCCTGCAGCGAAGCTGAAGTGCAGGGCCTGCATGTGGGGTCCAGCCTGATCCCCCCAAGTGTTCAAGATGAGGACATTACCAGCTGCAAGAGAGAACAGCATCAGATACATTCACTTACAACCGTATCTTATGTTCTTTTTTTCTGTCAGTACAGTATAGAGATTATTTGCCATCACTAACCTGTATCTAGAAAGCCCATAGACACTCCAATAGAGGACATCAGGGCAGTGAGGAGAAGGGCCTTCTTGCAGAACGGGATTCCAAACATTCCAAACGCTGTAACCAACATTGAAAAGCCTGAGGAAGGGAGGGGGGGGAGGGGGGCATAGAGGAGAGTGAGGAGGGGCGCGGACCGACCGATTCTGAAATACTACATTTATGCTGTAAGAATAGCTTCTGACCAGCAGGCATGATGCAGCATATTACAACAATGGTTAATCAAAAACACCTACAAATCAACAAAGATTCTAAGGATGGGACATATTATTAAGCTTTTTCAATGAACACCATTTATTTGTGCTTTCTCTGGACTTATTCTAGTCTGCAAGTCTTACCCAGTAGCAGATGGTGGTTCATTATGTCAAAGAGAATCCCTCCCAACACAGAGCCGCCAATATAGCCCAGAGAGCGGCCGACAAAGATGTAGGAGATGTTACTGATGTTCTCGTTCACATTGATGGCGAGGTCTTGAAACGTGGGTCCTAAGACAGAGATACTCATCCCCTGGAACACAGAAAAAATAAAACCCCTTAAGGCCAACATAAGTTATCAGACAAACACAAAGCATAAGATATGATTTAATACACATTCAGTTTCATATCAGGTCAAAGGTTACCATATCCAATGGTTGCCACTTTCCATATACATATTAACATCAAATCTGAAATGTTTTCATCCCAATCACAGTAACAAGTCATTACAATTTGTAGGCTAGATTTGGTCTGGGAGGGTTAAACTGCTCTGAATGAGGTTGAAATGCCAGTTGTACAGCCATGAGTGCAAACTTCCTGTTCATTCAGGATACCAACCGTCAATTCACCTGAGATGGGGGAAGTCACCATTATCTTGAATGACACTAAAACCACAACTCACTCATGTGCTCCACAAATTCACTAAAGAAAGGCATGGTCATTGGGAATATGCATTATTGTCTATGCACGGTTTGCATACACTAGCAATATGACTATATTTAAGACAACACAAAAGAGAAGGCTACTGCACATTTCAGGGCCCCGATAAAGGTTTCTCTTGAAGGGGAAATAATCAGCAATCTTTACCAGTCCGAGGAATGACGCACAGAGCGCCAAAGTGATCATCCAGCGGCTGCAGGCTCCAGAACCGCTGGCGCTGCCACCTCCACCGACGATTTCAACATCATCGAACCCTGGTTTCGAGCTCCTCTTGCCCACCTTCATAACACTCTTCAATGCTCGCCTCGTGTCCTTTCTCTTGTCAAACAGAGTGTCTTCCTCTTGGTCATCGTTATCATCCTCCTCCTCCATTCTAGCGAAACGAACATGCTTCTTTTTCACGACAGGATCTCTGGCAGCCGAGGCAGACATGGCAGACCTGTCAAATGATGGTTAATGGACAGTGATTAGTAAACAAATTGCGCGCACTGGCTGACTGTCGTGCGCCTTTCCGTGGACGACACGTTCTAGCACCGTATAATGTATTGTAGATCGCTCTAGCAGATCAATCATTTAGTCATCCATCGCAGAAAAAGGTCGGACTGGGAATTGGGGGGGATGCATACTACAGCTGTTGTGGCTTCCTATGTTAAATCTTGTGTACTAAAGGCTCAGCTGAGAGAGCTGACGCGTCGTCAGCCGACAGGAAGTATAGTCATATGATAGATAAATTGATAAAAAACGGCGACCTCTACAGTCCATTTTATGTTCGCCTTAACTGAACAGAAATGTCCATGTATTATATGTGATTACTACAAAAATAATAATGGATTTCAAATTACAATAGAAACTTTGGTAAAATCTTCTAAAATCTAAATCGATGATGAGTCAAAAAGGGAAGGTAAAGGTTGTAGTTGAGTTGATTATATATTGTAGTATATATGTAGGATTGTAGTGCAATGTCACCCTTATTTGCCCCCGGTGTAAGGAGTAGGCATGCTGTACAGTACCATGGTGTCTGTATAAGCAAAATACTTATAGATGCATTTTGCAAAGAGTCATAACCTTAGAACAAGAGAGAATGCCTTATATCAAATGAACTGGGCAGAGTGATAAATAATGAGAAAGTCAAGGAAAAACTTGGAACAAATCTTTACTTTGTTAAAAATATGTATAATTTCAGTTGTACATAGTACCACATTGTACATGGTACTATGGTATATTGCATATCATAAAATAAAATCAAAACACAAAAACATGCAGTTAACAAAACTGAAAAGACATTTTGAAAGTACAAGAACATGCTGAAATGAATAAAGCCGATGACTGATTTTAATTATCGACAATCTACAATGTGTACATTGAAAACAATATTTAAAAATGTAAATCATTGTAAGCAGTCATATCTGCTTGAATAAGAAAATGAAAGCATGGGTGAAAGCAGCAAAGTTGATTTCTTTTTCTTTGCAACATTACAGTATGTATTACAGAATACTGTCATAAGTGCAGTGTAGTACAATTCTAGTTGCATTAGGCATACTTTATATACACTAACTTATACCTGTATACAGCAAAACATGTTTGAATAAAGCCTATATAACCTATGACCTACATAGTAGAGACACAATCACATTAATTCAAACAATATGTTGTTTAATTTGGTCTTTAGCCACTTAACAAAAATAGAACATGCATAGCCTAATCTTCACATTCTCTTAATATGTTCTAGTCTAAATACTGGGACATTCCTAAAAAGTGACAAACTTCTTTGGATGGCAAGGAATTCATTCAGTATTTAAGAGATAATTTATTAACTGAATCAATAATTGTATTACAACGATTAGTCGGGTGTATGGCAAAGAGGTATCTCAATAAACCTCAGAGGTATAAGTTCAGGAATTTCTTTTACTTGAGAAATTACTTGAGGCTATCATTGGTGAATTGTGCAACTGATAATGTCTGTAATGTAAAACAAGAAAAAGAAAAAAAAGAAAGAAAGAAAATGATGCATACCAAGAACTGAGATCTCTATGCATATCGAAATTAACAGCTGAACAAAATGAATTACATATCATTGGACATTTTCTATTAGTAAGGTATGCTCTAGTTATACACAAACAAACATAAGGCATATAAATGTCCTCAAAAACATTCCCCCTGACGACAGGAGCTTAATGTAATCACATTAATAGCGAAATATAACCTGTGGAAATTAAAAGCACAGAAAAGCACAGAAAATAGAGCTATTTCCCAAAGTGAGATTTAAGTTCAAGACAGTGACTTTTCTTCTCAGAATTTCTGATTCATTTGCCTTTCCCCAAACAGACACAAACATTGTTCTGTGATACAGACAAGCAGGAACACACCCGGCAGAGCAAACTGAAGGCTGGGAAGCTAAATGACTTGCCTAATGTTTGGACAATCTATGATGAGAGGATACAGTGGGGGGGGGGGGGGGGGGGGCGGTGTTAGCAAACAACATCCTTGATGGTCAAGTTTTAACATAGTTTGAAGTTCAAGCCTCTCTCTGTCCTGCAGCGACTGTTAGGACGAAATACCAGAAATGTGCATGACATCTGAGGTAGATTGTGTCACAAGTCTTGTCTTGGGAAAAGCAATGACCCACAAACAGTCATTGCTAGGACTCTGGATTTTGCTAGAGAATGACTTTTCTGCGTATTTAGTGGTCAAAGGGATTGTCAAGTCAAAATCCTTCACTGTTCAAACAGTGAGTCTTCAAGTTTTCCAAGAGCAATCTTTATATAATTACCAATGGTTGGTGAAATGCAGGTGAATGTTTTCATAACATTTGAGAAATAGTTTAGATCAACTATCCTGAGGGTGAGAGACAATACGTACAGGCATATATAAATGCATGGTGCTTTGGCAAATAGACTTGGCCATAGATAGTCAGCCATTTTCTTTACATTTTAAGGGCACACCCAAAAAAGTCATTACAAAATAAAAGGTTTGACCATTCAAAACATCAAATAATATGATACAGACCAACAACACCCATTAATTATGGCATAACATTGGCCGCTAAACAAATTCTAGAAAAAAATAAATACAAATATGAAAAATATGATCATTACAACAAACATATTTTTTTCTAACAAAGGTTAACAAACTGAGCACATAGTCAATGGTTAACTTGACTTAACTAAATGGTCAAATTTGTTAATGATTGATGAAGTTCATATCTTAAATTGCAATTGAAATATTGTGGAGACGGAGGCTATAATTATAAAATATGCTGGAAATATAACATTGGTTTACTATATGTGCTGGAAAAAATACTGTTTAACTTCAAAAATAAAATCAATTAATAATATGCATTCAAACATGTAAATTCATGTATATTGCTCCCTATAAATCAATATTCACGTTCATCCTACACTCACGTTGCATAGAAAAGCAGACGTACAGTTTGAGGATCCTGTTCTGCGCTGGCTGAACTATGTATACAAAAATGACAATGGAAATGATGTAAAACACTGACAAGGATTCTCAGGTACTATGTCAAGTAGCCGCACAGACATACAGGCAACCCCTCTAAAATGCATTCAGGCTATACTCTATCAAAGATAATATCTACAGCCTCGGATGAATTTAGGCCTATTTCAGGATCACGCTGCAGCCTTGAGATGATGTTGACATTTCATATTTCATGGGTGGGATGCAATCGTTGTGCCTAAAGCTGCTCCCTTGAGGTGTCTGAGCACCTTTAAGACTAAGACAATAGTAAAACCCTTTAACTACCACTATAAACAACCTCCCTATCCATTATCTCATAAAGCACTTCTTTGAAGTGATATTCATATTTCATTCAAATATTACTCGAAAAAATTCCCCAAACATTTACAATCTTGGCATGTTTTAAGAGTATCAAAACCCACAGATCATTCTGTGCTATAACAGAAAAAGAACAATAAAGAGGTTGACTTTAAAAAAGGCAAAAGTAGTATTTTCTCTAGTTAAATCCATTTAGCGTGTATCTTTATACTGAAGTCAAGACAATGTCTGTCCATAACATGACAAATATGATAAAATGTGTCAAAAAATCGTGTTTGTCCCATAGTTTTGATATGAAATAGTTTTGTGTTGTCTTGTTTTTGCAGAAAGACATTTCTAAACAACCCTCAATTCCCTTAAAGAATGCACATTGAAAACAGGGGGAATTTTCTTGTGAGACTGGCCACTGCTGTTCTTAAGTAATTAAGTGCTTGCAGCCTTCAAAAAGCACCCAAGTAAAGCGTTCATGCGTTCCCTTGTAAGAAATTCAAAATGTGAGATTTCCTCATTTCCATTTTAACCTTCAAGTTAATTCAACAGCTGGAAGATTGATAGAAAACAACAATCCAATGCATAGCTCTTCAAGATCACATTCATGTTAAGTTGTGTATGTCGAGTATCTATGAGTCTAACTGATATGTATCATTACTTCAGCATTTCCCCACATTCTCCTGCAAAAGCAGCCATTCAAATATTGTTTATACATACACAGGTAAATACATATTTCATATACATATTCTTGTATCAGCAGTCCTGTGAGTGAGTGTGTATGTGTGTCTTTGTTTGACTGTGTTTTGGGGACTTAGAGGACAGATTCGGGGTCACTCTTCACCGGATACTTTGTGTCTCCCTGATCCCCTACATTCACCTCATACTCCAGCATCTTCTGGGCAACTCCCTCGTTCTTTGCCTCTTCCTTCTCTCTCCTAATGCGCCTGGCTTCCACCCAGGGGATCAGACACAACACTGCCCCTCCAATAATGGGAGGGATACCAGCCAAGTAAAAGGCCACGTCATAGCTCCCCAGTCTGTCCCTTAGGAACCCTGGAGAAAGAGAGAGGGTGAGGAGGCGAGAGAGAGAGAGAGAGAGATTAATTGTTTAATGCTTTACATTTGGAACTGGCCTCAATGCAAAAGAACTATATAAAAGGCTAATCTGAGCTGGGACTGAGTGATACCAAGTAGTTTGTCAAAATCCATTCTTTAAGTACAACAGTGCTGATTAGAACCCAGTGAAGACTGAGGGGATTACGATCAGGGCCAGCTACAAGCCCCAGTCTCCCCCTGTGGACGTGTTCACATTAAGTTGTATGACTTCCTCTTTCTCTGCTCATACCACTTTGTCTCCATCATCTCTCTGGAATGCTGGTCTATTTCAGAGCTTAACAGACACCTTGTCTCTAGGACAATGTAAAGAGTCTGTGCATGACAGTACAGTCATGTAGATATGAGTCATGGATAAACTTAAGATGAATGGAGGTTTGTGCACTCTCTTTCCAGTGGTGAAATGTCCATCTTCCACTCAGTATACCATATGGTATCATATTCACACAGCATAACATTATCCACTCATATTCAGAGGTCATTAAAGGGTTTTTATTTGGCATATTAATAATTTGTTAATAATAAATAGTTTTCTATGTTCGGGGAATCTATTTTTGCATGGAACATTTCATTTCTAGTTCCCCGAGCCATGTACTGTATTTAATCAGTAAAGTTCCAAGAATAACCACCAGGAGGCACTGGAGAGCTTTGTATGATTTGTAGATGTTCAAATGGAGATTCAGATAAGCACAAAATCATACTCAAAGAATAAATAAATACATGAGCATTTTACATCACTGAGCAAATGTTAATATCATTGTCAGGAGTCTGTCTGAAAACAAGGCTGTTATATTGCTGGCTACTTTACACAGGCCCTTGCAACACAACTTCATATTTTCCCCTGCAGGTGGCAATGTGAACCTAGAGGCTGGCTTGCCATCTCTACCTGCAATAGGAGGCCCCACGGTCATGGGCACAGACATCATGCCCAGCAGGAAGCCGATGGCCTGAGACACGTCCTGGGAGCCGACCAGCTCGAAGGCGATGGGGGCCATGATGCAGATGAAGCAGCCATCAAAGAGCCCCATCAGCAGACACACAGCGATCAGCCCACCAAAGACATGACACAGAGGGATCATCATGGACATTACACCTATAACCAGGAACGACGACACCTGGGGGAGTTGGGGGGGGGGCATTAGAGAGGAGCCTCATTCTGACATGATATAAACAGATTGCAGTAATGGTTGTTATGACCAAGGATATGTATAGGAATCCCTTATAAAACATACTCCTTATATATAACTGTGGTTATGACCAGGGACATGTATAGGAATCCCTTATAAAACATACTCCTTATATATAACTGTGGTTATGACCAGGCCTTTAGAGGGTTGTCCGTGAGTCAGGGGAAAGGCCTTTTTACCTGCAGGTACACTTTGTTGACTCCTTGCACGTAGTCTGCCACCCTGCCGAAAATGAGACGGCCCACTCCTGAAGTGATGCCAATACACATGAGCAGGACCTCCTTGTTGGCTTTCACTCCGAAGCGCTCCTCCACGTGCTTCATCTACAACATGGGACAAAGGACACAGAGATGTGATGGTTGGAGCTACGCATGTCCTACCACAGCTGCCTAATGCACTTAATCAAATGACACGTCCAGGCAACGGAGACACAAAAGACCATATACATTCATAATTGATTCATTTAGCTATTGGCATCATGGGAGGGGTTGTGAAACAAAAGGGGAACTATATGCAGCAAAAAAATGTTTTAGCTCAACCCAATTTGAGTTCTGCTAAGTGATCGCTTGTGTTCACCTGTGTGTGTGCTATTATGAGTGCACAGAACGGAACTACGCTACATGTAGTGTTAGTGTGAGAGTGTATGTGTTCATGCATATGAGCAGGGGGTAGAGGCCAGTATAAGGGGCTCCACAGCAAACTTTCAATTTTCCAGGCATGCCCCAGAGGGGTTCCTCCCCCTGCTCTGCACACCACACAGTTTTCAGGAGGCAAGGAGGCGGGGCGTCAAGTGGCGCCATTCAAATAAAACCATTCTCCCACTGTCCTCTAGCATATTTAGACATATTTCAAATGTATTGCCAAATTAACAGGCAGAGAGAAAGCATTGTCAACACCATCGGGGGCTTGCAACATAACTGAGGTTCGGGCCTAACAAAGTGTATGAAATGTAGCCCAGATGGTTGTGTTCCAGCGAGAAGCAGTGAGGCCCGGTACTTGGAGCCCCGCCAGCAGCTGCTGCCTCCAGAGACACCACATCCCTTCCTGCGCTGCTCCATGTCAAAGAGCCTCTATTCCTCTTTTCCACCTCTCCTCCTCCTCCCTTTTCTCTCATCCCACCATGTCAATCCCAGCAGGTCATACACACACACAGACACACACACATGCACGCATGCAGACACGCACATACTTACGCACACACACACACACACACACACACATCATCCACAGGACTGGAGGTGTGTATGTGTGCAAATTATGCAAACACACATTCTCTTTTCATTGTTTTCCTGCTCTGAGGGGTTTCCTCCACATGCTCCAGGGGCTGAATGGGAGCGTGCGGTGGAGGTTGTTTGATACTCCCATCATGGTGTATCTAGTCTAATCGTTCATGTGAGACACACACCTCCAGTCAACCCCAGGGGTGGTGACATTCAGGAAAACACTATTTAGGACCAGGATGCTCTCTGACAGTTTGAGAAGGGTAAAGAGTTCACATTTTATAGACACATCGCTACTTTTCACATCATTCATAAACACCAAATGTCTTGTTAAAGTGGCAGGAATGTTGAGTTACATAAGGACCAGAGATATTCTACACTACCAGACCTGTCACATTCTAAACATGTAATTCAAACCTTATGTGCCTCCACACTCCAGATTTATTTATTGCTTATACGGTTGAAATCCTCCTGTGAACATTGTTCAAAAGAGTAATAAAAAAGTTGATATGCATTCTGGTTAAAAGTATTGTGACTATTATGGGTCTGCAAAATGTGAGAGGGCGCTGTTTTGACCTCTTGGTGCTGGGGGATGAAACTACAAGAATCAAAAAAACAAGTCAAGAATTCCTCAGTTAAGGCTTCATCTCTAATTCACCCTCTCAGACAGAGCCCATTAATAATCCACAGAGAAATATGCTGAAATACCAAACTTCCCTAAAAAGGACGGCCAGAGGAGCACGTGAAGCCAGGGTGTCATCTGATTAACAGCATAAGATAAAGCCATGTCATAAAAACATAAAGACGAACTCCGACCCCAAAGAGCTATGAACATCAGTGGACAGTTGTGAACTCAACAAAAGACGGCATTAAATATATACTGTCAGCACTTCGGCGCACGAGTGGAGTGAGTGTGAGGGAGAGAAATGCTGAGTCAGTTAGGTCACCAGACACAGTCGATGTGTACCATCGTGTGTACCAAGGGGAACAAGTAGCGCAGTGCACTCTTAGCCAGCGCTCGAACCTCGGGCTACCTCCAATGTCACATAATACGTCTGGTCAGATTGATCCGTCTGTGAGCTAGTCCGAGTTAGAATGCTGTCTACGATGAAGGAGATCAATACAAACAGCTGTGGCTTCTAGCTATAACTGAGAACAACGCTCGTAGGCTGGAAGACGACAGGCTTGTGTGCTGCTACTGAACTCATCCGCTAACTGTTTCCCTGCTAGTTCAGATAAGACATGAAAGTCTATAGTTCAGATCATTGGAGGCGTTGTCATTGCAAAACCCAAAACCTGACTGTTCCACTGAGATACAACAGCTCACAGTGCCAACCTGCCTGGGCAAGCGGGCATCTTTTTTCCACCCAATAACCTCAAGGGCTGTTGACTCCGAGTGTGTGCCTGTCTCTGATCACGTATTCTGGCACGAGGGCTCAGCTCACCCATGTGACTGCTGAGCTGACTTACTACCAGCAACCAGGTGTCCCTGTCTGGAACATCCCCTCCTCACTAAATAAACACACATGCGCATGCGCACACACACACGGGACACACGCACACACACCCCCTCGCCAACAAGGCAAAGTCAGGCAAACAAACAACACAACATCAGCATACACACATATCTCTCTGTCTCTCTCTGTGTGTGTGTATGTTCATCTGGGTGCCTCTGGCCATTATCAAACCAAATGCGGTTTCCCTGGGCTCTCTCTTACAGACACACACACGGCCATTAAAATTAGGGACTTGTGCACTGATGCTCCACAGACCTGCTCTGTGCTCGTAAAAACCAAATTCCATCTGCTTGCCCAAACTCCCCCTTGCTCTCTCAGAGAGCTAAGCTTTATTATAACCTCTTCAACTCATAATACTCTCCACCACGCAAATGGTGAGTACATCCACATCTGTGTGTACAGTACAATAGTGCAACAATAGGACCAAAAGAAATTGTGAATAAAAAGCCTACAAAAGCCTTCATGATTTCATTAAAGAGAAACCAGGCTCAGAATTAGTGACGTGACTTACAGTAATAATACTGTAGCAGTGAACCAGACATGGATTAGAAAATTTAAGGCTTCTTTTTTTTAAAGCTTATGAAATGTTTAACCAGGTGGACTTCCAATATCCAGCTATACCTGTGTATTTTGAACAAAATGGACAAATGCAAGCGTGAACTTGTGTTACTGTGTTTCACTAAGTAAGCCCTGAGCAAACCCCTTCCCATTTATCAGATTCAGACTTCCACTGCTGTGGAACATGAGAGACACATAATCCTCCGGTATCAGGAGTACCTGGGAGAGAGTGAGGGCTCCCTTCTGCTAGACTTTAGACTCTCACAGTCTTGAGCTGATAGGAGGGGCTTGGCTTTGGATAAGGGGAAAAACACCACACACAGACAGGAAAAATAGAGCCGTGGCAGAGCTTTAAGGGCTAAACTCAGTGCTTTGACAGGAGGACTCAGGAGCACATTGAGAGAAACAGCTAGCACTCCCCGCTAGGCCTAGCAAGCTCTGTGCTGACCTTAACCCTGGCTCCCCGTCTCCTACTGCCTGGCCTGAGTGAGGGGCTGGGGATGGACAGAGCCATGTCTCAGAGCTAGCCATGTCTCGGCCTGGGTAGGAGACACTGAAGAAGTGTTAGGAAAACACAGGCTAGGAAACTGACCTCCCTCCAATAACAAAGTCATCACGTCCAAATAAACAGTGACCTCCTGAACCACTCTGCACAACGGGCTCTCTGGTCCTCCAGCGCAGATGCTCCGAATCATATTTTCCATCCTATAAATGGTATGGAATACTGGAATAATAACACCTTGGTTTATGTTACTCTGCCTCGGCTGTAACTAGAGACCTTCTTCTCCCCCAGATGAAGCCTTCATGCCATGTTGACTTACTTGTTCACAGACCACACAACTGTAGCTCTTACCATACTGTATGTGCTAGAGGATTAGGGTGTTGCTGTGAAATTCTGCATCTGGTATGCAGCAGGGTCAGGGTCAATTCCAATTCCAGTCATCCATTTTCTTCATTGAAGGAAATTTGGAATTGGCCACCACCATGGTATGTAGTGATTTGTAACTTGTAGTAAATCTCATAGTCTTACTCCTCACCAGTAATCTAAGAATTGTGTGGCACTTTAGATACATATCCCAGTAAATAAGGTGCAAGCAGAACTTAAATGCCATTATTCATCGTCTTAAAAAAGCTGAAATAGGATAACAGAAAATGTTTTGTGTGTATCCATGTTATCCACTGATGATCAGCCAATAGATTAGCATCTTAATAGCACACAAATTGTTGGTATTCAATCTAGAGTATGAGGGGCGTGAATAATATTTATGACACTCAGTTAAAGAGAGCACATTTCCGCAGGCAGACGGGGAGGAGGGGTGTTTAAAAAAACAGTAGCTTGTGCCATGGGAAGTCAGATCTCTGAGTTATAAAACAGGGCAAACAGGTCAAACAGGTCAAACTCACACACACACACACACACATCTAAAACACACCATGAGTGAGTACTGGGAAATGGGGTGAATGTCCTCTCTTAGCTTTCACACCCCTCCTAGCCTAAGTTCCCCTCTAGCACCATTTCCAAACTGCCACGTATGTAAACAAACACAAAGTCACATTCCTAAAGCCAACGTCAAGTAACCTCTGACGCGAAAGACATGAGATGAGGAACACAGAAACAAACAAACAAACACACACACAACACAATCCACAAAACAACAACTCACCAAGTGAACGTAAGGCACGAAGTAGCCGTACAGGGCCGCGGGGATGCCAAAGGCCCAGATGCGGTATCCCAGGGACTTCCAGATGTTGACATTGAAGACCTTGCTCATGGGGGGACAGCGTCTGCCACTGCTGGTGATGCTGGCAGGCTTGGGCAACAGGGGTTTGTAGGTGAATCCTGCCAACATGAGGATGAACATGAGGAGGCTGAGCACGCGCATGGTGTTGTGGAGTCCAACCTTGGCCAGCAGGCCGGACAGCAGGAAGGGCAGGGTGACGGTGAAGGCGCTGCTGCCTGCCGTCACGATGCCGTTGACCAGGCCCAGGCGCTTCTTGAAGTAATGACCCAGGATCACCAGGCTGGGCTGGTAGGCGAAGGAACAGCCGGTGGCAAACACAATACCATAAGTGAAGTACAGGGGGCCCAGGGACCTGCGGGACAGAGGGGGGGAGCCAGGACGTGAATTCCATACAAGTCATGTTTTAGTGTACACCCAGCTCCCCGCAAAAACAGCTAAAACCAGCTAACCAGCTTGAGTATTCAGTGTCAGGAAAACAGATACCTCTGTTGAAGATGAATGAGTCACTAACGCTAATGTCACTAATGTTTACTCAGGCCACTGGAGGGCAAGTCCCTGATAAAACATGGGTGGGGCTATTCATTTATGGGTGTTTATTTGAATACCTTCATTATATTTACATGTTTCAACTGTAGTAAATCTTCATTAATTATTATCCATGAGGACGCTCATGGATTCTTATGTATTGTAAATAATTAATGTTTATTATAATTCATTAATAAGTAATTAGAATAGAAGGTAAGGTAGAATTGATGTTTGATAAGCACCACAGCATGTGTAGGTAGTTCCTGTGTGTGTGTGTGTGTGTGTGTCGGTGTGTTGATTGATGTAGATTAACTGATTATGGGAAACTTCAGAGGAGCCTTGAGCTGCTGTAGGCCCTTTATCCTGTTATGGGAGAGTGCTGAGTCACTGGCGTGCACACACACACACACACACACACACACACACACACACACGACTGCCACACCCAACAGCATGTGTAAGGACGACTGCCAACACATGCACCCCAGGGTGGGGATGAACAGGTAGAGGATGGTAGGTAGTACTGGTACGAACTTGACGAAGGAGCTGGCCAGTAGCCCCACCAGGCCCAGGGCGGCCCCACCCACGGCCGTCACCCTGCAGCCCAGCAGGTCTGTGAACACGCTGACGATGGGAGAGCAGAAGAAGATCATCCCCATGGAGAGAGAGCCCACCCACGCTACAGGACACAGAGAGAGAGAGAGAGAGAGAGAGAGGAGAGAGAGAGAGGAGAGTTACATTACAAAGTCAGACAATAGCACTTGGGACTTCTCACAGATTGTGCTGTTACACAAACAAGCAAAGCAGATATGATTGCTGTTATTCTTCCTCTGGCAGCCACAGACAGATTGGGGATTGAAACAAAATAGATTGTTACTGTTACAATAAACAATGCATGTCCTAGACTAAACAGAGGAGGAGAAGAGTGAATAAAAGCTATTAACAGTTCTATTTACTCACTATTTACTCCGTACAGATTAATGCAGGTCCTTCTATAACGTAAGCCTCTGCTCTAACGTAAGCCTACACCAGAGGGTTTTCTACTCAGTAGGCCTATTACATTTACAGCCTTTCATATCTATGTTGCCATTTGGACTTGGTTTGTAGGTTAAGAAACGATGGGTGTGCCTCTTCGTCTGTGCACTGATCTATGCTACACACACAAACACACTCCTAATCTTTAAACCTGGAGTGAGCTGAGCCAATGGAGTAGCCTGGTGTCCCCCTTGTAAATGGGAGAAAGTGAAAAAAGAAAAAGTTGTAAATTCATAGAGATTGTAATACGCTCTATAATGTCTTTTACACGTGGACACGTTTTTCCAGGGCTTGATCCAGACATGCACTCCCTCCCAGAAACAGGAAGAGAGACTTGGGGGGAGGGGGGGAATGGAAATGCTTATGGCTGGTTCGTGGATAACGGCATACGTATTTTCAACAGACAACATTATTGTCTCTTTGCGACTCTCTGGGACTCCATGGGATCATATCCTTATCTTATAGCTGTTATCCCTCCGCTATACAGCTGGTCTAATACAAGGTCAGGAGGTTGAAGAACAGTGGTACAGCAGACCTACTACAGTAGACCTCTGGACCCAGGGCTAATCTGCTGTACAGATCTCTATCTCTTCCACAGGAGGCATCTGTCTTCCAACATAACACACCCCACACGCTAGGAAAGCTTTAATTAACAAACACAGCAGCACTGACCTTCAGATATAGTGTTTCCGGACATTATTCTTGTAAGCAAACATCAGATGGGGAGAGGAAAAACAAGCAGCAGCGTCAGAGTAAGAACCCCCCCCCCCCCCCGCGACACCGAGCCATTGTGCAAGAGTAAGTGAGTGCCCTTTGACCATAGCGATGATAGGCCTAGCAGTAATTGGCCAAGTGAATAACATGTTTGGAGGGAGGGAGACTGGGTCAGTGTGAGGTAACTGAAAGTCATTCTGACTGACACCACACAACCAGCTGACAAGAGGAGACTTGTTGCTACTCAAGCTTCCCAACAGAGAGGAACCAGTCTAGTCTGGAGAACCTGACAGGGGGAATAGCAATATGCTTCAACAGTGAAACTGCTGATCTCTCAGAGAGGTCTCAGAGTTCTGCTTTCTTTTCCATCTCACTCAGGGGGGGGGGGGGGTAAAGGCCTCAGTCAGGCCTCAAGGGTTAAGCTGATCCTCTCCGTTTCCCTCTGATGAATCTCTCCTCCTCTCCCCATGCTGCTGGCTAACTCTATTATTCTAGATTGTACCAATAGACTGAGGTTCATCGCCATTGTGATGACAATCCATCGCTATGAAAACACAAGTACCGGAGTCTAAAGCGTCAGTACCAGTGCACGTCACTGATGCCAGATGAAACACTAAGCGAATACTGTCAAAAACATGAATTGTAGTAAGTATTCTGTATACAGCCTACAGTTATAGGATAGGAACATATAAAAACAACCTGGTATAAAGAGGAAACAGATGCTAAGGATGGATTGGTTAAGGCAGTGAGCAGAGAGACTGATAAGACGCATTCCTATACGGGATTGAACCGAAGACACACTTGTTGCACTCAGTCTTTGGTGACTACATCGACTTCAGTTTGGAAGAGTCAAGAGTAACCTGAGATTTCTGGCTTACAAGGTTGCATGCTTACTAAAAGCAGATCAGGACATTCCCAAGTTACAAACATATCGCGTATTCATGTTTTCTCGTGTATTAATAGCTATGTTTGGCTAGCTTCCTCTTGCTTAATATCCTGGGCATGTCTTCCTGTTGTTTATATTCACTGTGCAAGTCAACACATTAGAGGCAATACTGTCTATTCAAATCCACCCCAAAACAGCAGACAAGAAAGCTGTACGCCTGAATGAGGCCCACTGAGAGAATTCCTCAGAATGCCATGGGGGTCCTCTCAGACATCACCTCACTTCAACCTACATACTGTAATACAGGTAAGTGAACAAAAAGGGAGAAGAATCTCACAAAGACAACAGGAAATTGCTGTCCTGTTTTCATCTGCTGGCTTTCTTGATTTAAAAGCATTTACGCTTCAGACAGGGAAGAATTCCAAATTGAAAATGTAATATAAGGATGCTCTCTTTCCAGGTGACATCCGCCTGCAGCCGGAGGCCACGCAGTCACTGACAGACCAGGCGGAGCTAGTCTAAGTCTTCCGTCTACTCTCTCTCCTCCACTCACTCTCTCCATCTCCTCTGTGTGACGAACCCAGTCACCCCACCACAGATAGGCCTGCCCCACTAAATGAAAGGGGTCCATCATCACACTCACTGTCACATTTACTAACTCTGCATCTAAACCCATGTCCTCAGTGTGCAGTAATGGCACTAAAGAGGTCAACACTACTAGGGCTTTTTATGTTATGTCTGGCATCTCATTTCTACACATGATCACCATTCCTTTGCGGCAGTCTAGAGGCGGTTTTGCTGGTATGGCAGTTATTCTCCTTGTGCAAGTGCGGTCAACACAATGATCAGTCTGAATCACTGCTTATTTCACATTTTGTTGGATTTCACTGAGCCCCAGGACATCAAACAGGTCAGAATATTTGTCCTTTTCAAACTCTGAATAAAGACTGTCCTGTCTGTCCTGTCCTCTTAGGCTCTTCCCTAGCGATAGCATGTCGTTTCTAAACAGGATGTCTTGGGCTTCTAATGGAAGCCAGTGGGTACAGTATGCCCTAAACTCAGCAAATACACTCGAAAGGCTCAGGTTATCTATTAACTGAAGTCAGTGGAAACTACTAATGGTCAAGCCAACCATCTAATATTGTACTTTTCAATGTTGGTACAGACCGTTTCTCTTCTTTGGTCAAACAAACACCAACCGCTCATGATGCATCTCTAGGAAAGAGCAAGTTGAAGATACCCAGGACAATGTTGCAGCATGGAAAAATGTACCAGCTGAGCTGTCTTTTCAATACACAGGAGAATATCCTTAATCCAACACTACAAAGCCCAAGGTCTGGGGAACTCCCCCCTGATCTAGGACCTCTCTCTACCCTAGAGCCTCTCACTCCACGGCAACATCATAAAGGGAGGTGTTCATCAATCAACAGCACACACTGACAACCTGTCAACAGGCTAGCAAGGAAGACAGGTGTACCAGGCAGCCCACACTGAGAAGGAAGCTAAAAGAAAGAAAACCATCTGTCCTATTTTACTGTAAGCAAAGGGTGGGTTTTGAAAACAAGGTGTTACGCTGTTAGTCTATGTAGGTTATGGTGCACAAATGTTTTGCATGCCTTATGGACGACTACAACCATGCAAACACATGAAGAAAACTGAAGTAGGGTAAATGGCCAATAAGATAAGCACATTTCTAATGATTTCTGTTTCAAATATGTTGTTTCAAGGGAGGACATACGCCGGCACTAATAGATGAATTAATTGAATTCCTATGGGCATGAAAAGATTTGCCTCAATATCCTTAGATATTCTTCAGAATAACCTACCAAACCGTTCCATTAAGAGCATCCCTGAGACTCTAAACCACATCTTTAACTTGCTGCTTCTTTTTTTTTTTACTTGATTTTACTAAAAAAAATAAAGTTTTTTAAAAATGTTCTCATCAGCCCACCATTGATTTGGTCCCAAAATAGAGTTACTTTTGCATACAAACCTCATAGATATCGCACAGGTTTACTTCCTGGAATAGTCTTATAGTAGTGATGTGTTTTGTGTCATGAGACTATTGCAGGAATTGTATCTAAGTTTGCTATTAGAATATTTATGAGGCTTTCTTGTGCAACAATAATTATATTTTGGGACCAAGTCAATGGTGGGCTGACGAGAAATATAAACAAATCTTGTACCGTTTTAAATCATAACAACAACTACCTTTTATTCATATCAATGAAATAAACATGTTGAATTATGACATTATGCCTATTTCCTCAACCTATGGGTTTCACAACTTGAGGTGGCAGTGGCACAAAGGAACTAGGTCACACAGTCAATGATATAACACCAACAGAAAGTAAAGGAGCTAACTATCATTACATCATAGGATGTTTTTACTTCTTCTAGGAAGATTAAAATGCCCAAGAAGCACGTTGTGAGCTTCTAAAGCACAACTGCATAACAGTCTAAAATACAGTTCAGCTTTGTGAACACAAAAAAAGAAGACCGAAATCTTATTGTTCATTATGACATAACCACACAGGCTTTCAGAGCACGGTGATGTACGTTAGGCGAACAGTTTAGACTCAGACGTGCTTTGGAAGAGCAGCTTGGCTACTGCAGTCTGCAGCCAGCCGTCCATGGGGCCTCTAACTCTGTCCATACTCCTGGGTTTGATCTGAGGAGGCTAAGCTGCTCGATGTTGACAAACTGGCCTAGTTCCAAACCCGTCCCGCAGGGCATCACACATCTCTGGCCTGTCCCGTGTTGGACAGAGCTGCTGCAGTCATCTCAGGACAGGACCCCACTCTGGCTCCATCAGGGGGGAAGTAATGGACCACAGCGCCAGCCCTGCCCTGCCCTGCCATGCGTCAGAGCAATACAGCTTCAACCCCAGCAGCCAGGCAGCCATGTCTCATTATGATCAGACTGACTCAATTTAGACTCAATCACCTCTGAGGAAGAGGACGCTGTAACGGTACTGTACAGTAACTCTCCTGTCGCAGAGAGAAAGACTGACTGGAGCAGAGTTGTATCCAGCAGAGGACACAGGCGAGCAGGGTTAACAGGTTTAAGACACATATGTTTTGCATGTTTGAAACTCCATGGCAGGGGTTCATACTTATGTCCCCCAAGGGGATTTGCAGCATAACGACGACCGAACTACTGGGGTTGCTATCCTTCCACAAAAGAACATTCAGTGCTCTGAAAGACGTCAAGAAGTCGAGTAGTTGACATGACAAATATGGTGCTTAACATGCACTGACTGTGAGTGAGTTCAGTTGATCAAAAACAGCCAATATTGCTCAGATTCATTCTTGTGACCATTGTGAAAGCAGAATAATAAATCCTTGCAACTGTTGCCAGGGAAACCACATTTGGTTTCACAATGACCAGAGACAAGGCAGGCAAACAGTGAGAGAGAGAGAGAGAGTGAGAGAGAGAGAGAGTGCGAGAGAGAGAGAGAGAGGGCTGAGAGTTGTTACAGAAGAACTGATCGGCCGTTTTTAGCTCACAGGAAGCATCCATTTGAAAGGGGGCCAACAATGTACAGTTATGCTTGAGCACCTTGGTGTTACACTGAACCAGTTATGACACCAGGCCCCTCGCTGTGCCAGCTCCATTCCTTCCTTGTGCTCACGCCAGCTCCCTCCGTCCGCTCTGCGATGTCAAGCATTAATGAGAAAAGCCCCAGTCATGCCGTTACCAGAGCTCTTGGCCAGCAATTACACTCATAATTAGAGCGGTTGCTATTTAATCTCCTGGGCCCCATGCAGAGCCTCAGTCCACTACTCCACATCTGGGCCTGAGTGTAGCCTACACTATATAGCATCACCTAGCTGACTCCAACCCCTAAAGATCCCAGCTGGAAGCCATTACACTTGGCTAAACTATAGGAGGTTATGGGGGGGGAGGGGGGGGGGGGGGTCAGAGGTCTGCTCTGCTCTCCACACAGTCAAGCTTGGCTTAATTCTAAAACACCCAATTCAACTCATGTGTGCTACGCTACAGGAAGTGGAAAAAATAACTTTGCTGAATCATCTTGAAAAGGAAAAGCACACCAGCACTTGTTTGGCAGGATTTTTCTTCTTTTTTTTTTTCTCTTTTTCTTTTTTTTTTTACTCCAGTCAATATTAGAGTACCAGATGATACATATGTACATTATGCAAAATGTCATTGGCAGGGGAAGGGGGTGGTGTATAAAGGGCTGATGGTGATTGGGGAGTTTCCCTCCAGTCTCTGTTTTGTATAATAGGGCCGTGCCAGGGTTTGTGCATGGTTTTCATTTGAGCTTTTTCCACTATCTCCAGAATCTTTGTTCCAAATGCTTTTCAAAAGATTTGAAATTTCAAATCAAACTAAGCGGAATTTATCCTTCCCAATCTTAACACTTTGATCCATCGTCTTTTGATAAGAGTTTTAAGGGCAAACGAAATGTTTAAAACAGTTTAAAAACAGACGGATTTCAGTTTATTCCACACAAAATCAAGCTCTAAAAGGCAGTTAGTCAACTGTCATTCCCTGTAATGACTTAGTAGCTACTGCTTTCTGGAATATCAGCTCTGTTTCCTGGTAGTTACAGATAAAACAACCTTAGGACACATGCACAGATGGCCACCCAAATGTATGTTTATTTAGGTGAGCTATTATTTGAGCAGAAGTAATTTGAACACAGCGATTTGGACCGAGGTGTTTGTATAATGATGGCCGTCCACCTTCCACACCACAGGTCACAGGGAAATGTGTTCCCTACAATTCTCGCCTCAGGACACCCTCGTAAGGCTTGCTTTTCAGAAGTTCCATTTTGCCTCTCAGTCTATCCCTTTTTGAGGCTAAGGCACTACTGTAGTGGTACTGTTTCACTGCAGCCATTCACTGGGAGTATTTTTTCCGACGCCTATGGGGTGACGTTCACTGTCATGACCAAGAAGCCAAACAATTGGTGCTCATGCTGTGTGCCATGCAAGCACACAGCACGAGCAGGTGTGTTTACCCGTTCCCTGCCTTTATCTCCTAACAACCTTCACCTTACCTTAGCATTAAACTTTCAATAGAGGGAGATCAAATGCTCTGTCAACCATTAACTTTGGCCGGCTTGCAGATCATCAACGTTTTTTGGAGAGCTTCAATCCACGTGTTGTTTCTTTTTTTTTTTTTTTTTTTTAAATGTGCCAATGCTTGTATGGTCAAACCAACCCTTTCTGTCTGTGGAATTCATACTAGTCACACAGCATTAAAAAAACATTTCAAGCACATACGATATTGAATTAGACCCAAGGGACCACTGCAGCCAGGTTGTTAATGTCCAGCTTTCAAAAGGCTGGAATGTGCTCCTTTGTGGGGCTAAGCCCAGGATAAGAGAGACATAGAGCAATGCATAGGGCTCCCGTCTCCCGTTGAAGATTTCCTCTCTGTACCCCATGCAGACATGGAGCTACAGACCATTGTGTTCTTTTATTTGTTTTAATCATTTTACTGCTGCTGCATGCTTCTCAGACAGTTCCAGCCGAGGGCCCAAGAGGACCAGGGACCCAGGGAGATGGAGAGAGGAAGGCCTCGCCCCGGACCACCTTGTTTTCTGTTCCCCTTGCGCTCCATGGGATCCAGACTCAGAGGAAAGTACCACGGATCCTGCAGCTATAACTCAGATTGGAGGAAAAACAAACAGGCTTGGAATCGGAAGAACAGCGTGCGATTCTATGGGATTATCTAAAACATGCATCTCGATCCCATGCTGCGCCGCCACTCATTTGCCTCCTCATTTACAAATTATCAGGGAAAGTAAATCACTCTCAGCGTGGTGTACTGTACTGTACACTCACCCAGTTAGTGTATAAAATAATGACAGACATGTTATGCAATCTCAACTTCCGTCACAACCATTGTTCACGTTCATGGTTTAATGACTAGACCTAGGGTTAGGGTTAGGACTATACCCTCGACTCCAGTGAGGTGGTTTTATGCTGGTGATGGCAGGTCTACGTTGGGCCCTTCACACGCTATCCAGTCAAAACCACCAGGGGGCAGTCAAATCAACTCTGATCACCTGTAGAGGAGTACAACGGATCCTCACTGTGAGTGATACTGAAACAATATTTTCAGTTTAACCCTAAAGCTGAACTCAGTTTCAGTCAATAACCATGTCAAGTTCACTTCCAGAGACAAAACATCATTCATCAGCTTCATCTGTCTCCCTGTCCATTTTGTTTGACATCTATACCAAGGAAAACTATATCTAATCATATTCAAGGATATGAATCCCTGTTTATTCAAACAAACGTCAATCAATCTTGTAGGTTACTTCAGATTCACCAAAACAGATGGTCAAGAACTTTGAAGCTCTTGCTTGAGTGAGCTACAGGTTGTTGATATTTACAGCTACTCTAACATTAGGCTCCACGAGCAAAGGACTTTTATGGCATGGGGCCGAGGAATAACCCCATCTGGCATTCCTTGTAGACTGGAGTGAGGGAGGGAAAGAGAACCCATTACACAGATGTGACGGCCAGTGACAAAGCAGGGGGCCAGCCCATGGGCTCCAACTCCCCACCCCAAATCCCATGCCGTGATTGGCTGATTAGGGTTCTAACTCTCCTTCTCATCCGCTTCGGCACTTGTACAGGTCTAGAGCTGCATCTGGGGCAAGGGAGTGGGCACAGCGGGCCAGTGTGTGTATGGGAGTGAACCATCATTTCTCGTGACAGGTCAACCTGGCTGGAACAGACCTCAGTTTAACCTCATCTCATAGAAAAAGGGAGAACTTTCAAGTGGAATGCATTCAGATTTATTTACATGGTACAAGGAACCGAATTCCCTTAGGTAGATAACAAGGTGAAACAGGCAATTATCGAGAAGATAAGAAACTATTAATCCTTATAGATAAAGAACATCATTTTCTTTCGACAGACTACTTGGCTCTAGCTCTTGGGACACAGTTGAGGGAGACCAGCCGTGGATGTGAAAAGTTCAGGTTCATTTTTCAGAACTGCTGGCAAAGCAACCCTGTGTTTGGCAGCACAGTGCACAGAAAGGGCCAGGCATTTTTTTGTATGTAATTCTCCTTAAAGCTTAACATAAGGAATTAACCAACACTGAGCTGCTTTGAGGCTATGTAGAAATATTTACTACCTCATCAGGGCAGGATGATGAATATAAAATCAGAAAGAAACATTCCACTATCGCTCACACTCATGAACAGTAACTCCTAACTGATTACTAGATGTACTTTTTTGTAGGCCTAATCAGTTAAGATTCTAGCCCACCTGTTTGAGTTGAGGGGCTTCTACATACATGCCTCAGTACATTTCTAATATAAGTTCTCAGTGGGGTAACACAGGGTATTGGAGCTAAAGCATGAGGACCAGCTCTGGGGGATTTTGCTCCATTAATGAGTGATTAGACTAATCCTCGGCACGGAGAACAGAGGTAGGGTATAATACACATATACTCCAACAAACAGCTGAAAGGTTCGAGGTAATTTTTTTGTGCAATGCATTTTTCTATACATGCGCTGCTTGATCTTCATGGAGTGGATGGATCTATAAGTCTAAAATCATAATTTCTAGTAAAGTAAAGTAAAGTTATGACTGCAAACCATTCAATTTCAGCCAGGACAACTTTGGGGGGGAATTAGTACAGTGCTCTTCTTTAGAAGAAGACAGGGGCAATGATGGGAGCAATACAATACTGGGCACAGTAGCTGGCCAGTGTCCCCCAGCCCCTCACTACATGAAGACATGTCCCATTCATGACAGATGGCCTGGCATGCTTCACACACATGGCCGAGCCACCTCATCTCTGACCTCTCCCCCCTCTCCGAGCACTTGCAGCTATTATCACTAGATTAGCTAGTCATCATTTGTTTATCCCTCTCAGTGAGCAAGCTGAATAGGCATCAAGTGGTTTTCACCAGGAGGGCTAAGCCTAGGGCCAAGCACAGACTGTACCACTATCCCACATGTGTGGGGGTACGCATGGACCAAACTAATTTGATTAAATGGGGACTCTGGGAGATTTTACTTTTGATCTGACAGCTCTGGGGAAATTTCAAATGTCATGACATAATAACCACTGCGAGCGGCATTTGATGTCTATGACCCACATTGATGACCAACTAACCTGGTCTATGGTCATGCTTAAATTCTTAAGACTTTTGGCAAATAAGTCACGATGGTGAAGAGGAGCTCATTGTGTCAAAAGTCTCCATCCACCAAGACATCTCTGTAAAACAATTATTGTTTAAATTTAACTAAGATGGTTCCTTGCTCTTTTGCTTAAATTCCCTCACATCACAGTTTACCATCTGCATATTAGGTGTGTGATAGAGAACAAGTCTGTACAACAATAGTGGTACATCAGCTCTGCTCGTGGTGAATCACTACTGATTATCAAAGAAAAAAGCATGCTATGAGTCATGATATGTAAATGTTTTCCAACTAAGGTAGTTAAAGGACTGCAGGCATAGGGCTGGCTCTGTAGTAACATGTTGCTATTACATTACCACTGCAAATAAAAACTGCTTACACTGTAATATCTAGTTACATATGCCTAAACTGAATAATTAACAACCGCTTCGACTCGCTCCTAGCAATCGTAACTTTATTGCCTGTCCCTCAAAATAAGTGCCAGTTGTGTTTAGTCTACATTCTGCAGTTTATGATGTATTGACTTTCATACATCAAAGTTAGTTCATGAGGATGTTTAACCCAGAATTCATTCACAAACATCATCTTCACTCAATGTATCATTAGTATTCTAATCTAGGCCTAAATCATTTTTCATAATCTTGTTTACCCTGTCATTCAGAATACTTTTTCTTCTCTCTCTCCCAAAAATACCATATACTGAAAAAACAAAAGTCCCATTAGGAAGATTTATTGGGTTTTCCAATGTAATCTCTGCCTAGTCAAACATCCTCTCATCCTGCCTGTCAGGGCAATGGGCCTCTCACCATTGACCTTCCTGTACTTTGGACACTTCCTATCCAGCAGGTAGCATTTGTGCAACACAACAATCACCCTACCCTCCAACCCCCTTCAGTTGAAGGGTTCCCTCCAGTTTCACCTCCCTCTCATGGCAGGAAACCCAGAGCTTGAGAGCCTGCAGTTGGCAAAAAGGGCAGTTACTTTCACTCTCTGGAAGTGGTCAACATCTATGTTTATGAAAGGATGCAAATAAATGTTGACCAACATCAGGAGTCCAACTGATGAAACATAAACAAACTGTCTTGCTGGTGACTTGAGAGCCTACACCTTCTGTCAACTTTAAATGAGTGACAGTTAATTTTACAATAGGCCACATTTCAGTACCATTGAGATTAGTCGGGCTGATCAGCAAGGACTGTGGTATTGTAGTGAAACTTTTTGCTTCATTTATGGTTAGGTATAGAATATTTCATGTGAAACTGTAATCATTGTAATCGACTGAAATCATTATGTTACTCATAAAACAGGCATGTAGAAATCCCTCCTGCGTCCCCCATTACATCTGTACTCAAACCACGCCAATGATGTCATGCACAGTAGAGAAATCATCTTGTTTTCTGTCTTCTGGCAGCCAACCAGCAACCCAAAAGGCATTGCCTCTGAGTAACTGCAGTTTTATGAGCTAGGTAAAATAAAAGCCATGATATGGGCTATATGATATGGATAACCAAAAACACCACAGGCACCCAACTCCCACTGACCAGCAGCATTATCTACTGGCATTCTGCCTCATGTTCCTTCCTAGGGGAGACCTCTGACAACTGTACTAGGAGGGATAGGGGAAATGGAAGGAGGTGACAGCTGGACTCAAGGCACGCTGATGCAATCCCCACCACACACTTGAGGGGGAAGCTCTAATAGGTTTTTTCATTTATATTTCCCCCAATATGTTGGGGGACAAAATCCGGGCATAGTATCGAAGTGAAACAAGTAAAAAAAAAAAAAAAAAAGGAAAAAAAAATGGCCTTATCAGTGATAATCACTTGAAGTAATTACATTGTAACAATGTTATTACAATGTAACAATGTGCCTAGGCTACATGAGAGTCTGCAGAACATCTTAGATATCAGTTAACATGCTCAATGGATAAATTGAGTGAAATCTATAGTGATTTCTGATGTATTTCTAATCTACCAGTGAGCTTAAAAGCCAAAACAATGAGCCTCATCAACACGTTTGCCTAATCACAGCAGGTAAAGGAGCCCTCTTACCCTAGCCTACCCTCACCATGCATCTTGATTAGATTGCCTGCCTTTATTGCCCTATAAAAGCCAAAGCACAGCAACTGCCGAAATGATGAAACTAAGAGAAATAGAGACTGGTAGCTCATAGTTGATATGAAGGATGGTCACCACATGGTAAGTCAGTATACTACCACATCTTCAATTATCTGCAAAGAATTTATTTGGTTGGATTGGGCTGTCGCTGCCCAAACAGATTGAAGTTTCTGTTGCTCAGAAACTAACTGAAATTTTCGGTCTCAGTAACCAAGAGAGACTACTCCACTTTAATAATACATACCTGGGTTGTGCAAAGGATGTTCACATTTAATACTTTGAGGACAAAATGTAAAACATTTAATCATTTAATTATGAGCAGTAATAATTAGGTGTTCCTGTGCCATGCTCTTTCTTGAACCCAACAATTAGTTCTGCATACCGTAAGAGCAGCTGCCAATTAATGAAAATTTGACAGACACTGTGAGCCAGTGGGAGGGTACCAACAATAAGCTCTTTCCCCTGTTCCTTATGCTGTGGGCCTACTAGTTGGCCAAATGGGTTAAAAGATTAAATGATACAGATAGCCAAGGAAGCGCAAACAATTTAGCCTACATAAATAGCGGATATAGAAATGTGTAGTAATGAAATCCCACATTATTGTACAGAATGCTTGTTTTTTTCTTGATTCTTCATCTTCTAATGACCTTCTGTTACGATCCTATTATTTTTGACTTAATGACCTTAGCAGAGCTTTCAAATGGGAAACGAAAGTGGATGAAAAACGAATTTATATAATACATTTTAGTCAAATGGAATCTTGCATTGACTAAATACATGTAGTAAATGCAATTCATATTTAGCCAACTTGATCATCCGTTTTGCGAATCGTTTGCGTTCATTTTCGCTGTCGTTTAAATGCCCGCAAGGCAAAAAGCTCCCACCTCCAACAGCCAGCCAGGTGGCATGCCACGCTCTTTTTGCAACCAACATTCTGGAAAAGCAGCGCAATTATTAAGTTTGAATGATTAATGACACTTTTAAAATCGATGTTTTAATTTGGTATGCTTTGGATTACTTAGCATTTAGCTAATTCCACGTCAATTGAACATTCTTCCAGGAAGTGCTAGCTAGCAAAAAAAAAGAAATTGAATTTCATCTGTGACTGTACAGTAGGCTACACAGAGTACACACAGCCTAGTACAGCTCACTTTGGGACAACTCACCTGTTTTGAACCTGAGGTCTTCATCATCTTCTGAGCCGAATTCTTTCAGGAGGGACACGAACAGGATGCCAAAGGCGTTCTGGATTCCAAACACCGCTCCATTGCACCACATGGCAGCCAACATGACCACCCATCCCCAACCTCCTTCTGGGTGCACGAACTCTTCTTCTGCTGCTTCGGTGACCCGCTCCTGGATGGTTCCTTTGCTGTCCCCGTTCTCTTTCTTCTCCTCAGGCTCTACGTTGTCCAAGCTTTTTTCCTCAGGCTTCACTGCACTTTCCTCTGCAGGCACGGCAGCGGTCGTGTCATTACCGGCTTCATTGTCTGACATATTGTTACCTTCTGTCATTTGCTGGTACTAATGCCGATATAAACGTTACTGGAAAATGTCATACACTGGCGACACTGACACAGATGTGCTCTCAATACAGCTAAGCCTATTTGATTTAAATAGCAATTGAAGAGCTCCAGATGAAGGTGTGCCCCAAAATGTGTCTAAATACAAATTTCAAGACTGTATTTCGCTCCGGCGTATTAGCTATGTTATCTAGAAATTGCATCCATTCAGATGCACTCGTAGCTTGTGGTGGTAAGGATTTCTACGACCTAAGCCTACACTGTAATGTCCATCAACCATGTTGAAATATTGTATAAATAGATACGTGGAGAGGCGTGGCGTGCGTACATTTCGCAGATTTCTGTCGCTGATTGGACACATAGAAGTGACGACAGATCATTGAAATAGAGTAGCATAGCCCTTCTCTATGAAGATTGTTTTACTGTAGTGTGCTGTAAGTGTAAAGTACAGGAAAATATACTGAATTTGTCTCAAGAAACTGCCAACTACAAGCGTATGAGCTATTGTAGCTTTCATTCTACAGTTGTATGGCATGGGATAATAGCCTACACTGGACCAATATCCAAATATAAAGTTGTACTAATCAGGTATCTCAGATGTAAATTACATAAGGTGCCTGGATGTATCTAAATGGAAAAATTAACCACTTAAATGTTTAAGTAGGTTGTGCTCATCCTCGTGTACAGTAAGAGTACAACTTAGAAGAATATGCTCAATATTTACTTTATTTCACAACTTCTGATTGCAGCAACGTTTTCAAGAGCATATGCTCGCTCATGAGATAAAACAAAACAATTAACAAACAGCGGCCTCTCCTGTACAAACGTTAGTAATGGTTTCTGGAGCAGCAAGCAAACTGGCCACCAACCAACATCAGGAGAGTTGTTGGAATTCACACATCTACATAACCCAATGCATGATAATTGACACTCATGTTCATATATACACACTCACCGGCCACTTTATTAGGTACACCTTGCTAGTACCGGGTTGGACCCCCTTTTGCCTTCAGAGCTGCCTTAATTCTTTGTGACATAGATTCAACAAGGTGCTGGAAACATTCCTCAGAGATTTTGGTCCATATTGACATGATAGCATCACGCAGTCGCTGCAGATTTGTCGGCTGTACATCCATGATGCGAATCTCCCGTTTCACCACATCCCAAAGGTGCTCTATTGGATTGAGATCTGGTGACTGGGGAGGCCATTGGAGTACAGTGAACTCATTGTCATGTTCAAGAAACCAGTTTGAGAAGATGTGAGCTTTGTGACATGGCGCGTTATCCTGCTGGAAGTAGCCATCAGAAGATGGGTACACTGTGGTCATAAAGAGATGGACATGGTCAGCAACAATACTCAGGTAGGTTGTGGCGTTTAAACGATGCTCAATTGGTACTAAGGGGCCCAAAGTGTGCCAAGAAAATGTTGTGCGTTCAGAGATGGTCTTCTGCATACCTTGGTTGTAACGAGTGGTTATTTGGGTTACTGTTGCCTTTTTATCATCTCGAACCAGTCTGGCCATACTCCTCTGACCTCCGGCATCAACAAGGCATTTTCGCCCAGAGAACTGCCGCTCACTGGATATTTTCTCTTTTTCGGACCATTCTCTGTAAACCCTAGAAATGGTGGTGCGTGAAAATCCCAGTTTCTGAAATATTCAGACCAGCCCGTCTGGCACCAACAACCATGCCATGTTCAAAGTCACGTAAATCACCTTTCTTCCCCATTCTGATGCTCGGTTTGAACTTCAGCAGGTCGTCTTGATCATGTCTACATGCCTAAATGCATTGAATTGCTGCCATGTGATTGGCTGATTAGATATTTGCGTTAACGAGCAGTTGAACAGGTGTTCCTAATAAAGTGTATATAAGGGCTGTACAAATGAATAAATTAATCAACTAATGCTTTAGTTGGCAACACATTTTTGACAAATTAATTTTCATTTTATATATCAGGTCAGGAAGTGAAAGAGTGAGTGACATAGACGAGTGTTAATAAGGAGTATGCTGAATGCCATAAATGTAAATGTCAAAGAGGCGCGATTCAAGCAATTAGCACCCTTTTGTCATAATCTATGGGAATGGGAATGGCAATTCGCACCTTTAATGTGGAGTCCATCATTTCATTGTTAATTTATAATGTGCCGTTTTACTCCCCCACTCACGCACCACTTTAGGTTTCGTGTCTAAAAATACATAGAAAATCGCTGACTACCTACATTCCCAGGTGAACAAAAAATATAATTTCCACATCAAATTAGATGAATCAATAGGAAAACATGTATACATTTATTCGTTTAATCGACTGACAGCTCTAATATGCAGTTTATACTGTATATTAGACCAAGGCTCAAGAAGCTTAAGATAGAGTAAGTGATTTGTAGCCAAGTGTTGTATCAAGGAACTTGTAAAATGCCCTGACTCCCCCTACTCATTGTTTAGGCACCACTGTGGGTTCTTGTCTAGAAATGTTTAGAAAATCTCTGATCACCTAAATTGCAAAGTGAAAATAAGGCGGAAAAACGTCAGATTAATCAATAGATTAACCAATTAATAGGAAAAATGTTTGTACGTTTCCATCAACTGACAGCTCTAAATACATACACCCCAATTCTATTTTATCTTCATCTGCAGGATATTATCCTCATTTCCTTGGGCTGACAATAGAAGGCAAAACAAAAATCGAGTCACCGGCAGATCTGGTGTTGCAAGTAGAGGCGGAGCTATGTAGGATTCTCATGTATAGGGGAGTTCGACCTAAAATGGTTTTGTAAATGAGCATGGTCGCATGGATTTTGCGCCTAGTTCGTAATAAAGGCCAGTGAACAGATTACTATAGAGTGCAATAATGACTCTTGACGGCAGAATGAAAAAGCACATGTCTGCATGCATGTCATGCAAAGTTTGCATGCATGTCAAATATCAAGTATTTGTGAAGATGATCAATAGTTTCACTTGTGAATAGATACTTTATGAACATTGTTGTGATTCAAACATGAGATGCCAGATAGCAAATTAGTGGTGAGATTAGGGCTAGGGAATTGCATGAATTGTTTTGGACTTCATTTCAGGCACTTTGTGACACTTGTAACAGGTAACCATGTCCAGCTCTGACCAATCACAAGTGGTGATATCACGGGCGCAATCAGGGTTCATTATACCTGTTAAGAACCAGGCTATGGGCAGAGAACTCCTGCTGAATGTTAAGAAAGCTTTTCTGATGGTCCATCCATCACAAATTTGTGTAGGGCCAACTGTGTCTTAAATGAGCATTTTACTAACGACTTTTACCATCCATATGTGACTGTAACAGACAATATAAATGAGCATGTGACAAGAACAAAGCAGAAGACATGTACAAATGAAATTTAATAATTGAAAGGAAGGTTCCACAAGATATATACTTAGATATATACGTAAATAACATTATGTGTTTACATACAAACCTAAGCACTCGCCCTCCACACAGAACAATTCTAGACATGTTATCAACAAGAGTTTGTATGAATTAACAAAACACATTTGTCTTTTGACAGCATATCATATTGGACACATACCCCCACATCACCTTGGAAACAGTTGACTTGACCAAAACATGTTGGCAAACACCAGGGCAATTGTTAACAATGAAAATCCACAGTTCATCTGAGGACAAGATGTGAGCACTCTTTCATAATGTCCTGGAAAGTGAGTGAAACTTCACTCATCTACTTTCTCTATTTTCGGGGCCGGTCCCTCTTCAGCTGGGGCTGGACCCCTCCTCTTCCTCAGGCCTTTCATCTTACGTGTCTGTAGCTTTGTCAGATCCTGTTTCTGCATGTGCAGCCGTCCAAACTTGGTACCGAAGGCATCGTGGGATATGTTCTTCTTCTTCTTGGGCTGTAAAAACAGAGAAATAGCAGCATAAGGAACATGCAAAATTCTCTGGCCATTCTGCACCACAAAGATAGGATAAGCAATGCTTTTTGAAAGATGTTGGCTGTAACTAGACATATTTGCTACCTTCAAGCTAGTCTTGGGCTGTCTGTTTGCTGTCTTGTATAGGTCATCTGATGCGATATGTGTTCTTCTTAGAACAAAGTCAAAGGATGGCCCTATCTCCTCCAGCTCAATCCTTGGTGTCCGACATCCAGACTTCTTCAGCAGAGATCTGGGTGAGACAAAGAGCAAGTTTAGATAATGTCATATTTCAGGAGTGAGAAAGACAGGCAGCAGTCAATAAGGTATATGCAGATATCATTTCCCCATAACCTATAGAGAATGATTATAGGCTGTGGTAGATGGCCCAGCAGCCAGACATACCTGTAACTGCGCATGTAGATTTTCCCCTCCAGAGCAGTGAAGTGCAGAACATGCTCCAAACCAGCCAGACGAACTGCAGGCACAGCAGGACCTCTGAAGAAGTCTGTAGGATAAATCAAACAGAGTAGAATCAGAACTCATTAACCATCAAAAAAACGTTTTGTTTTTTTTTACTGTGAAACTTTCATCACAGTAATTGCATTGTAACTAAGGAAATATCTTGTAACGCTAAAATGGACCTAATGATATTTAGGATGACAATGAGTTCCTCTTGGGCTCATACACGTGAAGTTGTACCTGTTAAGACATTCTTTAGACGTTTGTGCTCACTGTCTGATTCAAAAGCCTCCCCTGCGAACACCAGCATAGGTTTGGTCCCTTCAGGACATTTGCTGCTCTGCAATTCAACGAAAACAGAACAAATGGAGAGGAAGAGGAGGATTAAATGAGGAACACTGTCGATTTTTCTTAATCCCATACCAAGTGTGCCTGTTAGGTGAACGTATTTCTTCATCAGTGGTATTATCATGCACCCTAGATGACATGTCATCTTAGAAAATGTAAATACCTTGATTTCACTCAGAGAGGCATATTTCTCAATTCCAAGCTCAATCATGTCCAGCACATGAAAATCAAACAGACGACCTGTAAAAGATCACAAAACCATTAAAAAAGAAGAAGTTCCGGCCCTCTATTGCAGGTCAACGTGCATCTCTTGTTGAATAAATACATGTAAATAAATGTTTACCAAATATGAGATTGTTTGGCCGCTTTTTATTGTGTGAGCCGAATAAAAACAGTGAGCAATCCGTTTTCTTAGAGAAGAACTCCTGTGAAGAAAATATATACATTAGGGGGTTCAATTATGGTATTTGAGTGCTGAAAATAAAAAAAATAAAAAACATTACAATACTGACAATACTGCACAGACTAGTACTTCAAACACTTGGGTGCACATACTAAAATTAGTACTTAAACAAATCAGTTGTCATGGAAAAATTAGGTTGTGCAATGTCTCTTTTTAACTGACCAATGACGTAGAATCTTCAAATGGCCTAGTTATATTTTTCCTGAAAAAAGAAAGCCAACCTTTAGTTTACACACAGGGTAAACACATGCATGTTACTCAAGTACCATTAAGAACTGAAGTACAATTACATTAACAACTAAAAGACCATAGTTGCCATATTCTTTGTGACTATATCCAGAACATTCACTTGGCATTACACCCAATTTAGTATTGCACAGCTATCATCAACTGTGGGGGTAAAATTAAACGTTAGGCTGGGTTTGTTTTAATTGTAGTTATACACAAGTTACAATTCATATCACACTTACTTTTTGTACAGGACAGCATTCGGTTTCTTTAAGGCATACTGGAGGAAAACAGGCACACAGATTAAGTAAAAACAACTACTCATAGTTATCGAGTACATGCATACTTTGAGTTGAGGAACAAGGTTTACAACACTTACAATATCCTTTAAGGCTTGAGTGACAGTCATATTGGCATTACCCCCTTTCATGATCATGGCGTTCTTTAGGTTCTCTGTAAGCTTGGGTGCTCTGTGGTCCAGGAAGCGCTTGGCACGCTTCGTCTTAGGTTTTCTGCAGAGACAGTCATTTATAAAGAAGACACTTCAGCCATGGAAAACAATCAGTGATGTCTGCATGCAGGGCCACCAACAAAGCAACAACATCATGGAGCAAAGGCTTTTTCACTTGCAATTACCACTTAGTTTCTGATGACATCTGTTGTGCTTAAGGAATGACATTACATGAGAGCAGCATTATCAACTGTATGCCATTTGTTTACAAAGTATCCTATGACCATAAAAACCTAAACAATGAGTATTCGGTGCTTATTGCTTTGGATGAGGTAGGCCTACAGTTGTTCTACTCTCACAGACAGTAGTGATTATAAGTCATATTCATCACATAATGGGTATGTTTCATTGTCTGAAAATATCACTGATAGTGGCTTTAAGTGTCAGTGGCACTTGTGCCATGCTGCGGGAACTAGCCTAGACAGCTAACAGTTAGCAACTGAGGTTGCTAGTAGGAAACTATACTTAGTAGTTCGCAGGTTTTAGTTTATAGTCGTTGACCGCATTCAGGATTAAGTACATTGGTTGCCAAAATCCATAAAAACATAAAACTTACACTACTCCATCCAGTTGTGTCATTTCGGCGGCTGTAGCTACTCGTGTGTTCTGCTACTTGCTCTGGAATTTCTCCACGTGAATCTAGCAGCGGAAGACAGTATCCGTCGCTGGCAGAGTGATAACACTCTGGTCGCAGGTACATATACGTCACATCCGTTATTTAAGTATTAACAATAACATTTATCTTTTGGTCATCATATTAATAACATCATGTATTGCATAACTGTGCGTCTTCAGCTACAATCATAATGGTAGTTCCCTACTTGCTGCAGTCTATTTTCTGGTACCCACACACAATTTTCTTAATAGTGTCTCATTTATAAAGTAGGCCGATATACTACGTTAGTATGTAGTATATTAAGTGGAAAAAGTAAAGAAAATTGGAAAGCCTTTTACAAGGCAATATTGTAGTTGCACATTTTGACCAGTAGATGTCCTCAGCCGACTTTCCATGGGTCCATGGCCTTTGTCTGCAATAAATCTACATGAGTTGACACAGTGTACCTTTATATTTTATCATCAGGTCACCGTATCACACAGCATTGCCATATTTTGGTTATACCCTTGCCATATACATTATAGTGGAATAATCAGCAATAATCCAACAAATGAATGTGTCCTGTCCACTGTCTCTCATGAAAGGTAAAACAGCAACAACCTTTAATTGTCCATCTACCTATTTGCCAATACATTACTTAATGATACTGCACAATACAAAATAAAAAAAAATATATAGTATAAAATATCAATATAAAATAGTATTTATTGAAAATCTTTGACCATACAGTATTATAAAGCAACATGTGTAGTAGTTTATATAGTGTTTTAGTTGAGTATGTCATAGCAGGGACCCTATGACATACTCAACTAAAACAATGATGCATGAAACATGTAATGCAAATTTCCTATTCTGGTAGTTTCTCAGATTTTTAGGCTTGAAAAAAAGAATTTGTACAGCATATGTAAGGCCTGACTCCTGACACAATTTGAGGCAATAAAGTCAACTGATTGAATGGTAGTGGAATGGCTTATCTGAAACTAAACAAGATAATTATTTTTTCAGTCAATGCCACAAGCATGTTGTCAAACGTGAAATCTCTTATCAGTTATATTGTCAAACCACTCCTTGGTTAGATTAGTCTCTCACCCACCATTTTCATTTTCAAAAACATCAGTAGCGCAGCATCACTGTAAGAACTTCTAATGCTTTAATGAAATTTGCTGTATCAATTTGAGGCATTCTTGAATGATGAATGTTTAAATGCTTAGAGGGGATGTTAGGCACACCAGAGAGCACTTTTTACCAGGACTATCAGTTACACGTATAGTTGATTGTAGTAGCATACTCCTTATCTGTCTCCATTCACTGAGACAATATTTACACTGGGTGGATTGGATTCTCTCCAGTTCAGCGGTTTGTTATAAAGACACTGTGGATAATTAACTACAGCACTCACTTGGTGACATGTTGCACCCATGGCAGGTAGTCACACAAAATCACACAGAGGAAAGAGCAATCTTTTTTATTAAAGCATCAAGCTCATAGTACAGATATATTTAGCACATCTTGACAATCCAAAGAATAGCAAAAGAATTAGAACAGCAAAGTTTCCCTTCAGTACATCCTGATATATCCTGCAATTGCACCCGCTCTCACATTAGGGGGGGCTTGGACTTTCCCTTCTCTGGAACCCCTTTGAGATTCAAGAGTAAGGTCAGAACAAAATACATGATCTAATTTGCTTCCAAAGGTCACCCATTAACTTCAGAACAAAGATGTTTGGAACACTGGTTTTACAACAAAACGGTTGGACAAATAAAGAACAAAAAATATGATTGGTCCGGCAAAAATGCATTCCTTACAAAAATGTTTTGTAAAAATCTTACCATTAAACTGCAAAAAATGCATTTGAGTTTATAATATATATACTAAAAAAATAATAATAAAAAAGTAATGTTCCAAACCAACAACAGGACTACCCACTACTCAGATGTTCAAGTCTAAATATGACAATCCAAAAACAGTTGCCATTAGTTACCTGTTTGTGAGCAGTGCTGGTGCAAATGTAATGTTTACTTCAGCTCCTATAACACTGAGAAGGCAGATCACCACAGGCATCTGAGTCATAACATTTCAGGTGAGGACACTAAGCAAAGGTTGGTCCTCAGGAAAAAATAAGAAACCACTCCAAAAGCCACAACAGACATGGAGGGAAGCCATTCCAATTGTCAACTTTGCCTATGGTCCTAACATGAAAAGCACAATTCATCCTACTGGTCCACTTGTTACATTCGTTTTAGGAAGCCCAATTTTTTCTGCCATCAAGTGATCCACATACTTCAGTGTTACATGAGCCTTCTGAAACAGCTTGGTGTTTTCTTCATTCTCAACATTTTGGTGGAAAAGCCCAGGATAGAATCCTCAGTGCTGAAGGCAGGTCATGACTGCAGTCTTAAATGCAGTTAGAAAAAAAGAAAAGAAAAAGAACAAATGTTTCCTATCCGCTCCAGCTCTGTCAGCAAATTCAAATCAATCTGCATTCTCTGGCAGGGGAAGCATCATGAACATCACTGAGCAGCCAATGGAGATGATGATCCTCAACATTCTATCAAAACCGTTATCAAATTACAAACCATACCTGTATACCAACTGTAGAGATTAGGACCTGCCTTGAGCACTGAGAGGGAGGAAAAGTACAAACAAATAATTCCATCCCAAAAGGGGAAGAGTCCCCAACCTGTTCAATAAAACATCATCAGGATGCCTTAGTCTCATCTACATTTTTAGCTGATAAAACATGAGGAAGGTGAAGCACATTGATCTACTTACACGAGGAACAGATGGCAGCACACTACACTGTCAAGCAATACAGCACTAGTAGTCACATGCACCACAGTGTCACAGGATCTTTCCCTCACTGAACAAAGGGCATTGATGGTACTCCAAAAAACTGCAATGGAGTCACATTTTAGACCAATTCACTGCAAAACGTCTGCGCACAATAAAATTAATAAAATGGCAGTTTATGCAACAGTTATGTGTGGAATGATCCGGGATCAGCCTGGCATGCTCAGATTGGTGGGCCTCTATTGTGTGCTTACCGATGTCTGTATAGGGGGGGAAAGAGAGAGAGGATGTATATTGTTTAGAAAAAGAAAAATGCTTTGCTGGGCAACCGCTGCACTAAGCAAAGTGTCTGATTCATTATTTCCCATTCAGGGCCACACGGTGCAGCTAGGAGAGCCACTCTGTCAAGCATGGTTCTGGGGCCAGCTGACAGTCTCACTTTGTGCAGGGGAGACCTGCTGGGGCCCGGGGACAATGGCTGACATGCTGGACGGCAGAGGGCATTGTTCTGACCCACACCACAGCTACCTAAAGGGATCGGGTCTCCTTGAGTCGTATACATTCTACACTCCTGTCTAGGGAGACCTGTACATTCAAGTTGGGACAGCTTCTTTTTTTTCTTTTTACATGGCTGCTCTACATTCAGTTAACTATTTTTATTTTCATCCAATTAATATGAATGCATACATTTAGAGTGCATAAATAACTGGGAATTTCAAGTACCAGAGGCTTCCTGTTGGTACAGCATACTGTAAAAGGAGCCTGGGGAAAAGTGTACATTTACACATTCCAAACACTGAAGCAGCAACTGTACAGTGCATCTTAAATGACTTACTCTATATGAATACTGTTGCCTGGGACTAAAACTGAAAAGCCAGTCTATTTGTAGACACATTCAAAGGCTAAATGATTGTCGAGGTGGAGAAGCATGGCTGAGTGAACAGAGGCATTCTGACCCAATTACAGCACTGCTTCAAAACCTCACAAAGCAGGAATTCCTTTGGCTCCAGTGCCGTTTGCAGCCATGAGCAACCAAATCACGTTGACCCCTCAGCCTCGGTCCATTCCGCTGGTAGTGCAACACTAACATTAAGTATGGCAATTATTATTATTATTATTTTTAAAACATGGAATTAATGGAATATCTTCTGACATTAACTTGACAACATGTTATGGCATGAATATCAACTGCAGATATCAACTCAATGAGACCACAAATTAATTTAGACTTTAAAAAGACAAAAGGTTGGCCTTATTCTTTCATACCAAGGTGTGTGCTTGGGTCAGCTATAAAACACTGTGTGTTCTTAAAGTGCACTCAGAAAGGTCAAAAACAAAAATGATGCACACGTGCAACAGGTCAAATTAAGCAGCAAATCAGTGCGAGAGAATGGTGGGGGTTTCGATTTTTTTTACTAGGACAGTGGAACGGTAAGCTCATAATAGAGGCAGACTCATCTGAGCATGCCAGGGCCCTGGCCTAGTGGGCACGAAAGCCCTGTCTGTGGGGAATGAGGGGGGAGACCTGCAGGAAAGGGCCGCTGCACTGGGTGCGCGGGGCACGGGTGGACAGCCTCAAACAGAGCGTGTTTAATTCCTCTACATGCACTTCAAGATCACAGCAAGAGTGAGCTAGAATATCTAAACAGAGAAAAGAGCTTTCATGCAAGAGTTCTAAGTCATAGGTACAACAATGCATACAATTCAAACTGGAGGTTAAACTAGGGCCCGTGGGCTCTTCTTCAGAGCCAAGAGATCCTGAACAATGGCAGCAGAGAGGAAGGGGCCCCTCTGCTAGGGAAGAAACATGGCCGCAAGGGGTGAGCCCCACACGACCGCCTTTCTTTTTACGCTTCTTTTTCATTCTTGATGATCAACTCTGCTGGTTCTGCTGACGATTCTTGGCATAACTGGTAAAGACAAAATTGTAATCGTTGAATTGGGCCAACTGGCGGTCGAGGCGCTTGTACCCCTCAAGTTTCTGGGCGGAAGAAAAGACACTGCGACATTTTGAGCTCTGCGGGAGAAAAAAGAAGAAGATAAAAACACAATCAAAAAAAGGTTGTTTATATTGAAGATTCCATGTCCAATCAGAACCTGACCTTTAGAATTTGAATAAACAAAGAACTTGTAACCATCATTTGAATATCAACCCACCTGATTAACAAAAAGCGTAGTCACAAATTTTCCTGGCTTGAAGACGTCCACTACTTTCCTGATCAAATCATCGTAGGATGTCTGGGAGAGGTTGGTTTCGAAGCTGACATAGGAGAACTCTGGCTCTGGAGTGATGTGGATCGTCCAGTAACATCCCTGTGGGACAAACAGAAGCAAGATGTTCAGAGGTGCTTTTCAGGTGAATGGAGAGCTGGCGAGTGCATTAAACTTAGTGACTACTAAGACCATTGGCAAGATCCACTTACGTCAGTCTTCATTCCATTCATTGAGTATCCACAAGGGTTGAACATTGTGGCGTCAATCACAGAACCTGGTATCAGGTCACGAATTCCACTCATCTGAAAAAACAGAGGGATAGAAAAAAAAAAAGTATTCAATATAGAGTAATCAGTGATGTGCTCTACAAAACTCGGCAAAAACTAAGATGAGATGAACCACAAAACCCCAACTTGATCCAAGGAACTATTAATTGTATGATTTATGTTTTCCTGAAATGAATCAAGACAATTTATCAGTGCTGATAGCATGATCTGGGCAGCCACTACAGTACTTGACAGCGCCCATGAGTGACCCCTCTTAAGAAAATGATTATGTACTAATGATGCCATTAGTTAATTAGTGATCCTTACACGAGTGACATCATTTGCAGAAACACCGTCTTTCATGTAGAACTGGTCCATAATTGCTGGCTCAAGGTCACTCATCAGAATTTCCAGCGTCTGATCCGCATGCTTGTTCTCCCAGAACTCAGGCAAATCCAGAGTAAACAGGTACCTGGGGGTAAACAAAACATGACACCAGTTCTAGACAAATCAACAAGCAAAAATGGGAGTTCCAAACAGCAATATCCCCACTCCTCAGCATCAGTTACCATTCATAGAACACTGTTTTGATTAAAAGTCTTCATATAATCTTACCAGCAATCAGAATTCAAACGTCCCATGCAGTAGGCTGCTCCATCTGGAAAAGAAGAGGGCAACATTTAATTTTCTCAATTTATGTACCAATGTCTCATATCCTCCTCAAGGAGTGGCATGTTCAGTCACTCTCACAGCCGTTCACTTTGCAACATGTGACTGAACAGGAAAATTTGGGAAATAAACTGAGGGTAGACATTTACTTACTTGGGAAAATCTGGCTGAGAAATTCCACTTCCTCCTGGAAGTTCCGATGAGGGAACTCCTGATGGGTGGGCTTCATGAAGTTCTTGCGAGAATAGAAGAAATTCTGTGGGCGTTGAAGAGATTGGGTTAGATGACCTTTTCATACCTTTTACCAGGAGCAGTAGCACACTACCATTCTCAAACAAAAAAACAGGACAAACACTGCACATGACCATAAGCTTAGGTAACATATTACAAATATTACAATCATTCTGGTTCAATTGAACATGCGTGGTTGTGTGTGTCATACTAACCTCGATGGCATCAAAGCCGCAGTACTCCCTGGCGAGTTCCAGCAGAGGCATCAGTGCTTGCAGTAAGAGGGTGGTTCCACATGTCTTCAAAATGAAACGTCTCTTGGAGACAAACATGCTACTCTCACTGAGGGCAGAAAGGGGACAAATGGAGACAAATGATAAGATGATGAGCATGGGAACATTTTTGAGTCTGGTAAAAGGTATGTGCAAGGCTCTCGGGTTGTAAGGGCTTCGGCTGTAGCGTTTAGCAATGGCAACCTGTCTCATTTAGACACCATGACGTGGCAGATGATGACAACGGGCCTTGACCTGGATTCCCCTGCTGACCGCTAGCCTGCCACCAGTTCTATAGAAGGTACACCTAATTACCAGATGCTGTAAACAGCTTAGCTTAGTCCCGTCTGAGCGAGCATACACTTTCTAAAGCAGTCAGGCAAAGGGCCTTGGCCAACACTTGTGGGACCGACATCGTTGTTTACAACAACCAGACTGGCACCCAAACCCACATGACTACATTCCTTTTCCTTTGTTTTTCTACACAATGTATTTCCATGTGAAGATTCTATAACGTTGCACCCGGCTGAACGCAACCGTCCCTGCTCTATGCAAAGCCGAGCAAAGAGGTCCATCCCAAGGGCTGTCTGTCCTGACTCAGCACAGACCGTTCCCATGCCAATAGTGACATCAACAGACCCACCCCTCAACTACTCAGCCCTCTTAATCTCAGTGCAGCAGCTAGACAGTTGATCCTACCTCAATCTCCACCGTCATAATAATCTGCACTCATTCCCTTGCGGGTGTGGATCGGACGGAACGGAGACCTCCCACTATCCAAACACCATCCCCACCCAGGGGAGGCCGAAATCAAATGCATGGAATGAGGTGTGGTAGGAAGGGCACTGGTAATAAGGATTAGGTGATTAATGGTCTAGTATCTGGACACGGTGTCACACAAGTGTCAGGCTCTTGGCTCACTATCAGAGGGTGATACCTAGAAACCTTTGCTTGTGTGGGCTAGCAGGGATGTAGATTATATGGCTTACTTTCCCCAGCCTCATCTGATAAGACTCAGGTCAACTAGCCCTCCAGAATAGAGCCCGAGAGAAACCAAAGCTCTCCTGTAACCCCAGGGGAGAGACCAGTTTCCATGCAGCTTACTGGAGCAGACCTGTCTAAATCCTGCTCTCTAATCTGATCGGAAAAGGGGAAAGAGATGAGCCAAGGTGACAGTGGTGCAAGGATGCAGTACAGTCAGTACAACTCACCTGAGTATATAAGCTTCCTGCTTGTCAGTCTTTGTCACACTAATGATCAAACAATGCACATTCTCTAGAAGTTTGTCCCACTCAAACCTGAAAGACAAAAACATTTGTTTAGGACAATGGAACCCCATTAACCTTGATTTGCTTGTTTACATTTAGCATAATAGAAGCAATTACTGGTATTCAAGTTCCATTGCTAGAAGACACTAAATAAATAACATTATTTCAACATTCTCACTCAATGTTATACTAAAGAAAAACTAAATAATGGGACATTAACAATTGGTCGACAAAATTTGGTTGGTCAGTAAATAAAAGAAGTCATTTGGAACCTGAAGCCAATCATGGGTGTGTGACAAACTAAATTTCACAATGGTTTAAACAAATTCCCGTATCATTTTTGACAAACAAAGAAATGTTTCAGGCTGGCAGTAGGAAAGTGCAATGGGCAGAAAATCCCCAGTATACTCAGGGTTTGGTTTTGAAACTGGTCCAGAGCCCTGGCACTCGCAGCCTGGCATAGTGCAGCCAGAACGCTGGTGCTGAGGTTCTCTCTGGCAAACACTATAGCTTTCTGCTCAACAATTGAGCAGCAGACTACTCTTCTCTTCTCTTCTCTCCTCCCCCCCCCCCGCATTCACCACTCAAGGACAGCTGCAGTGTCGAGGCAGCGTCACATTCCCACTACAACCTTGGAAGAGCAGCTTCAGTGAGTGAGCGCGTGTGGAGCGCCCATTATAGAGCAGTCTGGTAGAGACTGAAGAGCACAGCGCTCAATAGGGAATTTGCTAGGTGCGTTGCACAACTCGGCGGGATCGGCACGGCTACATGAATTTACATGCCTTTTAAATGGTCCATGAAACTAGACAAATGTGCTCAATCTCAGACTGGTGGGGGGGAATGTATGAATTGAGCATCCAGCACTCAATGACTGGCACCTGGTTGGTTATAAGCAACAGCGGGTGAAGTAGATGACACATCGGTTAGTTATACACCAACAAACAACATTGGAGGTCATTCATGTAGTAATTACTGTCAATGTGGCTATGGCTAAAGCAAAAACCTTTAGCCTAATAAATCTAACATTTTAGTGGTCAAACATACAGAAGGTGGCATCCTAATGTGTTCAACTGCAAATGATCTTTCCGTAGCTTCTCCAAATTACATTGGTTACCACTTTGACAGAAAAATATAATCCTTGTATTGGCAACAAGGTTGGCAACAAGACGATGTAAAAATCATTTACAGGGTTCAGGTCTGATAATGGTGAACACACATTTCCTGACCGAATTCCTTTTATTAGACTCTTGCAACATCATGCCAAAGGGACTGTCAGTGGACACTTTCGCGCCAGCTCACATGTCAATGTGAAATGAACACTGTAGCTATTTCTGGTTACCGACGGTGTCAACTTTCTCAGGCTAGATAGACTGAGGTGAAGCAAAGATAAATATTGCAGAATGAATGACAATAGGCACCAGGGACCGTGTGTTAGATCATGGAAACTATCGGTTAACATATGAAGAGGAACTGACTGTGGGTGCGATGCCCAAAACACAGTTCTTTTCTAGCAGGCTCCTATCAGTACCTCCTTAGACCTAAAACAGTCAGAAGAGGCAGAGGTGGGTGTGAAATCCAGATTTGTGAATCAGATGCCCTTGTGGACTTATTTGGACATTGGCAAGCTTCCAGCACCCCTGATCCACTAACACCGTCTCTGAGCCATTAATCTTCCCTGGCTGTAAATTAATACTCAGTCATTCAGTCAGTTGGCCACACACTTTCTAAACCCAGCTATGGTGATTATGTTAACAACCAGAAAACTCAGGCTTTCCCTAGAGCTGGCAAGAGTGGACATGAACCTTGTCACAGAGAGGGGGGTGAACAGTGATGACTGCTAATCAGTCATTCATCTAAACAAATCTACTGAAATGTATCAATGCTTCACGTCTGAAGCAGTCCCAATCTATGCGATTGCCATTTGCAATCAAACAAGTTTAATAAAAGGAAGAGAGGAGTGGTCATTTCAGAAAGAGACCCATGGAGGGAAACCTGAAAACTAGGGACCACACTCTCGTCAACCAGCTGTTCCCATCATGTCCTTAGCCATAAATGTTGAGGTTTATCACCAAACGGTCCCCTTCCGAAAGGGGCATTAACGATTTGTCACCATAGCACTTTTAGCTTGTTCTAGCTTAGTTCACATCGGGGTCTATAATAGTCCAATAATTAGGAGGGCATGACTACGTAAATAATGCTCTTGTAAAAATTAAGACAACCCGCTTAAATCTGTTGTTAAGTTGTTTTTTCCGCACACACGCGTTCCATCAGCTAGCCTAACCAACAAAAGATGCCAAATCAAGGCACTCGCGTAACAATTTCTTGCGCTTTCGAGTACTCCCCCGGGCAATCAGAACGTGATCATAACGTCAGCTTCGAGGGAAAAACATGACAGCTTGAAAATTAATGACATTACAATGTTTCAGTTTCCAATCAACCCCAGGGTCGTGAGTTTTTGCTAGCCTCCTTCCCTATCTTGCAATTACATTAGCATGTTATCTGTGTAAGTATCAGCAGCTACTTCAAGATTCCATGTAGTTTATTGTTAATTCATTGAGCCCGACTGATTACTTTTTATATGGCCTCCATATAGTTAGCTACTTGATCACATTTTGGATAGTAACCTCAAGTATTACGGACGATCACTTGATTGACAGTTGATTCTGCTAGTGGTGTGGTGGTTCATTCTGCACTGCAGATGTTGTAAATCTTGCAAGTCCACGACTGTCAATGCGGCGTATCGTAGAAAAGACAACCGACCGCTCGGCGAACACGGGGCACGCTAGAACCACATGCCACTAGCAAGGGCCCTCGTGCGTGACGCAGACGAACAAATGTGGAAAATGTCTACAACAGCAACACGTCAGCTACCTAGCTACAACTTCAGAGTTTACATTGTAGATATGAGTAGTAAGCGAGCTATACTGACTACGGTCATTTATAAAGTGCTTATACAGTCAAATCCGTAGGCAACATGTTCATTAGCCAGTTAGCATGGATACATAGAAACACCATGCGCAGTACACTAAAAACCCGCGAGCAGTCAAGCTAGAATGGTCCACCTCCTGCCTCATCTCAGCAGCAGGCCCTAGTATTCTCTCAAGCATAACAGTTTTCTAGGCAGCAACCTGAAATTACATTACGGGCCAAATATCTGGACACATTTTTTAGTTTGAGAACAGATTTAATGTAAATGTTGGGCTAGAGCTTGACAGTTGTCTGAATACTGACAGTCTGCGAGCAACCACACAGGTGAGCTAAACACGGATTGAGAATGAATGAACGAATGACTCAGCTAGCTAATAGCAAGCAAGTGCCAGTGGTCGAAGTGGGGGATGGTAATTCATTCTGAATGACGACGTTCGCTAGCTGGCTAGCCTGAGCTACGTGTTCTAATGGGGGGGTCAGATTAGGGACCACGCGACGAGCCCGTGAGTGAAGGATGCTGAGGTGGTTTAGCGAGCCGACTGAGCTCGTCACTTGACTTGTCAGAGAAAGAAGTCTAGTCAACAATGTGTTAACTATCCAGTCTTCAACATATGAACTATTGCCTAAGAGCAGTGGCTAGCTACTCAGCTAGCTGAAATGACAGGTAGTTGCAGGCCACGATAATTAATCAATACGGTATTCATCGAGTCTTCACATCAAACACAAACCTTGGGATGGTGCGGAGGTCCCCCGTTCCTTTGGTCTCATCTTGCCGAGAGAACCACACCTCCAACAGCTTCTCGGTTCCCTCGAAGAAGTGTGCACCGTTCTCTTCCATCGTGAGACAACAGACACCAACCACAGAAATTAAACGTTGGTTACGTTTTCTACTTAATTAGTCCTTGCTTGATCGTTATAATTTACTAAGTATAGTCCTTTAGCAATCCAGGTGTAATTTCTTGGTTTTACCGTCTTCCCTTTTACAGAGAATACTGTAGAGCGAGTGCTAGCTAATATCGCCGGCCATACTGTGTAGAGCGCAGAATGAGAGCTGCACAGTGGTTTTATTCACCCGCTCTAATACGTCAGTCTCAAGTTAGACGAATCGCACTGACGGATTCTTGCTCAAGGAGTGAGGATTGGTTTTGACAGCTGTCAACATCACAAAGGTTAGGCCTCCGTTTCCAATCTCAAATGATGATACCACAGAGATGATACATTTAATTGGTAGCTGGAAAATATTTACTAATGTGAAAGTAAATGTCTACTACTTCTCCATGTTTATCAAAGTTTCAGCCAATTGTTAATGGTTTCTGATATGCTCGCCTTATCATATTTTTTTTTTTTACAGATTCAAAAACTGGTGTTTCTTTTTTATAAGGACGATTTTTGCTACATTTACATCCCTCTATCGTAATCATACCAACATAAAAGCACGTGGTGGTAATAGGTGGCAATAGGGAATAGTATGAAATTGTTGTTTAGCCCAGTCTCTGTTATCTGAAGATTCTATTTAAAACATAAAAGAGACCTACATGTTATGTCAAACTTCAATCGGCGGTTGCAATATAGGTTTGAGTTGTATATCAGAAAAAAACATGACATTAACCCCGCATTTTTTGAGATAGTTCATGAGTACGCAAGTGCAGTATCTGCAGCGCGAAATGCGGGTTGTAGTTTCACAGACCTTTAACCTATATGCTCAAAATACAAACTGTGTTTTTGAAAACTACCTTCCCCATAAAGCCTTGCGTGCCAATTAGAAACGTCAACGAGCCAGTGAACATTAAGCGGAGCAGACCAAAATCCCAAACAAGGAAATGGTGGGGGAATAAAACGACCAGATTATTTAATTAATGCATGTAATAATTAATATTTTATTTTATTGTAAATTAAGAAATATTTATGGGTTAAAATGGATTACGACTTCAAAACAAAGCTCGCGGCCGAAAGAGAGAGAGTAGAAGATCTGTTCGAATATGAAGGTTGCAAAGTGGGTCGAGGCACCTACGGGCACGTTTATAAAGCTAAACGCAAAGACGGGTAAGAATCTGAAAACGTTATTGTTTACACAATAAACTGATTTCAGAATGCCTTACGAAGACAATATTTCTTTGTACGTTGGACAGAGAATTGATTTCAACCACCCTGAGCGCTGCCCGTGTCTGTGTTTTTGTTTTCATGTACGCACTCACTCACACGGTCCTCCCCCAAAACAACACAGTGGTGGTGTTTATTTTTTGACAGACTGTTCATGGGGAAGGGGCTACTTTCAATGTGTTATTTATGTAAAGCTTATATCATCAGGGGGAACTAACTAACTAATGATATTATTTTCAGATTTTGATCAACTTGGCTAAATCTTTGCTGCCCAATATTATGTTATGTACAGTATGCCAAGCTCTGCATAACCTTGCACAGACAGTCGAACTCGATGCATAGTATGTTCCCTTTTTGGTGCTAGAATTATAAGAACATGAGTAGCCAAACACAGCAATGCATGTTCCATATTGCATATATTGCATTGTGCAAGTCAATGCCAGCAGGGTGAGAGGGACTTATATGTATAATATAACATCTATAATTATAACATTATCTATAACATAAAGTATAATTTATGTCGTTCAAATTCTCCTCTTTGCAGTTATCAATTTCACCAACATATACATTTTTTTTTTTAGGTCTATAGTGCCACACAGTAGGCCTAGCTATTGATTGATTAATAGATTAATTGTTTTGTTCCACATGCAATAGGCTTAGCTTTACATATAATTGCCTTGAAGGAGCAGATTCTACCAGTGAAATGGAATTTGAATGTTAATATAGCACAGTGTACATTTCTTTCATACCATTAAGCTATTACGGTATCCTTTTGTGGTTTGTATGATTTGTTGACAGTTGGACAGTTAACTATTAGTTCATTGGTTGTTTTTTAATCAGTCATAAACAGTAATACCGATTTATTAAAGTGTATATGTGATCATCACTAAAGTACAGGGGGTATCAAAAGGTGGCTTACTCTAATCCCCTAAACACTAAATCTATTGTTAGAACAAGCCACACTTGCTGCCCTTAGTACCCAAGTGTCACACACTTACCCATTTCAATAAACTGACTATTAACTGGTTATAAAAGCTTTACAAACTCCAAAAAGGATACCATAGTCTTTAGGCTATTGTTCTTAGAGAAACTAAGACATAGTCCAGTTAACCTAGCCTAGTTGATGCTGGAAATGGCATGTTTCAGTTATTTGTATGACTTTCAGAGGACTAGTGTACTCAGTTGTTTTTATAAGGTTGATATCCTGTGTTACATACGTAGTTGTACACCATGTTTAGGAAAACACTTTTCATAATGTATTTTATTATAGCACCTAATGCTCTATTGTCCTATGCTGTTACAAAAATTGCTACTATTATCTTGGCTCTCTTGCTAAGGATTTGATATTAGCCTTGTGAGCATCTAACAGATGAAGAACAGTCTATTGTTGGTTAGGAATATACAGTATACACTTTTCATGCAATGTTTTTCCACCCTTCTTTTTGCGTTGTCATAGTAACTTGGTAGTCAGTGAAACATTTGAGACCCTTTTTAGTGTTTTTTAGCAAGGTTCTCCCACTGTCAGCATTAAACAGATGAAGTAGCACTTTTACGAGCTGTGAAGATGATATGCTTCGACTGTGTACACTGAGGAGAGGTACACATGTATGTGAGTTTGGGAACATGAATCAGGATGCCTGTTGCGAGGCACAAAAGGCAGCCTGTGGGCTGTGCCAGGCCCTGCCCACTCTAGGTACCCATCAGCTCGGCCAGGAGCCTCTGGACACTAATCTAATGTGAATGCCCAGAACAGCTGTAATTCACCATTACCATTATCTGTATGGTGTTTGAATACTGCTCATGAAAATATCAAAGAGAAAGCATTGGAATTACATCCATTCCCCGCACCCGCACCCACACCCACACCCACACCCACACCCACACCCACACCCACCACCTCCTCCTCCACCATTTGTTCTTGTTTTCGTCTCACTTTCTTACTTTTGTAGACTTGCCATTTCTCTGTGTTTTTTAATGATTTTAAAGAGTTTAAAGGAGTGTTTGGAAAGCATAACACGTCAGTACGGTTGTTTGTCTTTTGTGCTCATTGCTTAATTAATCACAGTGCTCTGAAATTAACAAAATGCATATTCGAGACCTATCAGAGCCATTATGCTACTGAATGCACATGCTAATGTAGCTGAGAGATGGAGCCACATTTGAAGGGAAATGTTTGATGTACATGCAGGCCCCATACTCATTCTGAATTATCATCAGACAGAGCCATTGTTTCTGTGAAATAGTCAGTATCTGGTCGTCATCATGAGATACCATGATACCATGAATATTTTCCCATAAATATATGGGAATATTTCCCTTAAAAAGGTATAGGCTACATAGGTCCATGCTCCTCATGTCCTAATAATATTTTCACAAGAGTCAATATTTGACTTGGGTTTGCTATGCCCATACTGAAATACTGCTTATCTCAAATAATCAATAGTTCCCTGCATCACAGTGCACTGTATGTGCGCACACCATAATACGTCTCATATTTCTTTACTGGCAGGCACATCTTTTGGTGCCTTTCTCCACCAGCAGGTTTTTACAAGGGCACAGGAATATCCTCTAAATGCAAAACCACAAGGGAAAAGGCCCATATGTGTTAAACTGACACTGCAGTTATTCCAAAATTCCATTTATTTTTGGACAGATTTGCAGTGTGTGTGGTGTGAGCAAAATGAGCAGCTTGGGGGTGTGCAGCTTGAAGCTGAGCTCTATGTTTGCATTGGGGGGCGAGATGTGGATAATGATCAAGGCTCTGGGGAGAGGGCTGCACTCAACAACAACAGAGCACTCCTGTGGCGGGGGATTAGCAGTCTTCAGCCAGAGGATATTGCTAATGGCAGAGATTCCACTGTTTCCTGAGCACAAGACTGGCAGTCTATCTGTCATCTCAAACGTTTTAGTTTCCTCTCCACCTTTTCTCTCTTACTCACCCTCATGAACTCACGGCCGGTATACCAGATACTGTATATCGTTAATCTATCTACGCTGCTCAAGAACATGCGAATAGACTGTGTGCTACATTGCCAAACAAATAAACCTGGTTTGTAATGTTCTCTTTATTTCCCTTTGTCTGTCCCTCTGCAGGAAAGATGAGAAGGAGTATGCACTAAAACAAATTGAAGGCACTGGAATATCAATGTCCGCTTGCAGGGAAATCGCAGTGAGTTATAATGTTATTCAAAGACCTTTAATGTTTGTATTTGTTTAAATCTGGCAATGAAGAGTTAATCAGATTTTCTAAATCAATAACCAATCGTAACTTTTTCTTGAAAATCTGATTGTGAACATATTTATAAACAATGTAGTCCTCATGTAAGTGTCTTTATCAGAGCAGGCATTACAGCCCCTACATGCACAGTGTAATCTCTAACTCTCGCAGATAAACTTGTGCTTCCTCCTCCTACAACATGATCCTTAGTGTAGCTGCACCTCAGTGTGGCTGCCATGGCTAGGCAGCTGCTGGTGATAGATAAAGGACCTAAGACCGCTGTTCGACCTCGACTGGAGAGTCTACTCTTGCACCCATGTGTTTATGGGGTGTAATAGCTTCAGAAAAGTCCCTGCAGAGTGGGTGGTTCTTTATAGCATAAACAACAAGAGACATCATCATATCATGGCCATGTACACCACACATCATCTCTACTCCCATGCTAGGCAACGTACACACTAGTGTGTATACAATAAAGGTCTGCACATTGTATTGTGTGGTGCTGCCAATAATGTCAGTGAAAGGGGCACACACACAGACACACAAACAAACAAACAAACAAACAAACAACTAAACAACTTCCCAGAGCAAGACACCACAGTTCCCCCATAGTGGCACAATAACACAGTGGAATGGTTAAACCATTAGTGTCAGTGTGCCTTACCTGAAGGCACATAGTGATTCTTGCCAACACAACGCCAAAGAAGAGAGTTGTGGTGGGCGGTGTCAAATAAAGCTTGTCTCATCCAGCAGAGACATAAACATGCTCTGTTATGCAAGATTTGATTTGCATATTAGCCACATTCCATTGTCAGTCGAATGTGACACATGATCCTCACAATGTCAGTTATGTTGTATAGTTTCTCTTGTTGTGATGACATTGGTTCTGTGTTTTTACCAACAATACAGTCCAGCTCACTTGATGATGATTGGCTACACACAGCAAGAGTATCTTATATCTTTATAGAGAAACATTCTCTTTGCCACCCTTTTCCTTTCTCAAAATGAATATTCCCAATAGAGGGGGTGGATGGGGGGCATTAAAGAATCTATGGTTTGGCTGACCAAAAACAAAAATGTCAATGGTGGATAGGCTGTCAGGAGAGTGGTGAATTTCAAAGCGATCTCCAGCTCCATAGCTCCAGTAGAGGGAGGATAACTGGAGTCTTTTGTACAGAGGTGCAAGAGTGTGTTAGCAACAAGCGGCTGCCTCAGCTCTGCAGTGATGCACAGAGGGACTGGATGAGCTCCATCTGGCTTGCTCAACTATCCCAGCCCAGCCAAATCCTCTCGTCCTCGTCCCTACCCAACACTCGCCACTCAGTACAGGCCATCCCAGCACAGGAGAATCCTACACTGTCCCTCAGGTCAGGTGTCCCTCAACACCTTGGCTTGCCTGTGACGTTTCCACAATCACTGGGTTATGATGGATTTTATCTTTTCCCGCTTTGAAGCCAGATGTCAAATTCAAATTCTATTTTCAGACTAGAATCTAGAATAACAGTAAACACGGGCGTGTGTTGACATGTTGATCTCTCTCCGGGCTTCTGGTCTGTTGTGTTTACACACCTCCCTGGTTTCTCCATAGTGGATACTCTTCTATGACAGTCTGTGGCCACACCCTGATGTGAGGTGTCAGGTTACGGCCTTCCTCCCTTCCCTCCTGGCACCATCACCTCGTCCTCTCCCTGCTACAGGAGACCATCAGAGATCACAGTGTTCTGACCTGGGGGGGCACTTTCTTCATCATGTGATCCCAGATGCTTATTTATTGTAGAATGAAATGGATGAGTCAGACCTGTGTCCCAAGATGACATTCCCAAATTGAGTCAACATTACTTTGACAAACAAGTAGCAAGTTACAGTCACAGGGAATGATAATCTGACACTTCTGAGTTTGTCAATGCTAATTTAATACAAATGACATCAGTCTGTGTCATGATGAGATCAGAACTGTTTCATGAGCTCATTGAAAGATGATGGCAAATCAATGTTGGGTCCTCAGTACAGCTACAGAAACCTAGTACGTAGTAACTGTCAATTCCACTCAGTCAATACAGGAAATGAAGGTAGTAATGTTTTGTCAACTAATGTCTTCCACATTGTATGACCATTATTTGTCTTAGAAGACTCATATTCAACCGTGACAGGCTGTCCTTAGGGGGGAGGGAGGGAGAGAGAGAGAGAGAGAGAGGCAGGCAGGCAGGCAGGCAGGCAGGCTATACTTAAGCATACCTGCAGTCTCCTAAAGAATGCAACCAGTCCATGTGGGTCTATCTCACAGGTCCCTTGCAGGAGGTGGGGCCCCCGCTCTGGGTGAGGAATGGGGAGGGTCAGGGGGAGTGAGCGTACAAGCTGCCATGGATGACAAGTGGGCGTTAAGATTATTATCTTCACTTTCCCTTGACAAAGCATTTAGGCCTACTGCCAAAACATGCAGGCCTACTGCCAAAACATGTAGGCCTACTGTGTTAACATGTTGTTTTCAGAAATGTGAATAGAGGATAGATTTGAATAAGAGATGCAAAATGAGAGATCCGTAAAAGGAGCAGGGCTGTAACCAGGGTCCATTTTGTACCAAGGTCATGCACAACCCATGTAGGGGTTCCTATGGATTGTTTTGATTATTTGTAGCCTGGGGGGCAGGTAGAAGGTGTGCAGTACAACGGGAAGCTCCCAGCACCACTACCATTAGGTGGAGCAGAAAAAGCCAGGTGGAGCGGAGGGGTGCCTGCTGAATCTGAGAGCCACCAGAAATTGGTTTCGCTCAAAGTCTCCCAGACCAGCTCTGCTTAAACAGAACAATGGATTCTTTGTGCTGTCCCCGTCCCCCCACCACCCGTTCCGTTGTGCGAACTGTGCAAGAGGTTAACGTTTGGCATGCCGCATTCCCGAATGAACGGGGGGGGGGGGGGGTCCGTGGCGGGAGGGGGGGGGGGGTTTAGGGGGGTCGAGGGCTGCTGGGGGGGAGGGTTCACTGCCATGTGTTATTGGTTTGGTGCATTCAAATGGCTTGAGGATCTTTCTTTTTTTTTGGTTGCATTTTCCATGTTGGTGTGTCCCTTCTGAAGTCGTGGAAAAATCATAACAGCTTCATAACTGAATGTACCTTTTTCAAATCAGGCATCATTAAAAAGGGATTTATTTAGGCTTTTGAATTGTGGGTTGGATAATGTTTTCCCCACCCAGAGACTTGTTGGGCAATGGGTCTTAGATGAAAACAGATTTCATGCAGTATGTGTGTTGATGCCTATTCATTGTATTGAAAGCGAGGGTTTCTGTGTCTAGTGGGTATCAAACAATGTATCCACAATGTACTGTACTGCTTGTGCTGTACTACACTATTCTAGACTATTTAAACAGGAATTAAGCAGCTGGTTGCATAATGTGGACCAATGAGACATCGTGTTGAACCTCACCCCTTAAACCCTTGTGACACAGCAGACCATGTTTAGATAGTACTTGGTAAGTCCTGAGAAGGTGGTTGTGGGTGGTTAGCTGACCTGCGTAGGCCTCTGAGTAAAGACTTCAGACTGTAGTGAGCTCTACCAAAGAGGGAAGGTCACTACTTTCACTTGGTTGTGTTTATCTATTGCTCAGAATGTTCTCCTGGGCCTTTTGGTCCAATGTCTAGTTGATACTAAACCAAACTTGTTTTATTTCAGCATGTTTTTGGCTTTTTTATGCGTCATTCTCTTTTCTTTCCCCAACTCAGTCGTCGATCAGGAGCACAACAGTGGAGTGGCCGGATAGTTGCCAGTGTTTCTCACTGGTTGTCCAAAAGTGTTTTGTGAGTCACATGGAAAGTCTGACCACTGAATAGGGTGCTGTTCAATGCAGCGAGGCCTTTTTATTGTGCAATCATTTTCACACAATCTATTTTTGAGGATCTATTTGTGTGCTTAACAGGTGTGGGTGGGCGGCTCGGACCCGTCTATTGAGTTCAGTTTGACCTTCATGGGTTGAAACATTGTTTATTGTTTACGAGTCATTCCCCTGAAACAAGTCCTGTTTTCCCCTTCTGTTTTCTTAATATTGACAATGGCTTTTGTTTAAGTACTGTGCATGACTAGGGTGCTGCCAACAAGTGGGTGTTAAGTTCACATTCAGGTTACGCACAACCCATGTAGGGATTCCTATGGACTGTTTTGCCTCTATGGTTAAGTTTGCCAGGTAAATATTACTGGTATCCAATAGCCTCTGGCCTTTTTGTTACAATTAAATCACCCTGAACTGACAGTTTCGCTGCAAGGTTACATTAGACAGTAATTTGAGTCTATTTACTTACCGTTAATTAGCATCCGCTTCGGCTCTCTCCTAGCAATCGTAACGTTGCCTCTCCCCAACAATAAGTGTCTCCTCCAGTTATGCTTAGCCTACAGTTGGTTGTTACGGCCCTGAATGTTGTTATGCTGTTGTCTGGGTTAAAGAAAGATCAAATAACCACCCATCTTCTTCTGTCTTGATTCCCATGTTTTGTATTTCAAATATTTTACACTATACATTGGTTGACGTAGGCTGCACATTGTAAACTGGTCCACATTATGTTTTACTGCCCAATGGTGTGCCGTGTTGAAACACCACACCATGCATTGAAACCAGGGGAGGCTGGTGGAGATAGAAATCAGAGGACTGGCTCATTGTAATGCATCGAATGGAATGAGGAATGTGCTTGATACCGTTCCTCATTCCGTTCTATGCATTACAATGAGCCAGAAACCTAGCCAAACAGGTCTATAGGGCACTGGAGAAATGGGTGCTACAGTACACCGAGACATCTGGTACAGATCAGTGGATCCTGTGGTCATCTAGTGGTTCCTCTCTGGATCCTGCCTTGGGCCCTGGGTGGGAGACTTTGCTATTTATTCTGTCAGCGCTAGGCTCAGTTAGTCGCTGTAAGCTATTCTCCCTCAGTATTCTGATCACTGTGCAAACATGAGCATATTTTGGTTGTGTTTGCAGAGGGAGTTAGTTGACAGGCTCTCCCACTCGGTTACCATGGATCACATGCTAGCCAGTGACGAGGTGTCCGGGAGGAATAGCATTATCAGTTGGTCAGTGAAGAGGATATTAGATTTTTAATTTAGTTACATAACAAGGTAATAGTAGAAGAGGGATAACCAGTAATGATGGTCGTGGAGAGCAAATGAGTTTCAAATCAAAAGGTGCTATTTTACAGTTTAAGGCACACAAAGGATAGTTTAAATTACAATAAGAGTTCCTCGTGTTCTTCTGGTGGCATTCTGTTCGGCTGAAGACCTGCGTGGGGGTATCCATTCCCTATATTCTTTTGAGAATATGCTACGCTTGTCTTCCACAGAGCAGCAGACCACGGTTAGCCTACTCAACGACACAGCTTTTAGCAGTGTCAGCAGGATCTGTGTGACAACAGAGAAAATGGCTGGCTGTGGAGCAGAATGCTTGCTCTGCCTCCACTTTGTTCAGTCTCAGGGAAAAGCTTGGCATGCACATCTGCACACACACACACATACACACACACACACACACACACACCACACACCACACACCACACACCACACACACACAGAGCCGTAGTGTTTCACTTGGACCAGTAGTGGTCTCAGTTCTAAACACAGCAGCCTGCCGTGGATTTATCGACCCAGTGCTCTGTAGCCTCATCTGTGACGCCAACTCATTAATCAGTCCTCTACTACAGCTCACTGCTGGCTATTGGCTGGGCTGCTTTCTACTGGTTCCTCACACTCTCTTATGTCTTGGCCGTAGGTTTCGGAGTGTGAGACCATGTATGCTGACTGCCAGGACTTACTGTAAATGCCCCTTCAATGTTGTAGCTTGAACTGCTCATTAATAGTTAGCCTATTCAACTGATCCAATGTTGTGTGGAGTTATACAGTATATGAGAATCAGTGGGGTCTAGTGACCTGAAAACAGAGACCTCATGGATCCAGGTCTTATGTGCCCCTTTTATAAGTATATTGGCTGCCCTGGCCACAGAGTCTGTCCTAGCTGTGAGCATTTGGACCGAATCCAACCAGAGCATTCCCTGCAAAGCTGTTAGAAAACATGACCTATTTCTTTGTCAGAACAGGCCAGGGACAAATGGCATGTTCTATTAGTGTTGCCACACATTCATAGTCCCCGCCCTGTGCATTGGGAAAGTCAAGACTACTTTGTTTTTATGTCAGTTTACTCACTTCCACGTTTTACTCGTTCCACTCGTTTTAAATGTTTACATGTGATTACACTGATCTTTTACTAACATAGCCTAGTATAGGTATAGTTTGTCATTTTACCTCACTGCTGCAAGGTCTGATTTTTTCAGGACCTATACTTGTAAAATGTATCCAGTGAGTAATCATCATGACATTGAGATGTACATTGACAAAAGATTGATTCCATTGGGTTCTAGCCTGTGTTTGATGGATTGCCCAGATTGATAGTCCACATATTCTGACCTTTTGACATCAACTGCCACTGTCATTAGCCTAATTGGCAAGTCAGTGGAGTAGAAAACAGAATTCCAGTTGGGATGGAGAAACAGAGTCAGTGGCACAATTTCAACTGATCACAACACCACTCGCAACAAGCTCTAATGTTGCCCTCTTGCCCTCAGTAGGCTAGAGCAGGTCTCACAATGGACTAATGACCTCCCCTATGAACTCAGCTTAACCCCACAAAGAAGCTGAGTCACAGGCTTTCTTTACGTTCGTTTACGAACATTTCCCCCAGGATGGCTGCCATTTTGCTTCCAGTGGTCGAGGGTGGATTACAGGCATCTGATTACAGCCGTACGGTTTTCCTGAGGTGATTCCCCCTAAGTAACACTGTGGAGGGTCATGGACACAGTGACAGCAGCTCTCCTGTTGACTGATAGCTGCTGCACCACACTGGATCTCTTCTTGTCGTATAAGAGCCCTTAAGTGCTTTTGTGAAAATATTTGGACTGCACATGATCCGTCTGTGTTGGTGTAGTGGATTACAAAGAGAGAATTTACTGAGAATACCAGTGTAAACAGCAGCCCTGGTGTGGACGTTTGAGTTAGGCGGTGTGTGTGTGCGGCTCCTAGAGCTGGGGGTCTGCCTGTAAGCCCAGGGCTCATTAGCACAATGCCGTGTCATAGCCTGGGGATTAGGCTGTAATTAAACACTAACCTCAATAACCCCCCTCTCCACCATCCAAAGGCCAAATCAAACATGCTGCATACAATACACAGCATTATTCCCCGATCTCTGTTCACCCCTCCCACCTCACTCTCCAAGCTTACACTGCCTGTCAGCCTTGCCAGTTGAATTGAGAGGGAAACAGTTTTGTGTATGTGTATGTGTATGTGTATGTGTGTGTGTGTGTGAGCGTGGGTGTTGGCGTGGGCATGCATGTATGTCACTTTAAATGATTGTCAGCCTTGAGAGGCAGACAGGTTTGTGTGTGTGTGTGTGTGTGTGTGTGTGTGTGTGTGTGTGTGTGTGTGTGTGTGTGTGTGTGTGTGTGTGTGTGTGTGTGTGTGTGTGTTGACAGAATGAGACGGGGTAATATAGTGTGACACACAGTACATGCTCCTCCCTGTAACTCAGTCTGCATCGGTTGATTCTCTGAAATTCCAGCCGTGCCCTGACAGCTACTGCTCCGGCTCCATGTTCAGTATAAGGTGTCGTCAGGATCACAGGAAGGTTTTTTTTCCCACGGATTGCAGGTCAGGTGACGCGGAGTAATCACATTAGGTGTATGGATGAATAATTCATTCATCGGCTAGCTGGATTACGACCCGTTTCAGCTCTTTCCCCACAAAGCCTCCTATTGAGACGGCAGTGTGTCTAAAGGGCACAATTGATTATGGACTTAGTCGTTGTCAGAATGGGCCACCGAATAGCAGAATGTGCTGCAGAGAGAGAATGAATATCAGGGAATCCTAGAGATTCTGATATCAAAAAAGAGAGAGCTCATCTGCATACTGTAGGCAGACTGGAGTGGGTCTCTCTCTCCCACAGCTGTGCATGGGCTCCTGTGCTCGCCACTGTGGCGCTGAAAACATCTGCTGTCATAGGCCCATTAGTACAGTACGGCACATGGTGTTTCAGTGGAGAGAGCACTTCACGTGAGAGCCGTTGCACTTATGTAATGAATCCATGCACAGCTCCACCCCTGGCTGGTGGTTGGTTGCGGGAGTTTGTTGTGAGTGGGATGGTGAGTTTGCAACACTCATCTGATTACATGGTGACAATCCCTCATTAGTTGTGAGTTGTCTCTTCCATTACATGTCATTTCCTGATGTTCCCCTCTCCCAATTGAATGAAGCCGAGCCCACATGCTATCTTCTTGATCTGATCAATCTAATGTGAGGGCGACATGGTTGTTATGTCATACAACGTACAGGACAGCCAACAGTATTACAGAAAACTGTTAATTCCTGATATACAGGGTGGGGTCTTATATGTATGTATGGAGGATGAAGGTCAATTAAAAAAGTGCTTGCTACAGTATGCTACAGTGCTTGCTATGCTGTATGAGATTCATACTAATCAGGATTTCTAAACATTCTTGCTGTCTGTCTGTTCCAGCTGTTACGAGAACTAAAACACACCAACGTGATCGCCCTGCAGAAAGTGTTCCTGTCTCACAGTGACAGGAAGGTGTGGCTCCTCTTCGACTATGCCGAACACGACCTCTGGGTGGGTGTCTCATTACAACTCCTAGAGGAATCTAGCTCCTCCTTCTCATTGAGCTTTTTTATCATCTAAGACAGGGATGGGCACCTGGCAGCCCGTAAATCAATGAATAAAGTTAAAAGAAACCGCACTTGATTTAGTTTGCCTCAAACAACAAAAACAATGGAATAGTCCCAAAGGTGCAAAGCACACCTCAAATGCTTTCAAAGTATCTTGCATAAACTATGCACTTGACCCAGGTCAGGTATTTTTGTGGAACTGAAACACTTTGATTGCCTGTCTGGATCACGGCCCTTCTCCTCTCCTCTCCTCTCCTCTCCTCTCCTCTCCTCTCCTCTCCTCTCCTCTCCTCTTCAGCACATCATCAAGTTCCACCGTGCCTCCAAGGCCAATAAGAAGCCCATGCAGCTGCCGCGGGGGATGGTCAAGTCACTCCTGTATCAGATTCTGGATGGGATCCATTACCTCCATGCCAACTGGGTGCTCCACAGAGATCTGGTGAGTACAGATCCAGTCAGCGTCCCTTGACGCACTCGCACACGCATTACCACTGACACCTTTGTACACCGACTGTGCCAAATACACATACTGTACAAATACACCTACTGTACAAATACTGAATAAGCCGTACACTTGCATGTAGGCCTATACCAGCAGTTTGTTGCGTTCACTTAAAAGAGAATCCCAGACCCAACACCCTGATGAAGTAGAGGTTTGCCAGCTAACAGAAAGGTGTTATTCTGGCACAGGTGTTGTAATATCCTCGTAGAGTTTATTGTTATGATTCTGGGCCCTTGGCTGTGGAGCTGAATGCCTTGGCATGGTGAATGTTGTCTATTCCTTGTCCATCCCCTGCCCCCCCCTGCCCCCCCCCCTTACCCCCCGCCCCCCTACATCACCCTGTACCACTCCTGTGAGACCCTCTCCCCCACAGTTTTCCCACAGTCATTTCCTGGAAGAGAGGGCTGTTTCACCTGCCTCTGCTGGGCTCACTGTAGCAGAAGGTCAGCTCTTGGCACAGCTGGAGCGAGGCCACAGGGTTGTGTTCTTCTCTCACACTCAATTATCTAGCTGTGTAACCCCCCCCCCCCCCCCCCCCCCCCAGCCTATCGGAACACTGTCTCAATCTCTGTCTCTCTCTGTCTCTTTGTGTGTGTGTGTGTGTGTGTGTGTGTGTGTGTCTCTCCCCCCCTCTCTCTCCCCCCCTCTCTCTCCCTCTCTCTCTCTCTCCTCTCTCTCTCTCCCTCTCTCTCTCTCTCTCTCTCTCTCTCTCTCTCTCTCTCTCTCTCTCTCTCTCTCTCTCTCTCTCTCTCTCTCTCCTCTCTCTCTCTCTCCCCCTCTCTCTCTCTCTCTCTCTCTCTCTCTCTCTCTCTCTCTCTCTCTCCCCCTCTCTCTCTCTCTCTCTCTCTCTCTCTCTCATATCTCCACCAGCGACTCAACTTCTCTATTTTTCCCTGGCTAATCATATTTTGTTTTCTGATTGGCCCAAACCCAACGTGTTATGGTGTTATTGTTATTTCGTTTTACAGTGACGTAGAGGATGGTTACAGTGGTCAGGCTGTTCCTAATGTTCCTGATAAATGTCCATATCCACAGATGAATGGCCATGTTGAATCTCATCTACTCTGACTCATTGTGCACAGCTGTTCGGTGTTTACTCTCCGCACACTTAATTGTGTCCCCAGCAGAAGTCAGTTAACGTGACTTCTGCCACAGGAGAGGGCTGAGCGGGTAGGCAAATTCCACAGCGCCAGGAATTTTATGAGGCCTCCATTGGACCATCCCCTTTTTACATAATCCCAGCAGCAATCCCAGACGGCAATGTGGTGTGTGGACTGGCTGTCACATTGTATAAATACACAGAGATCTCTCAAGGCCTCACTCACTGTGGCCATGACAGCCTGGAGTAGTAAGACAGGGGGGTAGTTCACAGAGCTCATAGGCCTGTAGCCAGTGATGTCTTTATTCCAGGGGTTAATCTGGGTTGATGGAATACATTCTGAGAGGATTGAAGATCATGTTTGATGGTTGATATTATTGATAAACAGTGCTTAAACATGGTATTGCTAGATGAGGGGAGAATCCAAAATAGCTCTTGTTGAAATATATTTCATATAGGCCACGTTATAAAATCCAATTCATGAAATGTACTCATAGCCAACACTCCCTGAGAATTTTGTGTCATAAATTGAGAATTCATTGCTATAGCCAAGAATTATGAAATGTGTGTTAATTTGATTAGCTGTATCATCAGGAGATGCAGCAGAAGGGGCAATGGACTCATGCGCGTTTGATTTCATGTCTGACCTCAGGAAAGACTAATAGGAGCTTAGGCTAAGTCATGCAGTACTCCTCCTTTTGCACAAGCAAGTCTTTATCTTAGCAGAGGGCCACAGTGCTCGGTCATACTGCTCTAAGAACACATTCCCACAGTAGGGGAAGGTCAACGCTCCCTTATCTGAATGCCAACTCTTCCGGCCCCTTACAACTATTTTCATTGCCACAGGATGAGTTTCACTGTTGTCGCAGCTCTGTATCTGATTCTAGACCGAGGCTGACATATTTCAGTCAGTGTGCTTTCTCAATGCTAGCGCTTCCTGCTATTGTGGACTCAGGCCTATGCAAATTCCACTCTCAGGCTGGTGGTGTGAGACTGTGTGGTTAGTATAATTTGCGCAGGTAGCATGATGTGTCTGTTGTCAGTTCAACAGACAGTACCGTGGTCCTGAGTAGGAAAGATTTAAGTTATTGCTGTCCAGTGGGGAATGTCCCATTCCTTCCTATGTAGACTCAGTAAACTAAGATGTTCTGTAGAACCATGTGGAGGGAGGTAGGAGTAGAGAGAGGACCAGTAACAAGAACAGCGTTCCTAATCTCCTGTGGGGCTTGTTACTAGTCTTAGTCTTGTGAGAAAGCTTCAGGGGTAGATACTCGTAACAGTATGTCTTTCATGGCTCCACTACTTCTTCTGTTACGCAACACTCAACCTTGTGTGTGTGTGTGTGTGCCTGCGCTGTGCTGCGTGTTGCACCACTGCAGAAAGCCCCCCCATCCCCCCACCCCGTTTCCAGCAGCTCAGGCTGCCCCACCCCCTCCCTCATCCAGCTCATGTTATGTAACCCAGACCAGCCAGCACAGATGCCACTCCCCTGGGTAAGTCCTAGTCCTCCAACCATGCTGACATTGCAGCTCTACTCTAAGGCTAGGGCATTCACCTGAATAATACACTGTACCGCCAGTCTTTGGGAAGAAAATGTGTTTCAGGTGATAAATGAGTTGAAGAAATCAATACATTATACCCTAGAGATAACTAAAAGAATAGGCTACGCTTCGTTGAAAGATGTCTTTCCCTTGTAGTCAGGTTGCGGCAGCAGGTTAGAGATATGCTCTCTCTTTCTCATCTGCCTATTGTGGCTTGATTTCATGATTGATCCTTAAGGACATGTCCGTATCTATGATGCAACGGATTATGCATCCCTACAGTCACATGCCACTCGTGTGCGACTACGAAGTGTCTAAGAAAAAAGCAGCCACACCAACCTGTCCTTTGTGTGAATATACGCCCTCCCTCCCTCTCCTGTGTACACTTGGCAGTGACAGGCCTGTGCTGCTATAATTCATGTGCAGTATGGACTGTGTGGCTGTCAGTGGGGCGGTTAATGCGTGTGCTGAGAAAAACAGAGTCATTACTTAATCATGACACATGTAGAGATGGGAAAACAGACAAAAACAGCTAGAGCAAGAGCCAGGACAAAGAAGCTAAATTAGTAATAGTGCTGTAGTACACTGTAGTCCTACTTCCTAAATGTAGAGAGATAGTGTGTCGCAGGCCCTCCCCGGCCTGAAACGGCCTATTTTAGACACAACGTGGGGTAGTATGGTTTTGAAAAGGAGACGTCACCTCCTTAGGGATTGAGTTAACAGTCCCTCAGAGGATTCAGGAATATCTGTTTTCCGTTCCTGACCCACTGCATGAAAACCTCCTTACATTCCTGTATAACCTTGCACATGTTTGAGAATCTAAAGCCCGTAGATCCCTGTAGAAGGCAGTATCGGCAACATCCCAGCCTTGTTTGTCTGCTCATTTGACATTTTCATTACTCTTTCGGTTTCTGTTGTTATGTGACTTGTTGTGTAATAATTGTTTTCTGTAAGGGAAATGTGATCTTTTCTAACACAGGGTCGGGGGAAAATTAATGTCTTTGGGCTGAATCTATTGACTTAGTAATTTAGACTTTGAAAGCGGAGGCAGTCATTTGGGCATCAAAGAGTCTCTCATCTTTGTCTTTGCTGATCGTGGTGAGTCTTGTTGTGTGTTTGAGCCTATCAGAGCCTATTATCAGTGCTGTTCCTATAGCAACAGACCCTGTTTGTTGAGCAGATTGTATCCTGTGAGATTTCAGATTCACACACTGGGACTCAGGGGACTAGCAGACGGAAGGCAACATGATGAAATAAATAAGAGTTTATATCCTACTGAACTAGAATCGCACACAGACACAATCGATTTACACTACTGAATATTTATTGTTATCTTTCAGACTCTTCCCATACACACTACGTTCATCTGAGACTATCAGTTGATTTTAATGGAGTGTGTGTGGGTAAAGGATTCTATGAAGCATGACATTTCATTTCACGTCCACTATAGAGACTGTTTGTTTGGACATACAGTAATGAAAAAGGTAATATATTAGGTTCGGCGTAAATGGATGGCTCCACTCTGATATAGCTCTCCGCTTGAAATTAAAAACTGGCTGAATATGTGACGTGTTTTGCATAACGTGAGACCATCCCTGAGGCCCAAATGCGGTCCTCCTCCAATAAAGTGCCTGTCTGAACCTTCATGAACTTCAATTGTGTGGATGGACCCAATGTTCCAATGAGGCACAGGTGTGGGTCACCTCCACCAACCCAGGGTAGACATTGATATCAATAATGACATCAGTTATATCATTGATTTTGCAATCTTTCAGTATTTGTTTTTACTTCCTCCAAGCAGAGGTGGAGCACTCGCTTTACCAATTTATCTTGGAGATAAAGATACATGAAAGCAGAGCATACTTGAATAAGTAGCCCAAATGATCTCCCTGAAAGGAAGATGGGAGTGTGGGAAAAAAGACCGTTTAATGTCAAAAATGCCTTTTGGAGGAATCCCTGAGAGCTTAAGTAGTAATACACCCTGAAACAAGACGATTGACTGTTTGTCTTTCTCCTTCAGAAACCTGCCAATATTCTGGTCATGGGGGAGGGCCCTGAACGAGGAAGAGTGAAAATCGGTAAGATGGGCTAAATCTGCACAATCACGTCACTGCACACCATGAATGATTGACAGAGCAGACTACTTGTTTCATTATTTCTGGGTAAAATTCTTCACCAGTTGAGGAATGTGGTTAATATGTATGTGTACTTATGTAAATGAGTAGGTTGTACGGTAGGTATGTATTAAGATTTGAAACACTTGACACTTAGGTAGGTTAATCCACTTGTATTGCCAGGAGGGTCTGAGAAATGCAGATTGAGGTGACCCTTTCAATGCAGGATCAACAAGGGTGTTTTGAATAGACTGAGTGAACAATGGTTTCAGTATTTAACCTTCACTCAGGCTCTGAGGGTCTGTTTTCATGGGAGCAAAACTGGCCACAGACCAGACACAAGTATTGCATAACCCAGCATGGCACTATTCTGGGATGATGTCAGAAGTCTGCAATGCCAGACCCTATTTTTACCCCTTGAAAACCGAGCATTAGTGCTTAGTTATTGTTTTAGTGTAACTGAAGCCTGTGATGCCTGGTATGGGATGGCTGGGTAAGACCTAGAAGCAGGCCACTTAACTTCGAGCCTTCCGAAAGACTACAGGCCATGAGATCTCAGTTGGTGTGCAGAACAGACCTAACCATATACGACTACAGGCTGCAAGGATTTAAACACCAACCATGTTTCTGGATGAAGTTGAAAAGAAACCAAAATCATTAATTCAAAAAAGAGTGGCTTTGACAAGCTACATAGATCAGTCATTTTGTATGGTCTGTTTTACAGAGCTCCAGTGAAACCAAACGGCCTCTTTCTCAGGAACTCTGCATGCCTTAGATGCCACAGCTACAGTGTCTTCAGGAAGTATTCAGACCCCTTCACTTTTCCCACATTTTTTTGTGTTATACTTTGCCAAAAAGAATTTGCCATCAATCCACCCACAATACCCCAGAATGACAGAGCGAAAACACATTTTTTGAAATTTCAGTAAATTTATTAAAATTGAAATACAGAAATACCTTTTGCTATGACACTCTTAAAATTAGCTAAAATGCAAAATGTCATCAATAAATCACTCAATAAGTTGAATTGAGTCCATCTTAATGCAAGGATAATAGTTCATGTAATTTTGGAATGAATATCTTTGTTTTTATAAGGTCTCTGATTTGCATAGGAATCAGTTACACACTGTGTAGATTAGGATGTCACTACCAACTAAGCAAACTTCATAATTTTCTCTTGATCCTGACAAACTCCCCAGTCCCTGGCAGTGACAAACATACCCATACCTTTTCCACTATTCTTCACACGAGAGATGGTGCGGAAACTGCATTGCATGTGCTGGATTTGCACCAAACTTAATGCTTTGTAGTAAAACCAAATAAACACATTTCCAGCCACTTTCTTTGCTGTATCACTTGAGTTCATTGTTGCAAACACAATTATGGATATGAGAAAGATTATTTTCCATTAAGGGATTCTTTTTGGCCACTTGGTTATAGACCAGTTTTGTAGAGTGATTGAGATGATGTTGTCCCATCAACTGTGCTTTTTCCTCTCCACCATTCACCTTTGTAGATTTTTGTAAAGTCTCCCAGGCCTCAGGGTCGCATTCCTGAGCAGTTTTGTTCCTCTCCATTTGCTCAGTTTGTAATGACAACCTGATCCAAACAGTGTGTAATTGATTCCTATGCAAATCAGAGACCCTATAAAAACAAAGATATTAATTCCAAAATTACATGAACTATTATCCTTGCATTAAGATGGACTCAATTCAACTTATTGAGTGATTTCTTGATGACATTTTTGCATTTTAGCTCATTTTAAGAGTATCATAGCAAAGGGTCTGAATACTTATGTGCATGAGGTATTTCTGTATTTCAATTTGAGTAAATTTAATGAAATTTCTAAAAGCTTGTTTTCGCTTTGTCATTTTGGGGTATTGTGTGTGGATTGATGGCAAATTCTTTTAATTTAATCCATTTTAAATTGAGTATAACACAACAAAATGTGGAAAAAAGGAGTCTGAATACTTTCCGAAGGCACTGTAGGTGAGAAACTATGTGAGAGTACCCATAGGCTTAGGCTGTCCTGTGTTCCATTGGTATCAATGTTGATACTAGGTTCTTCTTTTCCCCTCTATAATACTCTCTCTGTAGCTGACATGGGCTTCGCCAGACTCTTCAATTCTCCACTCAAACCTCTGGCTGACCTTGACCCCGTGGTGGTGACATTCTGGTACAGGGCACCTGAGCTACTGTTGGGAGCCCGACATTACACCAAAGCTATCGGTGAGTCATCATATGGCCCTGGAGCAGCGGAGGGAAATTGGCTCCTGAAGTTATTGTGTAACCTGAAAGACGTTCATACTGAACAAGCCTATTTATATACTATGTAGCCATATTGTATGTAACTAAAGCATAGAGATCACATATGAATTGATATTGGAAAACCAACAAGCAAGTGTTTACAGTTACCTGTAGTTCCATTTCAGTGTAAGCTGACATTCACTTGCATTATGTTGTCTTTGGCAGTAAGGGCCTGACCTGCAGTCTTTATCTGTATAAGAGGTGTGTCTTCATGTGTATAATTAGACTATATCCCAAGAATACTGGCCAGTTACTCAATAGAACTCTCCAGGCTGGAGTCAACAGGCTGAAGTCATCAGGCTCTTCAATGTGTCTGTCATCACATGGATGCATATAGTTTTCCCAAACATTCCCTTGGCATTCACATCCATCAGAAGGGAAAATTCCTGTTTAGTCGAGTGTGAGTTATATTCAATGTTTGGACACGCATGCAAGTTGCTAGCAGTGTAGTCGGTAAACTAGAATTCTGTCTTGTATTATGAAATAAATAGGCCAACCCTTGTGTCCTGTGCCTGATAGTAGACCTCTTCCATGAAACAAAGTGCATTATAAAGATGTCCTCGCATACACACACACACACATACACACACATACACACACACACACACACACACACACACACACACACACAGCCCTTGAGGCGTCATTCCTCAGGATATGTCCCTGCTAAGAACAACCCCAGACCACTCAGGCTAATCGCTGCCTGTCTGTTGCAGACATTTGGGCGATTGGCTGCATCTTTGCGGAGCTGCTGACGTCAGAGCCCATCTTTCACTGTCGCCAGGAGGACATTAAGACCAGTAACCCCTTCCACCACGACCAGCTGGACAGAATATTCAGCGTCATGGGCTTCCCAGCAGGTCTTCAAGCACAAACACACTATCACACACACCCTAAGGCCCTCATAGATATGGATTAAGCCTAGTTTTATTTGTCTTAAAACCAATGACGTACATACTGTATTTCAAAGGTCACAAAACCAGTGACATACATGTGTTAAGCAATGTTATCAATCTTATCCTTCTGAGATACGTGTCATTACGCTAAATATTTCAGTGCACCGAAGGCCACATGTGGTTAAATATGAACATCTAAACATTTATTGTATGCACAGTCAGGAGTTGATATCTGTGTTTGAATATCTGTATTTGTTCCTCAGATAAGGACTGGGAAGACATCAGGAAGATGCCAGAATACCCCACCCTTCAGAAAGACTTCAGGAGAACCACGTGAGTGGAGGCTCGACATTCTGACAATCACTTCAGCTTTCTCCACTGTCTACTGTACAAATCCCTGAACCTTTGACACCTCTTACATCACATCTTAACTATATCCTCTCTCCCTCAGCCTGGTAGCGTCCGAGAACAGCATGCATTTGCTGTTAATATGTCTGTTTTTCATGTGCTGTGCTTCACCTCTTCACAGGTATGCAAATAGCAGCCTAATCAAATACATGGAGAAGCATAAAGTCAAACCTGACAGCAAAGTTTTCCTGTTGGTAAGTAACCACTGTTTGATTCTTTAACTGTGGAAAACATTGCCAGTTTTTGGAATGGCAAGACATCTATATAACCAAACTGATTGTGATTTACATTGTAAATGATACGGTAACAAGGTTCAATCTAGGTGAAGGTTTAAAAACAGTGGCTCGACTGATATGGATATCATTCACTGCAGTAATGTTCATTTATCACACCAGCTCCAGAAACTCCTCACAATGGACCCCACCAAAAGGATCACATCTGAGCAGGCACTATCGGACCCCTATTTCCTGGAGGATCCCTTACCAACCTCTGAGTGAGACCTACTAAACTAGGTTTTATGCAACTCAATCAAAGCCCCCTTCATCCACATATTTATACCCTCACTAACGCTAACAACCACGGGAAGTTGGATGAACGACAGTAACAATGGACAACATTGATTCCATGAAATAAAAACAGGCCAATTCCGATTTATTCCTTGAACTGTGGTGAATTGGCATTTCATAGTCTGGTTGATGTCATTTCTAGTTTCCTGTTTTTATCTGGAATGGCCTGAATGTGGGTTTTGGTTTCTTGACACGGATAGATCAGGATCGTTGCCCTCTCCCACCCAGCCCAGTCTGTCATCATAACAACTCACTCTCTCTTTCTATTCTCACCCATAGTGTGTTTGCTGGATGCCAGATACCCTACCCAAAACGAGAGTTTCTGAATGAAGATGAGCCAGAGGAGAAAACAGAGAAGGTACATCAAAGAGTTAAAGGGGACGCTTTGAGTTGGATGGGTCAGGGGGAAAGCTTTGGGTTGTTGCAGCTGAGCTGCATAAAGATTAACTTAAAATTCTTGACCTTTTCTGAGTGAGTGGTGTCACACAGTTATGGAAAAATCCATCTCATCTAGAGTGAGATGTTGATTATGTGTCTGGAGTGAAGACAATGCCAGAAAAAGACAAGCTGCCCAATCAGGACAGAAAGGCTGGTTGAGTTAGAAACCGGAGGACAGGCTTTGGAACAAGTAATGGTATCAACATTCCACATTCCATTCCATCCATTATAACAATGTCCTCCGGTTTCTCCCTGCAGCCGCCATCTGGAGTAGAGATCAAACAGCCTCTGGAGGTAAAGGTCACAGAGGTCAGCTAGGCCCCTGTTAGCCTACAAGCTAGTGGAGGCCCTGACAAAGTTCTGTTGACAAAAGGCAGGGAGCACGAGTATCAAGCATCATGTTGTGAATCTAACAGACCCACACAGAGAGCAGGTGTGCGTGGATATCAAAGCCAGATCAGTGTACTGTAAGGTGTTGTTACAACAGGGATATCTGTCCTCACCGGATCTACGAATCCTGGAACCCGGCATCACATTAGCAGCTGCTGTCAAGTAGGCAACACCTGATACAAGTGTTGCCTCACAGTCACCCCACAGCAGCCGGCAGGAAGGCTGTGAGACGATTTCTACCAGCCAGCCAGCCAGCCAGCCAGGCAGGGCATGAGAGGGACACATTGTTTCAGTTGACCCACTCACGTGTGGCAGCCTCGTGGAGCCCATGAGAACTTGTCTCCCAGCGTAGTTCCTGTAAATCATCTGAGCGTTCAGTTTCCACAGGCCGCAAATGCACCACAATACTGTGAACAATGACAATGATTGATCACTGGACCCATTGTCCATGTTGGCTACTTTTCTAACTGAGCGTTGAATAATTATGTTGCCTGGTTTGTTCGGTTATGTTGCCTGGAGTTCTGATGGGGTAAGACAGTTGAACTAAGCTTATGAGGCATTTATAGTGAAATTAAATTATTTTCAATGGTGATCAATCCCTGAGTATATGGATGTCTCCATCTGTCCAATGGAACATTTCTGTGTTCCTCTTCCCAGAACCAGCCCCAACAGCACCAGCAGACGACTGCGCAGACGCAGGCTCAGACCCAGCAGCAGACTGCAGCCCAGCAGGCCCCCTCCCAGCAGAGCTCCGCTCAGACCAACGGCACCTCGGGGGCGTCGGGGGGCAACACAGGGGGGGGCATGCAGCACGGCCAGGACCAGGGGCCTCCCAACAAGAAACCTCGTATCGGGCCTTCAGGGGCCTCTTCAGGCACTGGGGTCCTGCAGTCAGAGTACCAGGTTAGAGTGACATCCCTCCGGGTTTGACCTCATCGTTTGATGGAACACTTTAGATTACTGAGGGGTAGTGTGACCTGCCCAGGAGGACCCAGTGTGACCCTGTAGTTTAATTTGTCAGTCATTAGATTGAATTGATTCAGCTGTGTATCCTGTAACAGTACACAGTACACAATCACTTGCACATGATCCTGAATGTCATCATTCAGTAGCTAGGTGGAACTACAGTAGTTGATGGACGTATGACAGCAACAGGTTCCTTCATTGATGATCGCTATGGAGCAAAAATACAGTGCATGGTGATGAACTTTGCCCCAAAGCGCTCAAGGATCCGGAATGCTTGCAGGATAGTGGAATGTCAGTGACGTGCTACACGTGGTGTGTGTGCACACAGTAGACACAACCCCCCCCCCAATCTCAGACAAGAGTGGAGCATTGTGCGAGCTCATAGGAATGCAAGCCATGTTATATCAGCACGATAATGTCCTGTCTTCAGTTCACACTTACCCTCCTGATAAAGGTGACAGCAGACCATTGTGCTGCCCTCTGTTGTTCCATGCCTTGGCGCCTCATTGTTGGCTCTGGGCCTATCACAGGCTTAGAGACAGAGAGAGACGAGATAGGGAGAGGGAGAGGGAGACGGAGGGGGACAGGGAAAGAACGAGGATCACGGGGAAAGAGTGTGTATTACTTGTGACGAAGGTGAGGTAAAGGTGACCCCTCTGTGACCTTGCCTGGACCTCAGCTGTGTCCTGTTTGGAGGTGTCATCATGCCAACGAGGCTATATTTAGCAGGGGGCTGAGACTGCATGTGGACAGCTGCTAGGCTCTACAAAGTCAAGCCTCAGTAGATGTATAAATATGCCCTTTCTGGACGGGCAGACTGGGAAAGAGAGCTGAGCTGTGGCGTCACACTCAGCGGCCTACTTTTCCCCTTATTGATCACTCTCCCTGGGGCTATCCCAGAGTGCACCACTCTCTTCCCCGCTGCCTGTGTGTGTGTAGATGGCATCCCAGACAGGCAGTGTGTGCAGTAGGATAGGTTGTAGCTTTATGTGGATGAGGTCCTTATGTATCAGTAGCTTTACTCATGCTCTGCTTCCTCATATCCCTACAGGGTTCTCCACCCCCCCCCCCCCCCCACCACCACCACCACCACCACCCCCAGCCCCACCCCCGGCCCTCTGGGGCATAGTTCAGCTGATTCTCAGAGATTCTATCTGGATGGTTCTGGGGAAGGGCCTCCCATCTGAAATCCAGTGACTGTCTGCTTTCTCAGAAAGAGACCTGACCACAGACAGAGTCTGGTATTTAATATAACATAGTGACTCATGGCCAGGAACATCTCAGCTAGTCTGTCAGTTAGCCAGTCCCATATCTGACTCAAAACATTTCTTCAGAGCTGTAGAAGGGGGTATAAACCTACAATTAATTACAAAGCGACAGTAAGGAGTGGGAGTGTGTTGGTATGCAGGTCGGAGGCTGTTGTTGTGCTTCATATTTTTAATGTTTTCCATCTTACTCATAAACAAAATACCCTTTCTCCATAGTCTCTTGAGGAGTGAAGTTCATGAAGCATTTATGTTTTACTGAGTTTTATTTTGAAACCCATACAAGGTCGTATAATATATAATATAGTCATTATAATAAACAATGGTATTTTTGAGTGTTGTCGATTGATAAATGACCTATGTTGACTGTAGCTTGTCATCGTCTAATGTTTTCAAGTTCCTCTCCATTTTTCTATTCTCAGCACTCCGGCTCCCGCCTTGGTTACCAAAGCAACGTCCAAGGTTCCACTCAGTCGCAGAGCACCATGGGATACTCGTCGTCGTCCCAGCAGAGCTCCCAGTACTCCCACCAGTCCCATCGCTACTGAGGCTTCCCGTACCCCACACAGCAGAGGGGGTCTCTACAAAACCAACCCTCAACCTCAGCAAACCCCTTCAGCTCCAGCCGAGGCATCACTCCATGTCCTGATCAGATGTCACCATGCCGAATCGTTGTTCCAACTCCCCCCCCCCCCCTTTCCCACTGAGCCTGGCCTCACTTCCACCTAATGCCCTCCAGTTTACCCGAAGGGCACCGCAATATGAAGGCAAACTCAACATAGGAACCAAACCAAACCCTGCCTCTTCGAGAGGTAGCTATAGATTTTATACCAATTGACAAAATTGGTTGATAATAGATTATAAGAAGGTAAAGTGTCAGGTGTAACTTCGACAAACACCTACTACACGAAGACTCCATGAACCATGGCACTTAAAGAAAACTAATTCTTCGAGAGAAATAATTGCAGCTCTGTTTATATATGTATACTGTATAGCACCTTTTCTATTTGTTTAACAAGAGACTTGTTTTTGCTCATTTGGTCTGTAGAGTTTTCAAGTTTACTTTTGATTGTTGATGTTTTTGTAAATATTGTTCAATATTGAATAGATGGGATGAAACAGGAAAATAGCCCTTTATAGTCATCACTATACAATGACCTTGGATATCTGTTATATCCCAATTACAATCAAAGCGGAAGGAACACAAATGAGCCAACCCCTTTCCTGATAAGAAAATGATCCCCTTTGGAATCACATTTGTACAGATGAAAGTCAGTTCTTCGGCTGATGTCATTGCAGGGAAATACTCAATTTATCTTAATCTTGTCCTAACGTTATGTTTTCTAATATTAGACCTACGTTTGTCTAGATTTATAATCTGAAAGTCTGCATGGGAAGAATATTTTCGTGACCTTTCTACCGTCTTCAGCAAGTTCAGTAAGTTCTCTCCAGCAACTATCGGTAAACCCTGTCATCTCATCTATCTGTCACTCACTTCTACTCAACACTCATATTCGTGACATCAATATTCTCATGTGTGGCCAAAGGTTTTAGAATGTGTGTATGCCTTGGGTTGGCAGATTCTACCATGTCACATAGAGGTTGAAGGTCACTGAATGTGCGCGTCAGCCTACAGGGCAGCTAACAGTGTACGCATATGTCCCTGAGACTGTTGCTGCCTGATGTTTTTTATTTAATTTTTCATATACGGTTCTTGCTTTTATTGTCTCATTTCTGCCCTTTTACATTTTCAAAATGTGTTTTCTTCTTACTGAGTTAACAAACTGCACTGCTGAAAGGGTCTACAAAGAGTTAGAAGAACAAAGATGGGTTTAGTTACCCATACAGTACATACCCCCATCGTTCCACTCCTCCGCCTTGGCTACGCACTATTAACCCAGGTAGAGAAGTGGTTTCTTATAGTATTTATCCTGTGTAAAATATGAGATGGACATACACACAGGATAAAGTGAACCACTTCAGCTTGTTTTGTGACTCGTGAAGGAATTTGGAAAAACACACTGACACCTAGTGGCCATAGAGAGAACTGGAACATCCAAGAGTTATGCAGACGGTGGAAAATGTATGGTTTCCCTCTCTCCTCCCTGAGTCACACTCGATCTCCCGATGGTGCAGCTCACAGGTTGTTGAATTATGTGTTAAGTGTGTTGCGTTGAATGCCAAGACACCAGATGAGTAAAAGGCACTGCTCCCTGATCAAGATGATCTCCTAATGGTTATCTAGACGGTTCTGCATGACAACTAGCTCTCTCTGGTGTTGATATGTCACTGTATCTATTTTGGGACTCACTTTCCTAGTTTCTCTGTGGTCTGGCACACAGGTCCAGTGGATTAAAACAGCTTTCCCAGAACACCCAGTGTTTTCACAGAAACAAAACCAGCAGCTATTCAAAGGTTTTTTTTCTCTCTTTGTGTATTTGAAGTATAGTTAAAAAAGAATTGAGGATACATTAGATACTCTTTTAATGAATTTATAAAAATACTAAAACGAGGTGTCACGGTATTATTCTGTCAAAGCTCTAACAGGTTACAGTGGGGCAATAACTGTCAAACAGTTCCTATGCAAAATCAAAGAGAAAGCTTTCACTTGTTAAATTCTTCAATTTTACTACGAGAGCATGCATTTACTATGAGTCCATTTCAGAGGTTTCTTATGGTCTTGAAATTATTGGGATATCCATTCCTTTTGTGATTCTAATGTTGAATGCAGTTATTGAAGAAGGCATTCACTTTAGTCTTGTTTCTTACATCATTGTTAATTGCACTCTAAATTAAATATTGTATAAAAAAAGAGAGAAAAAAACAAATGCATATATGTGGATAGTAATCAATCATATTTATTATTTCCATATAATATGAATAATACCCATGTTTTAGTTCTTTCTCTGCCTTAATTCCTGTAGATACAGTATATAGAAGGGGACCTCTATCTAACAGAGCCTGCAATCGCTAAATGATCATTCTATCACAAACTTGCTCATAAACTCGATAGCTCATAGTTTTTAAAGTTAATTCTTCTCTATAATCAAATTTAATAATCATATCTAGTTAGATACTGGCCGTGTGATACAAAATAAAGTAGTGCACTGTCATGTTATCGTGTTACTGATGTACAATGGCAGTGACACATTTGCCGCTATTGCCCTTTTGCTGGTATACCTTTGCTGTGTCTTTGCTGGTATACCTTTGCTGTGTCTTTGCTGGTATACCTTTGCTGTGTCTTTGCTGGTATACCTTTGGTGTGTCTTTGCTCAGTGTGGTCATCTAGCCCCACTGCTACTTATTATGGGCTGTTTCTGTTCATCACTGTCAGTTCATAGTTCACACAGGCAAGTGGACTCACATCAGCGCCAATCCCCTCAGTTCTGTTCTGTAGGACTGAAACAAAGCATTTAAATGTGTGGACAGTGCCTTTTTTAAGTCTGAGTGTTCATCTTAAACGTTGCCATGAAAGCATATTCAGGATATTGATTTTCTTTTTCTTTTTCGTACGCCTTCTGTTATAGTGTGTTTGACATTTTTCCTGTATTTCGTTTCTTGTTTTTACGTAGTGTTTAACTGGGTATTCATAAAATGTGGCAGCAAGCGGCTAAATATCAGCTTTGAGTTTAATGTGTCCAATCTCTAATTTAAAGACTGCAAAACATACAATGTAAAATTATTTAGAATTTTGTCTTCTTATCAATATTGTCCTAACACATTGTTGAAATGCAGTTAGGTAAGTTTAAAATGGTGTACATAAGAACACATTTTAATAATTTGTCATTGAAACATATTGATACGATAATGATCTTTTAATGCACTGTTATTGCTGAAATATTTAGTGGTAAATCAAAAAGTATTTAATGTTTGTTTTTTAATGTCTTGTTTAGACACTAAAGATATGGCAGTTATATGAAAGTTATAGGCCAGACAATGCTCCCTTTTAAGGAGTTCTTCTGTGTGTGTAGATATTAACAGACACACGTTAGTACACATATGAATTGTAGTGCACCTCCTAGGCCTGTACCTTTTCACATTTACCCCTTTAGTAGTGTTGCATGTACCTATCTATTCCAATCCAAAACGTAAGCACTTATTGTCACCCTCTAAACAGTATGTTCAGACAGACAGACAGACAGACAGACAGACAGACACTCCATTTGCAAAGCGCTGCTGTAGTAATGCATGCCCATCATAATGCCTTTCAATGAAATGTTAAGTACTCATGTAATATGTAGCATGGTGCTCTGTCTCCCAAGATGAAGCTTATTTACCCCATGTTCCCTATTTTGAATGGTAATTTTGTTTAGGCTGTACTATGACAATTCTATTCTCATGGAAAAACTAAAATGTACACAATTGTTTTTTTTCACAGGCTCCATGGAATGTTGATCAGCGTGCTTTGCAGATCTAGGTGTCTGCCAACGCTAACACATTTTCTGTGTACTGTGTGAGTGTGAGTGTGAGTGTGAGTGTGAGTGTGAGTGTGAGTGTGAGTGTGCACACATAAGGTCAGAATACACACATGGCCTAAATGTAGTGTTTCCATAGCTTTCATTAGTAAAATTGCACAATGCAGGAAATAAAAAGAAAACACATTTATTCAGCTGCTTTTAGCTACATTGTCCTAATTTCACTGTACAAATGACTGTTAAATGAGAAAAAAGTCATGTATATTTATTTTATATCCTCTATTGTAATAAAATCTCTTTTGCTTCAGATTAAACTTTTCTTTTATCAGTTCCAAAGTGCTGAGTGTTTGCGTGAGAAGTGTGGGAGTTTCTACACTGATGTCTGCCTTGTTGTCATTGGGTCCTCTCCACTGGGCAGGTGGCACAGCCATTTGTATTGTTTAGTCTTTGTTTTAAGAGTAGTGGATTTATTTCGTGTAAACCAACATACTGCCTACTGAAAGATTCATTATGGCCACATACCTGCCAAAGCAGATATGAGGAAGAGGATACATGCTGTTCCCTCTCTTTGCCACATGGTGTCACCAGTGGGTACATTTGCCCCCCAGATTGTCCTATAACTGATACTGCGTTGCAAGTCTCCACCCTTTGAAATCTATGTAGTGGAGTGCACAAGGCCACACTTCAGGCTACGGTTAGATACTTGGAATGCAGCAACATAAACAAATTGCTATTACTTTACAGGGTCTTTTTTTTATAACACCATACATTAGTACAGTATGATTTAAGCAATATATTACTGATGTGAATGCAAATTTGTTATAGTCTAAGATTACTTTCATTAGCTGTAACCACAATTTCATCAGTTTTAATTGCACCAAAGGTTACATCAAGGTGCCCCTCCCAGGGTGAGTTATTGAGACACACTCCCCATACTCATGCACCATCACATGTTTGTGTACACATGAACACACACACACAGAAACACATACAATTGAACACAGTCCTGATGCCTTTAGACTCTCCAACACTGATCCCCTGGACACATGGGTCACATTCCACACATCCACAGCCTGATGAGCCTGCAGCTGGAGGCCCACATGGGACAGGCACAGACAGACAGTACAACACCTGTGTTATCAGCCCCAGAGGAGCGGAGAGGCCACTGCATTAGTGAAGGCCAAGATAAGGGAACCTCATGGACATCAGTTATGGATGAGGCCGCTGCTCTGAGGAATTGTCTGAAGGGCAAGGTCACACAGAGACCCTAGACCTTAAGTTTCCAAGCTACGCCGTTGGGAGAGATAATACAAACCCCTGGGGCCCAGCAGGGGGAATACCCCAGGGGTGAGATGCTGCTGGTGTGTGTGTGTGTAACTCCTTAGAGCTGGGATCGAATTTCAGGTGGCTAGGGGGGAGCACCCCGTAAGAATTGAAATATCAATGTGGCCCCCCAAAATTGAACAAATTATCTTCAATAGGCACCCCCAAAGTTGTTGGGCTCCCCCCAAGAGTCATGTATAATTGTAGTCCTGCCTCAGAGGCAGTTGTGTCTTCCATCAGCAAGCCTCCTCAGGTTGGGGAGGAATATAGTCTGATCCACTGAGGGTCAGGCTGACCGTGTTTAGGGAGTTGGAGATCTGTGTCTGGGTCTCAGCCCTTCAACCAATCCACTCTAAAGTTTACAGGCACACCACACTGCCTTGTGGGTAGCTCTGACAATAATAAAGCTAACACTCATTTGAACTTGTTCAAAGTTACACTGTGAATGTGTTGGTTTCAAGTGATAGAAACTGATAGAAACTGCCATATGAACGTCAGCTTTTAAGGTTATTTAAAACCTACTGAACCTTGAGAAATAATCTAGAAAAAATTGATGAAATGTGTTTTTTGCATGATTGTCAAGATCTATATTTGGCAATGACTTATTGCATTGGTATAACAGCACACCAGATGCTGACTAAATGTGTAATTGGTCAAAACAGTCAGATATTATCAGCACAAGTGACTCAACCACCTCCTCCCAGTTTCAGGCTTGGATTGTAATTGAGGAAATGCTGATCTGTTCCATCTTTCAGTACTTTGGTGGTTATTTGTAAGTGGATAAGAGGAGCTAATTCTTGCTGTATTAGTCCTTTTTGCGACCTGTTAAACGTGTTTTCATGGGTGTCAGTTTCTCTCTGCTCAGAATCTCCTGTCCTACATCCCCTCATGTTGCTGATGAGGAGAACCGACCCGCAGCTACTGCAAGCTAAATCCCCACTGTTGACCCGTAACAGGCCGTCCTCAGACCGTGAGAAAAGGGCCTCTTTTCATGCCAGGAATGTGGGTGGCCGGTCGGCCTTGTTTCCCAAGAACCCTCTCTGAGGAGCGCGCGGCATTGCATCAACACATGCAACGTTGTTACTTTGTTATTGACATACTGGTCTTCTTTTCGCATGAGTTGCACTATTTCCTCGTCCTCCTATCAAGTTGTCACTGTGATAATCTATGTGCTCCAGTACAGCGTGCAGAGGACAGTGGATTTGGTAACAGCGCAGAGTTCCTTATGAGATTCTGTGAAGCAATCTTCACTGTGACGTGAAGTAGGGTTACAGAGGCCACTTTCTTCCCTCTTGACCTTGGACTGTGTGGTGCCAAAGCACACTGTCCACCTCCACCCAACACAAGGCACTTGAAGAGGGAGACAAAGCTTCTGCTGGTGAAGAAATACATAATACGGTATGTTCCCATCCAACATGAGGTTAAGTCATTGGAAATTCTTGGGAACGTTTTTATGAAGAACCTTTTGCTGACTCACTCACTGCCTCCCCTTCAACATCCACACATCTCCTCACCCACCCCCCCATGTGTATCAGCCAGCGTTAACAGAAATGAATACTCTGGACTGAACAGGAAGGACAAGAGCTTGCTCTGTGTTGTCTGTTGTCTGCCTTTTCTGTGCTCAGGGGCATTTTAGCTCTGCTGGCTTCTCTTGCTTCACTCAGTCAGGAGGTCACAGTCTATCCAGATAGCAGGAGCCACAATGTGTATGTGTGTGTGTGTGCGTGCGTGTGTGTGCGTGTGTGTGTGCGTGTGTGTATGTGCGTATGAGTGAGCGAGTGAGTGTGTGTGTGAGTCACTGCATTACACAGACACATGAGACGCCATGTGTTTCCACCCAGTCCACTGAAGAACAAATGCGCCGTCCTTTTCACGAGAGGTTCCCGCAAGCGTCTGTTTTCTCACTTGCCCCATGTGTGGGTTAATGCAACAGAGCGAGAGACTTGGTCCACATCAATTAAGTTGTAAAAAACTTAAATGGGACACCTGTTTATGATGTCCTCACAGACAAATTCAACCATCCAATTTAACAGTGAGGGCAGACTAAATGACACAGAACAGCATTGGAGCAACCAGAAAGTGGAAACAGTAGTTGTACCCAAGACCTGTACAGCCTGCTCTACATACATGTGTTTACAATCTACCAATGGGAGGGTGACACAGGGGATGATGTATTGGGTGTGGCTCCTGTCCTGTCATAGCTGCCCATCAATGTATGCCAATGTAGTGACTGTGAGAATGCTGCTGTTTGCACATGTCTGAGCACTCCCCCACAAAGAGATATTTGTTGATTGGCCAAAGTGACCCGAAATGAATGAGCCATACAAGCCCACTGACCTCCTCCTCACTCCCTCATGTCCTCATTAGCCTTGACGGGTACAAGACATTTTAAGTCCTATGTTCCCAGTTCAATTGGGAGAGAGCTGACATGACATCAAAGCAGTCGGTTACTGCAAATGGTTTAATTCCAGCTCTAAGAGTGTTGCACTCACACTGGCTTTATTTATCCAGGTAAGTGTCATTGAGATAACATCTATTTTACAAGAGAGACCTGGTCCAAGATAGCAGCGAGGGCAACCAGTGTTGCAGACAAATTAAATAAATTACACAAGATACACATACACTAAAAAGTGCATACCAGTACACACAGAAAACATACATGTTATTGATATGGACAGAAGAAATACACATACATAAAAGGGATGAAAAAAACAAACTGTAATGTAACTTGAAGCATCACTAGTTACAGAGTAGATAGTGTGTATGTTGAAATACATTGATTAACAAACTCATATAGGGAAAAACACACTGTCTTTACAGTAGGTCTCCCTCCCCCTAGGTGCTCCTCTCTTCAGGGGAAACAGGACTGACCACCCACATGACAATCCCGACCTCCCAGCTCCAATCCTTAGAGGAAGCTGCTTAACAGCTGAAACATGCAGCTCTAGACCTTATTCCCCAGTAGTAACCCTGGATGCCAATAAGATTCAATAAATCACTTTTAAAGTATTTTCTATTGTCTGTCGGACACTCGTTGATTACATTATAGTTTGTAATTACAAGTACATAAAGCCTTTATAAATATCATTAGATAGTTATGATAAATTGAACAATTGATTTGAGATAATTATATAACAATAATAATTTCTTTCTGTTTAATAATGAGATATTTACAAATAATCATAACTGATTATCATCATTTCTGCGTTTTAATAATTTGACATAATTATACCTTCCTCTGCAGTTTCAGACACTATCAAACACAGACATCAGCATTCAACCCCACCTGTATTCCTCCCACACGTCTGTTGATAGTTTCCATTCCAACAATATTACCAGAAACTTCCCTGTCTCCTCGGCAGTGGCTTGAGCAATCATACTTCCATTCTCCTAACATAACTTTCCCTTCCATGGAAAAAAAAAATTGTCTCGCGATAGGCGCTTGCTTATGCAGCCGCCATATTCTGTGACAGTATTTTGATTCGTATCTGTTGGAAGTAAGAAAAGAAAATAAGGGGGGAGTAGAGGGGGTAAAAAGAAGAGCTGTCAAAAGAATTCCCGTGTCTCTGAAACAGCGGGGGGCTGCGGTAAAGCCCCCATTAGAGAGTCAGAACAGAAGACCTGGGTGCCGTTAAATCTCCGTCTGCTTAGTCCCCCTCTCCGCTTTTCTTTCAGCACCACGGCCCTGTGGAGATTCGGTGGCTGTGTCTCGGGTGTTGAAGGTGGCCCGGGGAGCGGCGGCGGAGACGGTAAGCGAGTGCCTCAGAATAGGCCCAGAAGTGGATAAAGTTGAAGTTTGCTCACTGAAGATGAAAATTAGTTCTACCAACCTTTCCTCCCAGCATGTTCGAATAATATGTGAAACTCCACATTCGCACTGTCAAAAAAACGAAGGAGAAAAAACGTTGTCGGCTTTTCAGGTGTGAAAAAGTTTTTTGACTGCACTGCAACTGGTATTTCGAGCTTTTTAATGTGTGCGAATGTCTGTGACCAGCATAGCTAAGTAGTGTTGACATATTTTAATGAATAATATGATTTATGTACGTTGCATTTAGTAGACCTAAATTTTAAGCTGACGTGCATGTTTTGTAGCTCAAGCTAAAGGCTATGGCTACATTTTCCATTGAGGATTCGCAAATCGTCGTGATAGTAGTAGGCTATAAGTGCACAGCGAAGTTTTAGCGCAGTCATCAATGTGTTATTACAGTGTAATAACAACATTATCAAATACGTTTAAATGTGTATTTGGGTAGGCCTAGCTAATAGTTTTCAATTTGTCATAATTAGCTCAGTAGCTTACAGTTGTCGAGTTTAACGCTGGTAACTGGTTACTTATTGTATCATTTTCGGACTGCGTCCTATACTTCCTAAAAGTAACATATTTTTGTGTGTTACTATGTTGCGTACAAATCTGCTTGTTACACATGAATTACATCCCACCCTCTGTCTGGAGTGGGCCTCCTCGAATATTGCTTGCCCTGAGTGTGAGACGTATTGGGAGTTCCGAATGGCATAGCACAGGCCCGACCTAAGTAGGCTAATCGAGGGACTCCTCCTGTGAATCGTATATGAATTGATGCAGGAATTACCTGGATGAGTCTTTGGCAATAATATTATGCTCTAGTACTTCCTACAGATTATTATTTTTTACCGATTTTCACACATCCAATCAGCTAGGCTATAGATAGGCCTGTGCTTATTATATGTTATTACTATCCTATTATATGTAAGATAATATATTTCATTTGTAATGGTTTGTTAATGCTATGCTTATCTCTCAGTGAGTGAATGCTGTCACTTAGCTTGACCATCTAACTTGCAGACCAGTCTTGTGACCTATGTATTAAATGTCCCTGAAGGAGTATTTAAGATGATACGTTTGACAGCTCTAAGTGTGTAGGTGGAGGGCAGCATGTGTGGGGGTAGGTTTAACACAACATTACTAACTTCAATTTTAATTTCACTCACCCACTGTTAACATACATTTCCTTAGCCTTCGCTGTTTGAAGTATTGGTCCCTGTCCTTATCTTTGAGTAAAACTGAAAGTAGGCCTGTGTTGTTCATAGCTTACTCTATTGCTCAATGGCTCTGTGTAGATGTGATTTCAAAGACATTGTTTGGAATATGATTCCTCCCACCTCCCTCCATGCAATTTCACGGATATACACAACAACACATTTCACCATGCACAGCAGTCATCTCTACAACAGACCTGGGTGAAATACATCGTCTTGCACAAGTCACTTGTGTTTGTTGATTTGGTATGCCTGGTATAATGGAACCAATGGAATAGTCTCAAAATGCTAACTCCAAGCTAAATCAAGCACTCCTCACATACAAGTATTTTACATAATTATGCTTATGGCCGAAGTCGATATGCATAGGCCTACAGCTTTTGTTGTATTCATGTTCCTACAGACTTCCAATATTGATCTTTCAACAACATGGCAGCACATTGACAGTCAATTTAGAGAATAGCCTGGTTGTAAGTGCATTTACTGTACTACTATGGTTCAGAATCACTTCTCTATTGGTTTCTAAAAGGGTTGTGTTGGTGTTGCTGATGGTGGTGGGGGTAGTGTATCATTCATTAGCAGCTTGTGCCTGTCTTGACTTGCAGTCAACATTGCACTTCCTGACCAATAAGCTGCCATGGCCAACTGTTTATAGGTGCAGACCCCTAACTGAAACCATGTGTGCCTGTAGCTGGGCAAATATGTCGCTGGGAGGGCCTGCTGATTTGCCACTCTTTAGAGAGTGGGGGCTATGGTTGGGTTTCTATGGTTTCCCTGTAATCCCTGATAAATGCTTGATAAATGCTTATCAGGGATCATACAGTTGCTGATTCTGTTTTTGTTTGGCATTTATTTAGGAAGTAGTGCGGTGGAGCCTGTTTCTTTGATGACTTGGCATTTTTCAGTGTGAATGAAGGAAGAGTAAACATTTAGGTCTAGAGCCTTAAGTGGGTTTATCAGAATGAAGTTCAGGGCCTTTTATTGTTAGTTTTTGTTTGAAAGCTTGTAGTCGAAAGACATTTCCCTCCCCGCTCAGTTGTGGTTTCAGAATGTGCTGTTTGCAAACACACACATTGGACAAGGTAGATTTCAACAAATAATATGCCTAAGCTCTAGTGTGCTGTTTGATTTCATGCGCTAATCGTCAGTTACAACCTGCTGTTGTGTGCAAGGCAGGCAGGGTGCTTCAAAAATGTTATGGTTAGGGCCTAGGCCTAATTATTACCAAGACTGGAGTGGAATCCTCTCTCTTGAAAAACCTGTTTTCGGATTTATCATTTGCACAACAACCCCTTGCCAGTGGGAGGGAGGCTGTTTTTTCGACTAGGGGAGGGATAATTATATGGGAGGGTAAGCTTGAGTACAAGTGCTTGTTGTTTGGATCAACAGTACAGAGGTAATTTAACCGAGGAAATTATGTTGGCTTCCCTTCCTTTCTGTCAGTCACACTCACAGCATTGTGTTAATTTGAGTAGAGCATTTGTTCTGTTCCAGCTCATAGTTCTTTCAGACACTAACTATCAACACACTAAAGTAGTTGATAGATCTTAAATGTTACATTATAACTAGTAAGTGGATACCTTCAGTGTTTATTGATTGGTTTATATATTGATTAATTACATGTGGCCTTATTTGTATTTGAGCAGTGAGCAGTAGAAGGATAGGCTACATGACATTATGCCCACTGCAGCAGTCTCAGGAAGGGAGCCTCTCAGTTGTAACCCTCCCCCACCCTCCTGTGTGGCTGTCAGGAAGAGAGGCTCTCATTGGAACCCCCTCCCCCTGTTAGAGCTCTCCTCTGACTCCTCAGCTTCCAATGGAATCCTCCATTTCACACGGTGCACTTTCAAGTTCAGGGGTCGTTAAATTGCATACATTGAGTAGAACACTGGAAAGTATAGGGTAAGTTAACTCCACCATTAGGCTAGAGCCTAGTTGTGATACTCTTTGAATTTCTGAGTCATTTTTTGTTGATAAGGTTATTGTCACATTGTTGGAATACCACTGTTGTGCATCTGCAGGGTCTCCTGCAATCTGTCGGGATCTGACCACTTGAAGTAGAGTATAGTTTTTTACTGGCAATTATTTTGGAAAACATTTTCTTTCACAAGATTGTAACTTTGCATAAAGGCAAAACATGCACACTGTTGTTACACCACCCTGCATTTGACTAGTAAGAGAGGGACATGTGATGCTAAAGGGTTTATGATAAACATGGGAAATAACACTATAATAAGATAAGAGTTTGTGAGTTATGTCCTCACGGTGGCAGTGGAAATTGTTCATCACAACTGTTCCATTTAAACCATGTAATGAAGTTAGCTCTGACTTTGAAAAATTATAACCTTTGCAGAGCATCATTTTCTTCTTCTTCTTTTGCTTGAATTGGACAAGAAGAAAGGCCTCGGTCATCATCAATAGTGGCCCGGTTCCACTTGTGTGACTGGGCACATATAAGCACACTGACAGGCAAAGGGCCGTCTCTGCTGTCACTTCTGACATTTACTTCATGTGCCTGTATCACATATTTTCTCTGTCTGACGCAGGCAACACACTCTTTATTTTGACCTTATGGTTTATTGTGTTCCGCATGCAGATAGGTGAATAGGTCTAGTTAAACGTGTCAGATACTGTATAGTCTCGTGGGGCCAGAGGCTTATTGTCTTCAAACTGAGTAGAAGGATTGGGAGGGACATGCACGCGTGAAGGATATCCGCCTGTCGTTATTTGTCCTCTGATTCTATCGTCAACATCTTCCTGACACAAAAGTAGTCACTAACGTAGAGGCTTGCCGATGTTCCAAGTAGCTGATTGATTTCTAGAGAGTGCAATTTCCACCTTCATTCTGAGCCGCCCACCTACCCAAACTTGTGATTTGTCGGTAGAGGTGTCTGTCTGTAGAAGACCCTCCCCGGAAGAATTTTTTTTCTCCTTTCTCAAAATTCTCAAAAGCTGGGTCCATTATTTCCAGCCGTGCTGCATTAGCCGGTACGGATGGTTCGAGGCTATGTCATATAAGTTGATGATTTGACTTTTAGGACGTTGCGTGAGTTCACATTTTATGTCTCTTTGTTTTCGTTTTTTGTGTGTATGACTGAACTTGTTTCACCCCTCTGTGTATCTTACTTTGGCGCAAAGGATGCCTGATTTGCTGTTTAATGCACATGCTGCTGTTGTCAGCTGAATTGGTGAGGGTGATATTAGCTTTTAGCAGATTGATAGTGAGTAGGCCTAGACCTAACTGTAGTCACAAAGTATTGCTTAAAGCAGAAACAGTATTATTAAAAGTAAGCTAAGTCTAGAATTTTCTATGCAGTGGCATTAGGCTATTTTATTCTGCCCTTCGTTGCTTACTGTAAGTATTGTAATGCTATAGGCTACATGAAGGTTTCAGTTCCACTTTGTCTGTTCTGTTTTCATGAGTGCTCAACAGGCTTGTGTGCAGTCAAAGGTATTATTATACCTGTTAGTGTCTCTTGCCTCAGGAAATGGGAGAAGAAGCATGAACCACATCCTATTGTGAGACTGTGTGCCCTTGCCCAACCCAGTCTCCAAATGAATGCGTTCTGTGGGATCGCTTCTGCAGATCTAAGAATACGTTCTATGTGAACTATATACTGGTAGCTATACTGGCAGGTAAATACGAAAGGCAGAACGCTGCATAATGAGGTTGGTGGGGTGGTGGAGACATGAACCGCCCGCCTTGCAGTCCGAATGTTGCTGGTTCTAATTATGCTTGGGTGCTAATTGGTGCTAATTCTTGATAATTATTGTTGCTTATGCTAATGTTTGCTAATGCCTTCCCCTGACAACTTACCCTAACCGTAACCACTCAAAGTTAATCCCTAATACTGCCTAACCGCCACGCAAGTCCTAATTCCCCTAACTCTCAGTAGCATATCTTGCAATTCACGTAACTCTCACGCAACGTATCTTTATTTTTGTACGTATCTTACAGCACCACACGTGGTCACGCTGGTATAGCCAGATAACATGTGCCCACAGAACATATTATTTGGTCTGCAGAAGCAATCCCCCTGAACGTATTCCTTTGGAGACCATGTTGTCCTTCCCCCCTATCCCCAAACAAACATGCAGGCATGCACGACCACACTCATACACACACCCCTTCAGAATAATTGTCATTGCTTCTTTGGAACATCAATCTCAGTTCTGGCGAATTTCCTATCTTCACTGTACTTTGGAAGCTTAAGATGTTTGTCTATAGTCCAGAATGTCTTTCATTAGGCCTAGTTCTAACATAGCAGACCATTGCCCCTGTCCTCTGAAACCCTGAAAATAGTTCAGTAATAGTAGATTGTTCAGTGAATTAAATGTTCCCAAAATAACCGTCCCCAGTAACACGACCAGTAAATCTGCATTGAAAACAGCAGAATAATTAAAGAGCAGCTTTTCCTGCTAATGAAGTGTTTTTTTTTCAAGTTTCCCTTGCTGCAGGAACTCTGCTATGAAATAGGATAGTAGCACAACCATCAATTAAAGGAATATAGGAGAGCGCCTCAGCTGCCTTTCTTTGGATGTAGCATTTAAACTAATTAAAGCCAGATCGGCCCGTGTGTTAAACAGGGATATTTGGAGAGACAGCAACGCAACTTTCTAGACACTTGAGCATTGTTAGAGAAATGCTGTTTTTGTACACTCAGAGCAATGATTTTCCTTGCTTCCTTTTTTGAACAAGTGGTAAGTCGAGGGATATACAAGTGAGACTGGACATTAGTTTGTGATTCTGCATGGTAGCCATTCTGTCCATCTGATGATTTGAATGACAGAGGCTACAGGAAGACAGAGGAGTAGTGATCATAACCCTCTAACAATGCACCGTGGGATTGAGGAGGCAAGCATATCCTGCCACAATGTCTGCTGTGACATACAAACACTTCCTCAAGTCAGGGACAGTTCCGATAACCACCTCAGCTTTCACTCTCACCAGCTTGTGCTCCAGTTTGACTTACATAGAAGAGGAAACTCCCCTTACGCTGAAGAGACAATGGTTGTACAGAAGATGCTCTCTGATCTCTGGTCCTCGTGAACTAAATGAGGTGTCTACTTAGGCCCAGTTGTAGTTTCAGTCAGTCAGTCAGTCAGTTGGTTCCTCTTGCATATGCTATCCCATCACTGTGTAGCTCATGGTGTGCAGTAACATAGGCCAATCACAATACATACGTATTTATCTCTATGGTCATGGTGGGCACCCTTCCCAAGCTTGATTTTTACCTTTGACAGCATCCTGATGGAGGTCTGACCCTGTATCATGGCAACAGGTGATATTGACGAGATGCTTCTGGTGTCCGTCTCTCACTGCGATGTGTATCCGCAGTCAGGTCTACTTAAATTAAAGCCCAGCTACACCAACGACACTCAAGACAACATGCCGGTGGTGCAATCTCAGAGGAAATGGGACTTTCAGTTTGTATTTATTTTGAGGTGAGAGGGCCAGGAAAGCCTTGAAGGGGAAGAGTGGAGATAGCGGTGACCAAGATAGATAGGATGGTGCTGGCGGAGTCTTCTGTCTGACGTGACAGTGAAAGGTTTGGAGGGGTGTAGCTAGCTAGCACCTGATAGCGGACACGGATGATGGCTTCCTCTGCGGGCAGCTGACTGCACATGTTTCTGTGAGTAGCCCACCCCCACCCTCCTCCCCGTGTAGGCTAGGTCTGACTCTGCACCAGCAACCAGACTCTGCATCTGCATCTGCATCTACACCCCGACCCCCCCCCCCCCCCCCCCGCAAGCTACTGTTTCTGAGATGAGACATCAGCCCTGATTTACTCATATTTGTCTCTGTTAAAGTGATGCAGGCGGCCATCCAAATCCACAGGAAGAATGCAAAACAGTGGAAACAATGAGTGAAAAATGGAAAGATAGCCTCGACATTGTTGCTGCACTTTGGTCCCCATTGCACAGTGATTTGACCACTAAATGAGGTGCTGCAGTAATGAATAACCAGACGTTTTTACTTTTCCACATGATACTATTCAGTTTATGAGAGACCTTTTTTAGCAAGAGTGTTTTTGTTCAGCCCTGCCAAATACGAAAGACAATAATGCATTTTCTTCCAATTAGTCAGCATATTGAGTTGACCTACATGTTAACTTGTTTTGAGAGGTTTGGGCCAGATATCACTAGACTGTTGTCTTATCACTGCTCTCAGTATCCTGTGGGTAGATTGTTGCCCTGTGTCCCTGCAGATTCCTTCTGGCTTCCCTTGCAGACAGAGCTGGTCTGGTTGTGTTATTCTGTGCTGTTTTTTACTGCCATGCAGAGAGTGGGACTGCTCTGTCCTTCATCATTTCTCCCACAGTCTGCTGATGGTCTTTCATCTCTCAGGTTTTTACACATTAATGATGTGAACTGGCTTTGATCTGGTGGCCTGCAGCACTATCAGCACAGTGTGGGCCTCAGGCTCCCCCTCTCTCTCTCTCTCTCTCTCTCTCTCTCTCTCTCTATTTCCCCTGCTCTCCCTCTTCCGCTCTGACTCTGAAAACATACTGTATTGTCAGGGTGTGGTGGACAGTCCACGCAGTTGAAATGCTTTTGTTTGTTGTGGTTTTGTATGGCTTTGCCAAGGGCAACTGACTGTGGGTCTATCTCTTTTTCTGAAATTCTTGCAGCAGTAGCGGTCTATTAAATTACATTTGGCGATGTTTTGCAACTCTTGCATCTTGAACACAACCTCCTGAGCCTCGGGGAAGAAAACAAGCCTTACTTCCCATTGAGCTTGGAGCTGATCTCTTTTTTCAACATAGATTGCACAACAGCACTGCAAACGTACACAAAAGTAACACCTCCCCACTTTGCAGAAAGATCTGAATGACTTTTTTCAACGTAGGGAAAAACTTTTTTTTCCCAGAAGTACCTACAGTGCTACTTTCAAGAGGGGCATGCTGGGTAAAGGCTTGTTAAGGTACTAGACATGGGCCACAGTGCTGGGTGAGAGTGGGCTTTTTCAGTTTTTCCCAGCTGTCCGAAGCCTCCTTTGTTTTGGTCTTTTTGTCCGTTTCCTTGTTCCTTGTCACTGATCCATGGAAACTTCTCTTGACTTTGAAGCTAGAGAGGGGCAGAGTTGGGGGAGGGGGGGGTCACTCTGGAAGACCCCCACCCCCTCCGCTACCTTCCTCTCTACCCTAGGCCCCACAATGCCCTCTGGCCTCTCAGTCCCACCGGTGTCCCCCCCCCCCCCCCTCCCCGTCCCTACTCCAGGTTAAAGATGTCACAACAGTGTGGTTGGTGCTGAGCTGCGTTGGGTTATTCCTTAGAGGAATGCGCTGCCATGGGTCCTGGTGGTGTGTGTGTGTGTGTGGTTTGGCTGCTGTCTGTGCTGCGGATCAGGCCTGGCCGCCGCTGGCATCCTCTCAGGCACACCTGTCAGTGCCAGTCTGGGCAGAGCCGGCACTGTCCCCCCCGTCCTCTGTGGGCACCAGACACACACAACACAGGGGGCCACAGTGGGACAGAAGAACGGGAACATTTGCATTTCATGTTTTAATACCGCCACTCAGCATCCATGGCCATTCAGGCCATTTTGTAGACATCATGGACAGTAGACTTCAGCAGAACGGATATACAGTTATTACAGTTATTGCACAGTCTTTGTTACACCTGGGAAAACCTAGGCTCATAAAGGACCTACTGTTAAGCTAATTCTAGATAATCATCATAGGATGTTTTTACAGTGTTACTCATGATTTGATTAGATAGTCATGACATTACTGTACCAGGTTACATTGCAGCTCATTTACAGTGATTGGGTGAAAAAGTTCCACAGTGAGACAAGTATGACTAGAATGTTTTGAGAGGGATGGAATAGGGTGGCTTTCCACCAATGGCATTCTTGTTGCGGAAGAGTCACGTGACTTGGCTGCCATTTGTCTTTTGGTTGGCCTCAAGGTGGGGAATAATACTCCTAGCAGCTGTGGAAAGCATTTCCGGCGTAGGGTTTTCTCCTTAGCGGAGCACATGGAGGTCCTGCGATACACTAAAGCAAGCGCTCCTGTGGTAATATAAACTGGAGATATCCACAGGCTTCACAGAGGGCTTCCTCTCTCAGTGTGCGAGGACCCATTTACACCCAGTGCACTGCTGTAAGGTGCTAGAATGAGCCCAAGCCACAGGGAGAGATGGTACTAATTAGGGTTGGGCGGTATAACGGTATCCTGTGGGATTTGAAAATGCCCACCGTGGTTTTTTTCAATACCCTCAAAACATTTCTGCTCCATTATCTATCAAACTGGCAAATTAAGCGCTGTTTGTCAATTCACAATGTGTAACCACTGTCTGAGAAAGAATTACAATATTTCACCTTCAGGAGTGTAACTTTTGGGGTGTTGCATGTGACCCCTTCCATCGAAGAGAAGGAGAAATGAAAAGATGACTAGTGCTCATGACTTGGTCTGCTTGGCTGCTGTATGGCAACATTTAGGGTTCTGACCTGACGATAAAAGAGAGCCTGCAGATTTGGACGAGGTTATTTGCAAGATTTGCATGAAAAGATGACGGCCAGAGATGTCAACACTAATGGGAACTAATCTACACCTCGCACCTCAAACTGAAACACCCATTAACAGCTGCACGGATGGATATCTGTCTGGATCAAGTGCTGCTGTCGGGTTCACACAGCTATTCGTTGACAACAGATATGTGGTCGTCAACTAACATGACGCCATACATGTCGTTAACCATCCACTTTGTCACACCCGACTGTCAAAATGTTTCCAGAAGACCACAACATTGTTGATGCGCTCTGCGGGGCACTATTTATTAGATGCGAATAAACTCTCGGCCGTAACGACTGACAATGCTGCTAACATTGCAGCCGCCATCAGGGCCCTGAATTGGCTGTGGCTCAGCTGTTTTGGCCACAACCTCAATCTGCCGGTGACAAACGCATTGCTGGACCAGAGGCAACGGACAGAGCGGGCCCTCACAGTCTGCTGTGCCGTTACCGCCGTGCCGTTCAAATTTGAGGCCGGTATAAAGGTGTCAAAAAAAAATGGATACCGCCCAACCCTAGTAGTAATAACCTGCTGGCTATGTGCTGCTCTAAAGAGCGTGGTAATATGTTGTAAGTGTATTTGGTAAGGCAGTAAAGGGTGAAGATTTGCCTTTGCATACCTCGCAAATCAGTGGTGAATGTCCTGCAGCAAGCAGCTTTGTTGTTTGGTTCCACTGCACTATGTGTGTGCATGTGTGTGTGCGTGTGCGTTTGTTGACAACAGTACCACGGTTTTCAACTCACTGGGGAGTTTTGGTCTTTTACATTGTTTCTATAATAACAATCCTATGTTCTGAAATACAAAGGATTGCTTATGTTTTGTAGGAAATATTGGGTGTGATCTTGTCAGGGCGAAGGCATGCTCTCTGTGCGTGCCTGCATTGTTGCGCCATCCAAAGAGGTGTGTGACTTCCTCTTGTAGGTGTGGCTGTGGTATGGGATTGACAAGGAAGTTATGTCTGGTATTTATGGCTTTTTGCATGTTGTATTGTGATCCCAAGGACAGGGCATAGTTTGCTTTGAGACACCTCTCCAAGGCTTTAACCCTGGCTCTATGGCATACTCTTAATACAGTCATGAAGATGTTACTCAAGGGACTATACTTAATTGTCTGTTTCTATTGCCACGGGTGCACGGTTCTCTTAAGCTTCCCTTCTATAGTAATATCATGCCCTTTGCACAAGTGCCTTGATGCTAAGCTAAGGCTACAACACTGAGTTCCCAAGCTTAGTGCCGAGTGATCCCTCATGAATCGGTCAGTGCGAGAGAAGGCTGCCTCTTAACACCTGGAAGTAGTACCAGGGGGTCGTATCCATGGTTCTCCAGCCAACAAATAATCTGTGATTGTGAATCATGTAGTGGAGGAATCTGTTGCTAGGCAGAGGGCCAGTGAAGCTGAGCAGCCTTTGAAACTCCTGTCGGAAAATCTATCAGAACCAACTGTTTCAGAACCCCCCCCCCCTCCTGCTCCTACCCACCCACCCTTGTCCTCCTAACCCTCACAGCTATCAGATCGGTTTTCACATACTTGTGTGTTTCCTTCAACTGACCACTGTCTTTCTTTGTGACATGACAAGCGGTCGCATTGTGCTGTTCAGTGTTCACACATTCTCATAGATTTTTGTGGGTATTCACCAGACTCAAAGCTCAATGCACAATGAATTTGGGTGTTCTGACCAGCTACTCTCCTGTATGACATACTGTACTGATCGTATAACACTTTAATTAAGCAAGTTTCGTGTTGGCCTACTTCAGTTTTGACTGTCAAATGTACTAACCTATACCTATATTGTGTCCAGAGGTGTTGAAGCACTGTCCTTTAACCCCCCCCACTATGAGGTCTCCCTCAGATAGTGTGTCAGGGGACAGGAGCACCACTGTATGTGGGGGGGGGGGATGGTGGAGATGGTAGTGTGAGGGGGGGAGAGACTGCTGACTCCGGCTGCACAGTCCAGCTCTCTAAATTCACCGAAAATACTTCCATCTCTCTGGTCTCCTCCCTGAAGCACTCAACAAGGCCCATGTCCTCCGCTCCCACTTTCTCTCAGTGTTAAACTCCTATTGTTCTGCCCTTCGTACCCTACATCGTTTTGAGTGCGACCGTATAGTTTTCTCTCATGATAAAACCAGCATTGGTCTAAGAAGCTGTCCAAATATAACAGGGTTCCGCACAGACTTCCGTGGTGGAAATAATAAATAATAATATGTGAAGCAGAAAGCGCTTCATAAAAAGAAGCTATTCAGCATTTGGTCCCGGATCCTGCTGACTGGGCTATGCTGTGATGTAAAGTGATCAGTCATTGTATTGGTCCAGTTCTCTGCCCGACTCTTGGTCTAGTAGTTACTACTAGTGTATTGGAATTAGCCTATGTCTATACATTACAACAAGAATGTGGCAATGCCATCAAGTGAATGCTAACTATTTCAAAAGCTCTACCGCCAAACATCATAGCATACTGACCTAATAAGGTGTGAAAGTAATGTCGGCCTACACAGTCTTACATTCTGCAAGTAGTCCAGTATGTTCAAATGTTTTATAGTTCTAACTCTTGAAACATAGCCTAGGTCATGTATCATTCTCATGTCTTAGTTTGGAAAGCTCTCCAATATGTTATACCTGTTAAATTGGTCTTGAGTTGGGGCTTGTCAAAAGGCAATGAATGTTTCAACAATGTAAGAGAAACATTGTGTCCTCAGGATTGTTGCTGCTACATTCTATGATCACATGTTCATTTTCACTCAGAAGATTGTTCACACCCTCTTTTTTAATTTCAAACTTTCTTGGCAGAAACAAAACAAAAAGATTAGTGGTTTAGGATAACGTTTTTCTTGTTGCTGAAGTTTCTATTTTAAGCTTTCGACTGTGGTCTTGACATATAATGCCTTGAGGCAAGGAGGAGGGGGTCCACAGGAATAAGGAGCATTGAGGCCACACTCCTGCAGAGGTGGAGGAGTGTTGCACAACCTCTCACCAGAGCTCTGCACTCTGGAACACACACTTGCCCTGTGTTTTTAGGCTTGATGAAATGGCCACACATTTGGACGACGTGAAATTAGATCTTTTTTTTCAATTAGTCTTTTTTTTTCCATTACCAATGGTACAGATATGGTTTAGACCGTTGGTAGACTGCACACAATGATATTAATGTGAAGGATGATATGACCAAATCAGCCTATGATGTATAAAATGTTATAAAGTGGGCTCCTTTCAGACAAGTTCTATTGTGAAATGCTGAAATCTGTTGATAATGCATATCGCAATGACAATGTGCCTAACTGTACAATTTACCACAGTACATTTAGCAGTAGATGTAGCCTACTGCTTTTCTATTAGGTGGGAACCTTTCCCATTCTGAAGATGATTCACAATGTCTTCACTGACAGCATGCAAGCAAAATCTGTCCATGTCTTGGGATTGCCTTTGAAGAAAACTTGCGATGTTGACTCAAGTGAGGAACTATTGAACTGTGTTACTGTTCGACACCAGCTGGTGGGACTTAGGAGAGAATAATGACATGGATGGTAGAATTACAGATGTCAGTCTCTTGACTTGCTTTTGTGTCTGTGAATTCCTCCCATATGTCCATGCCACAGATTACTGCTATTATGCCTATTTCTTTATCCATTCTGTACCTCCTCTTCTAAAACATTTTCAGAGACTGAAACATTCTTCTTTTTACAGAAGATATTAGAATAGTGGTTTTAACAAACAGTATTTAGAGAGGATTGCCTGAAATAGATTTTTTGATAGCTGTTATTGGAGGTTTTTATGGGATTATGACTTTTTCTCTAATACTGTTTGAAGGGATGGAAATAAACAAAGCAGTCTGAAGTACTTACTCATACATTTTTATTGCGGAAGCAGAATTATGAATCGAATGTACCCTATATAATTATGAACATAAATTCAGTTTGGCAGGGCGTGTTGTGTAATGGCATTCTAGATGGTGTAGTTTTTAGTGATCAGTCCATGAAAAGCTTCATTGTACGTCTCGTCACTGTTTGGCTTGACTGCCGTGACGGCAGGAGATTGGATGCCATCATTTCAAAAGGATAAGTAGATGTAGGTGTTTTTTGATGTCTTGGAATCTTAAACGTGGTGTGTTTTGCTGTTGGCTGAAAGCATCCATGTGAAGTGCTTCAACACCAGTCAGCCTAGTGATTGTGTGTTGATTGGTGTGCGTGTAAATACAGTATGCGCAACGTTCTCTTCAGTTCAGAAGTAATGTTGAACATTCTCACCTCTTGGGTTCCTTGCCACAGTCATGGCACCAATGCAGAGTAAAAACCACCCCATGATGCAGAGCAATGCCTTATTTACGACCGCTCTGGCAGAGATGCTTGGAAATTACGCCGGTGTTAAATGTTAATTTCATTTTTCTGTCAGTAATTCCACTAATGTAGACCAGATGCGTCCTGTTGACTGTGCATTTGTAAATTGACTTGAGTTTATTTATTTACTTCTAATGCTCCACATAGCTTGACTGTGCAGAGTAGATATGGTGGCTACCTTTTTTATGGGTTCTCTTTGTTACTAGTTGGCCTTGGTTGTTTGTTATCTGTTTGTATGTTGGATACCTCATTGTAGGCCAAGATGTCTCCCATACGTACGTTTTGCTGAATGAATTAAGTAC
>NC_139671.1:10898582-10903582 GCF_951799395.1 Argentina silus
GTGTTTGATAGAGAAAACAAAGGCTGTTCAACTCAAACCTTATTAGCTTACTCTGCTGGACGATTTGGAAAATGCTCTCAAAGCAAGACCCCTCTACTGGAGGCAGTAAGTTTTGCTCTAAACATGTAATCGGAGATATGGCAAACTGTATTCCTCTGGTTTGCATTTAGAGGCTCTCCATGCTGCGTGTGCTCTGTGCTTCTCTCTTTTGACGCACAAAATGAATTCTTCAGTCTGGTGGTATGATTGCAAAACTTTCCATTTCCTTGTATTGCAAAAGACAAAAAGAAAGCGTTGACTGATGGTTTTAGTGCCTGGTCTGAAAGCAAATGTATACCAGCCTTTAATTGTGTTGTTGTTTGAATGTGTCCTACTCAACGTCCTACTGCGTGACTCAATGTGATGAAGCATACAAATGTGACATGGTCGGACATACATCATCCTGTGTCATCCAACCCTCTTTGTTTAAAGAGTAGGGCCTAGAGTTTTTCCCCCACGCAGGCCACGTGGTCAGGAAACACCGCGGGCCTAGTAGAGAGGGTAGCTCAGGTCTCATTTTTCCGAGACAGGCAGGCTGCTGCTGCTGGCTCCCTGTTCCTGACAGTAGCTCCGTAGCTCCTCCCCCTGTTATCAGCTCTGGAGGGATGGTTTATGAAGCAGATTTACGGTTCCTCAGTTATGACATTACACATGCTCATGGCTCAGATAAGACAGCGTCTACTTGCCATGTCATCTCTTTGGCACAAAAGGCTTACTGTTCCTCTCCCAAGCCCGCTCTCGTACTCCCGCCTTATCAGCGGATCATACTCTGTGTTTAATATTGTTAGAGATGGCTCTGGCTTTCATTTGGGCCTGACGTCCATCTCGGATGGATTGGATTACCATCAAGGGACCTCTAACGTTGAGGAAAGCCAGGATGCTCCTTTTGCGCTAGCTATCCACGTTGAATTGATCTGCAGGTTTTCACAGAGGCCGTACTTTAGTAGCCAGGCAGAGAGAAAGGGTTTGCTGCTACTGTCACAGTGTTTTTGAATGGCATATCCGAAGCCTCCCACGAGAGGAAGTTTTGAAAGAATGCGGTTAGAAATAAGAATGTGGGCATGTGTCAAAGACATCCGTCATGCTTCTTCTGGTGCTGCTACTCATGAAAATCCCACTCCTCCTCATCCTCTCGTCTGTGTATCTACAGCTAGAGTTCACGGGGGCTAGAGTTCCTCTATGGCTCTGAGAGGGTCAGTAGCACGGTGTGTGGCCTTGCCCTGTTGCTCCGTGCTCTGCACTCGTGGATCAGAAACAAAGCAGCGTTCTCTGTGCCTCAAAGTCCTTTTCTGTACAACTGGAATTGACTTGAGGCTTAACTGATGATTGTGTACAGATTGCTGCAATACTGGGAACTTCTGTTTGAGTCTGTTCTGTCCTCAGTAAGAGAATGTTGATGTGTAAGACCTTTGCTTCCTCAATAGTCAGAGGTGGTTTCCTGCCTTTCCTACTCTTTTATTAAGGGGCTTTTGGGGAGCGGAGGGGAGGGGTTGTGAAATGAATGCCTTGGATTTCTGAAATATTGTTTTGAAAGCTCCCACTGTAATGAAACAGTATTATTTGCAGAGTCACTGTGTCACTTCAACAAGCATTAACATCATTTTATAACAGACCTGTGTGTGTGTGTGTGTGTGCGTGTGCGTGTGCGTGTGTGCATGCATGTGTGTTACACTGTGCATCCTAAGCCTAACCCCTTTTTTTGTGTGTGTGTTTGTTCCAGAGGATGCTCAAGCTGTGGGTGGGGTGCTGCCACCACTGAGGCTTCAGTGTGCTGACCGAAGCGAGCAGTCCTGACCTGGCAATACACGAATGGCCCAGGGAAGCCACCAGATTGATATTCAGGTTTTGCACGACCTGCGCCAGAAGTTCCCCGAAGTTCCAGAGAGTGTTGTGTCCCAGTGTGTTCTGCAGGTATGTGGTAGATCTGCTCCTTTCTGAACATACGCAATCATAATGTGATATCCTTTCTATTGGAGTGTTTGACTGCCTCTTAGGCCAGATTCTGATGAGGTCCCATCTGTCTCATCTCTCTCTCTTCGTCAGAACAACAACAATTTGGACGCCTGCTGCGAGTACCTTTCTCACGTGAGCCCGGCCTACCTGTACAGTGAAGGAGAAAGCCTCAGCCTCACAGACGACCCCAGCTTCATCAGGCTCCGGAATCACATGACCCAGCTGAACCTGGGCCTGCAGTCTCAGAATGTGCAGCTGCGGGGCGGCCTGAGGATGAACGGCAGCAGGACCCTGTCCCACAGCCTGAGCGACGGGCCCCTCCAGCCGCCCAAGAGTGACTTCTTCCAGCAGGAGCCCCAGTCAGCCCCCGTGCAGGTCCCATCCAGCCTCAATGTGTTTGGTGTGATGGAGCCCACGCGCAAGCCCCAGCCGCCCCAGCACCTAGGACTCTACCTGGGGGGCAAAGGACCGTCCATGGGCCCCCAGCAGACACCCCGCTTCAACCCCATCACTGTCACCTTGGCCCCCAACAACATGACAGGTCGAAACACCCCCACCTCTTTGCACATACACGGCGGGCCCCAGCCCGGCCTGGGCAGTCCACAGGGTAACTCTATCTACATCAGGCCTTACGTCACCCAGGCCGGTACGACCCGGCAGGCACAGCAGCAGCTCCAGCAGCAGCTTCAGCAGCAGGCGGGCAGGGCCCAGTACAGTCCCACCAACCCGCCCCAGCAACAGATCTACCAGATCTCCCACCCCTCCTCACTGCCTGGCTCCCTACATACCTCACAGCACCAGTCACAGGGCCACCAGACCTCCCATGTCTACATGCCCATCAGCTCCCCCACCAACCCCCAGGCCCCCTCCTCCATCCTCCACGCCCCCTCTGGAGGACAGGCCTCCTCCTCTGGTGCCTCCTCCTCTGGCATGCCCGCCTCCATGTCCACCTTCAGCCAGTACAACATTCAGAACATCTCCACCGGCCCGCGCAAGAACCAGATAGAGATCAAACTTGAATCTCCCCAGAGGAGCAACTCCACCACCACCACGGCCGTGCTGCGCACCAGTAGTGGCCCCCGCTCTTCCTCCTCCTCCACCTCCTCCTCCTGCCCCTCCTCCTCTTCCTCTGTAGGGGCAGTCCCCGGCTCCACCACCACCACCACCAACCCTCTGTCCATCGGAGGGCCGGGCCTGAGCCGCAGCCAGCCCACTGTTTACATCTCTGCCAGCCCGCCTAACGCTGCTGCTACCACCCCCTCTGACGAGGCCGTCATGGCCTCCTCTGGATCCCGCTCGCAGCCCAAGTTTTACATTTCTGCTAATGCCTCCAGTGACGATGGCGGGGGCAGAAACCCGCCAACCGTCTATATCTCGTCCAACCCTCCTATGCAGGGGTCCTCGGGGGCCCGGAACATGGGGGGCCAGGTGAGCATGGGCCCCGCCTATATCCACCACCACCCTCCCAAATCTCGCCCCTCGATGGCAGGGGGAGGCACGGCCACCTCGCCCCGCGTGGTGGTCACCCAGCCCAACACCAAATACACTTTCAAAATCACAGTGTCCCCCAACAAGCCCCCGGCGGTGTCCCCCGGCGTAGTGTCCCCCACCTTCGAGCCCACCAACCTCCTCAGCCTCCCCTCGGACCATCACTTTGTGGAGCCGGACCCCCTTCATCTCTCCGACCCTCTGTCTGCACACAGGGAGAGGACCAGCGAGCCGCGCAGACAAAGCATGGGCTCTGACGACGCAGCCTACACACAAGGTGAGGTGACCACCGCTGCCAGACCCCCCCCCCCCCCCCCCCCATCTGTTTGCTGCTTTGTTGACTAGCGCTTCCATGCTCTCAGTTCATAAAAACATCCATCTGGAGAAAGTGAGCTTGTTCTCGTTTTTTACCTTGAGTTACAGTAGGCCTCAAGTCACATGAAGAATACGTTGCGCAACGAAAAGTCAAGTGACAAAAGGACTACGTGATCCACTTGCAAAGTAGAACGGTTACAAGCAGGCTGCAGAAACTTTCAGGAGACTTGCCCTTGTAACAATTAGGCATAGTATACATTTTTGTCCCACCAGTAGTAAATGCTTTTTCCACTGCATTCTGCCAAGAAAGTCATTTTACTATTGAATACGCTTCATGCCTGTTTTTAACTTGGATTTAAATTTTGACGCTAATGCATTTTTATATCCAAATTGTGTATAACTTGTTCTCATTAAAATGCTCTTTGCCTTTAAAACACTGTTTCATCTACCCTCCTCTGAGGGAGAGATCAAAGTAAAGGTGACTCGTTTTAGGGAGGGTGTGATCTGAGCATGAGTCTGCTGCATTAATGCTGTGTTTGCACTGACAGCCCTTAGACTGCAGTTAGTGTGAGTCAAACATGTTGGAGCGGAGCGTTTCCTTTTTTGGACTTTTGACTGGATTACGCGTGAGTCACTGGCTGTGGCCCTCGCGCTGCAGTGACTGACTGACTACTGTGTGGGGCTTCTCCTCTGTCCTGCCCTCTCCTCTGTCCTGCCCTCTCCTCTGTCCTGCCCTCTCCTCTGTCGTGGCCTCTCCTCTCCTCTCCTCTCCTCTCCCCTGGCCTGGCCTGCTGCTGGCCCTTATCTCTCACTGCAGCCGTGCATTCCTCTGACTCTCACATGACGGCCAGGCCGGGGGGGTCCTGGAAATACACAACACTCACTCGTGGCGAGGGGGTATTATTTTTTCGCGTTGAGGTTTTGTCTGGCTGTTTACAGTTCTTGAGGAGCAAGGGTTATGGAATGTAGAATGGAACGGAATGATATTGCTTTAAAGCAAAATGAGCACATTTTCACATTGTTTAATTCTATTTATAAGGTGCTATAAAAGCATTTGTAAGACAATAGAGTAAGACAATGAGAAATGCAACACAAGATCAATCTGGCTTCCCCCAATCCTCTCACTTCAGCAGGCCAACTGTACATAAAGTACCACCTCCATAAATAACCAATGAAGGGGAAACGCTGTGGTGTAATTAGGTCAA
>NC_139671.1:10906082-11003582 GCF_951799395.1 Argentina silus
TCCGTTGGTAAGTTTAGAAAAGGCTGCATGGTCGCCTCTGGACAACCTGACCTTCCTCTGGTCCCAATTTCCCTATCTTTCATTTCTTGTTTTTGCCGACCTTTAATATCAAAGTTCAAACCTGTCAGAAAGGAACATTTATTGGTGTTATTCAATTCTAATTAGACCAATCAGGTGTGTATTTCTACCCGGGAAACATCTGGCTTTGATAAAACTGTTTTCATCTCATCATGTTTCCATCATTACCTCTCATCTTTAATGTTTTCATTCAAGTTCCGCCTAACCTGGCATTCTTAGTTTTCATGTATCATTTATCTGCTGTAATTTCTCACCCCTGCACTGTCATCTTTGTTTTCCTACCATTCCTCTCCTCTCCTCCATTCCTTCCTTCCTTCCTTCCTTCCCTCCCTCTATCCTCTGTTCGGGACCTGTCAGAGCCAGAGGGTCTGGGGACAGACAGGAGACGATGCAAAATTAATGTTACCTCCAAGCTAACGATGGAGCCCTCTCCTGCCACTCCCCCTGCTCTCCCCCTGGGTTGGTAGCTCTGTCTGTCTCTGTCCCTCTATCTGTCTGCCCCTCTGTCTGTCTGTCTGCCCCTCTGTCTGTCTGTCTGCCCCTCTGTCTGTCTGTCTGCCCCTCTGTATGTCTCTGTCCCTCTGTCTCTATCCCTCTGTCTCTGTCCCTCTATCTGTCTGCCCCTCTGTCTGTCTGTCTGCCCCTCTGTCTGTCTGTCTGCCCCTCTGTATGTCTCTGTCCCTCTGTCTCTATCCCTCTGTCTCTGTCCCTCTATCTGTCTGCCCCTCTGTCTGTCTGTCTGCCCCTCTGTCTGTCTGTCTGCCCCTCTGTCTGTCTGTCTGCCCCTCTGTATGTCTCTGTCCCTCTGTCTCTATCCCTCTGTCTCTATCCCTCTGTCTCTGTCCCTCTGTCTGTCTGCCCCTCTGTCTGTCTCTGTCCCTCTGTCTCTATCCCTCTGTCTCTATCCCTCTGTCTCTGTCCCTCTGTCTGTCTGTCTGTCTGTCTATCTCTGTCCCTCACTCCCGGGTCAGTCCTGCCCATCAACCCTGCACACCTTTTCTTTGGAAACTTGCCAACAAGTCACCTTCAGATAAATGTGTGCACTTTTTCACCATTGAACATGCTGCAGTTGTTGATGCATTGTGACTTAGCAAGCATCATTGACCACTAACAGATAATCATAATCTGCCTTCTGCGTCATAATCTATCTTCTTCTCTGCAAAACAAACCCTGGAGGGTGAAAATAACCGCTATTTCATTCACCAACAATCAACAACTGGCAGCTAAATCTCACAAATAGTTTTATTGCAGAGAGCAAACCCAACACTCTGCATATGAAGATGAAGCCCTAATATTCAAGGGTATAATTTCAAGGAACATTGCTTGACAGTCTGACCCCACTGTGATTTATGTTAATTGCCTACAGCTGAGTGTGTTTGTGAGTGGGGGTGGATTTTGTGTCTGTGTCTGTGTGTGTGTGTGTGTGTGTGTGTGTGTGTGTTTCTGGGGTGGTGTGTGTGCGTGCGTATTTCTCTAATCTTTCTGGTGACAGTCTCTTCTCCCTCTCTCTCTCCCTCCAGAGTCGAGCAGTAAGAGTGGTTTAAAGACTGTAGCAGACCAGGAGGAGGACGAGGGAACGCAGTGGAGCTGCACAGCCTGCACCTTCCTCAACCACCCTGCCCTCAACCGCTGTGAACAGTGCGACTTCCCACGGCACTTCTGAGCCACAGACGCCGAGACACACACACACACACACACACACACACACACCCCTTCCACTTTTCTATGAGAATCAAAAACAAGATTAGAAAGGAACTGTCTTTTTTTTTTTCTTTTTTTTTTTTCTAATGGTAAGAAAATGTATAGGGGTCTGTTGTTTTTGAATTCGGCCTGTTTTTCTTTTGTCATCAAGGTTTTGTAGAATGCTGTCCACTGAAGGCTTGACTGGATAGTGTTTACAGGTTGTGTGACTTAGGCCAGCAGAGTTGGATGATACCTCACCTTGGAGACTCTGCCTGCGTGGGGTCACCCCCCCCCCCCCCCCCCCCTCTCCTGCTCAACAGGCAACTTTACCCCTGGGGCATGCCTCGCTGCTTCCATATACAGTATTATCAGAGTGTTGTCCTGCAGTGTAGTGGCACACACACACACACACACACACACACACACACACACACACACTACAGTACAGACACACACATATACACAAACACAATGTACACACACACACGCACACAACTTACACACACAAAAGCCAACGTGGGTGCCAATGTGCCTTTGCTGATTTTTTTTTTTTGGGATTTTTTTTTTTCTGTGGCGGCATAATCAGGAATGGGAACTTTGGTCAGCCGTCACTTTACACCTGAAGGGAAAACTAACAGACTACTTTTGGACTATTTGTTTGGTCGCTGTTTCTTGAGGATGACGGGGAAACTAGCAGTTTTACTGCCAACAAAACTTGTCTCTCGCCCTCCCCTGTATTGTCTCTTACCAATCAGCGTCTCTTCAATCTACACAGTCAAGAGAATGGAAACTAAATTGCATGCTTTGTGTGTACAGTACATGGAGGGAGGAAATACCCTTGAGCTTTTTACTGTACATAATTTTAGAATGTGCCTTAACTGCCTTCTTCCTCACACTATGAATCACTTGTATTTTCTGTAAGTATAGCTTTATAGACTTTATTAACTTTGTTTTTGTCTTTTGTCGTTTCTTTTTCCTTCAAAAAATTAGCACGGTGTCCCTTTTTAAGCTTTTTACTTGATTTCTGTGAGATTTTAAGCATTGTGGAAAAAAAGAGGAGCAGTAGTATGAAATGATGCAGTCATGAAGCTTTGTCTGCTCAGTCTGCTCATGGCTTATGTAAATGCTGAGTTTCCCGTGTACGATCTGCAGACGCAGCAAAGTTACAAGATGGAGGGGTTCTTTTTGATGCCAGAAATCTTGGACTGGTGAAAAGAGCTCCAAAGCAAATGACCAACTGCCATCTTATCTGACAACTGGAATGTAGGTTTAATATTTGGGGACTTCTACACCTCAGTGCCAACAAGTGACGCATGAATTTTACGGTTCATCCCAAAAACTTACATCAAAACAGAAGCATGAGTCGGATGGAAGACTGACTTTGGGGATTGTATTAAGGTGTCCATGTACAGCTTGGTGGAAGGCGACTGTCTCCTGAGGGCTTTCAGAATTGGAGTATTTGCTATGCAGTATAAATTAGTTTTTTTTCTAGAGTGTTCCAAGGATCAGGATTCATATGTGTTAAGTATTCCTGTTTCAAATCATCAGATATTTATATAGGTTATATGCCTTTTCTCATCCTGGGCAGAATTTTAGATGATCTCCTCTTAAGCAAAGACAAGACAAACAGGATAGTGCCGTCATTATATTTCTAATAAGGTGAGGCAAAATGGTGACTGTCCTCTTTGTAGAATCTTATTTTCATTTGGTTGAATTTGTCCTGTGAAGCTTCTGTTTGATGAGGATGGTTTTAAAGTTTACCATTGTAATGATTTTACCTTAATTGTGGAATTGTTATTTTGTGAAGTTTTTCACGTTGTGATATGCTGCCTCACATTACTGCCTTAGAATGGTATTTGTATTGATAATCTATGCAGTCACAAATCAAGATGTCATTTTTTAAACCAAAGCTTAGTATTGTTAAAATCCAATCAGGTAGATGCTAAATTCTTAGTTGTCTCTTAAGCACTTATGTCATACTTTTCTTGTAAAAAAAAATATCCCAAAGAAACCAGTTTTCTGCTTTATCTGCAGCTCTGTGTGAAGAGTCGGTTCATACATGTTTTATTCATTAAAAAAAACTAATTTGGATATCTAAAGTGTTTTTGATTTTAGCTGGGAAAACTGTCTTTGTAACAGATAAGTTATTTGTAAAAATAAAAAAAAATCTATTCTGAATTTCTTACTTTGAATAATGTTGTATTCTTTTTTGATCATGTTGGAATTCGATGTTGTTGGCTTGGAATGTCTGCGGCTTGCTTTTAAACCCTCCAGTAGATGGCAGTAGAGACCTACTTAATGGTAATTGGTTTGAAAACTTCAGGAAGCTTGATATTGATTGACAGGAAAGTAGTGAAAGAGGTTAGGTTTGTCTAACATTTATATATGTACACAACAAACGTATAAATGAATGAGTAACACACTGTGACACATTAAAAGATTCATGTTTAATATGAATAATTCAAAGATTAAAGGGCCTCTATTATTCTGCATTATCAAATACAGGTAGATATAAATTTTCTCTTATATCTTACCTCATTTTGAGGCTACATGATAAAACAACACATGCTGCTTTGATATCTTAAAGCCAATGCTAAATACTCAGTGAAATAGCATTACGAGAGAGTAGTGCATTGCACTTGTACACATTAGAGAGACTGCTACATTTTCAAGGTTTTTCCTTTTGTCTGCTGATGAGCTACTGTGTTTAATGCTTATAGAGAAAAGATGAAAGGCTGTGCTCACTCGAAGGGCATTTTATCTCTGAACCTCTGGATCAGAGGAATCAGCTTTGACATCTCAAGGATGTCTGGGTACCTACTCATCACGTGATCTACAATGTTCTGGGGAAATAGTGTGCTGAGCTGACCCTTCACACTCCTCTTCTGCTCACTGCTAGAGGTGTTACCCCCGCTGGTCATCCCCACATCAGAGTGCCCCTGCCTCCAGCTGTACTCTGGGAGGCTATGACTCTGTCTGTGTGGGACTGGATGCTGGTAGTACTGCTGCTCTGACAAATGGACAGGGCTAGGGCTATGGCTATGGCTATGGCTATGACTATGACTATGGCTATCTCTGAACAGCTGAATCCCATAGGAGCTCCCTGACTGGGGTTGGAGATGCTGGTGGCCATACATGCACTGGCTGCATACTGAGCGCTCACAGGTTGGTAAGTGGTCACAGCTACACTGTGGCAGTCTTTGAGGGGCATAATGGCCCCCTGACGATGGCCTCCCCAGACTGAACCTCTGTGTGTTGCTGCCGTGGCTACTGTACGTGCTGGAGGGGTAGAATTCCCCACTGCCCTGACTGCAGCCTGCCACCCCGCTGCTGTAGGTGTAGGACACCCCCGTTGTGTTGTTGGCCATGTCCTGGATGTATAGTCTGGACATGGAGATGTCCATAGACCCAAAAGCTTCATCAATGTCTGGGCTTGGGCAGAGGTGGAGGCTGGACTCTCTTTGACTGGTGAACTGCTCACTAGGTGAAGCCCTGTGGGAAAGGTCCTCTTTTCTTGGAAGAGGCGGTGTGGGGGGATATCTGTAGAGATGAGTAGTGTGTTCTGGCTCATGGTAGGGGCCTGTGTAGGTGTGTGTCTCCTGGTGCGGTGTTTGGGCTGGGAGGAGAGGTGGCTGCTCTCTGTCTGCAGCAGGTTTGTTCTTCGCTCTCAGCTCATCTGCCACTGATAGTTGTGATTGGTTGGAGCGCTCTGGGTGGTAGAACTTGCACTTCACTCCGTAAGTACACTTCTTTCCTGGAAGAAACAAATAAGGGATATTTATGGGCTTTTAAAAACATGTCTCACAGATGTAACACTGTATCTCTAAGACACTGTCAACAAGGATGTGCGTTTGTCTGAGTGCACTGTAACCCTTCACCCCCCCCTTCTCTAGTAGTGTAAACACACTTAGCAAGGCAAACAAATTAGGTCTCTTCTCCTGCCTGTTTTTGTTCACTAGGTACAAGGCGAGTGCTATGAGGGCCCTTTGTACTCCTCAGTAGTAATTCCAGGCCGGCTGTTTGCTCCATTAGTTGTATTACCCTGGGTGTTGATAAAAAGGGCTTTTGTTTGTGAGTGGTTCACTGACAAAACTGTAGCCTTGGAGTGGAACCGCGCTCTATGTGCCAACAGAGGACTGACAGGCAGCCAAAAGAAATCACAACTGACTGACCCTACTGCTAATAATCACAAACCGCAAATCCCACTCAGCTGACTGACTCACATTGGATGGGTTACATTTCAAATTCTCAGGTGAATACATTACAAGGAAGCCTAAAACATGACTAGAATTGATATTGTGTAGGGTGAAATATCCACCTACCATATGGGCAATGCTGCTGTTTGCTTTCAGGGCCCCATGGCTTTTTTCTCAGGAAGTTGTCAATTGTTGGGCCATTCCTTCCCAATGGATCGTCTGGAGGCATGAACCTGAAAGGTAAAGTAAAATGAAAATAAGACCTTAATTGCAGCTTAATTACAAGTATACAATCAGGGGTCAAATATGGATTTTGCAGAGGGTTGGAAGGTCCTCCAGTAAATATCATGTATCCTTTACGCTGTGTGCATACTAGGATCAGTGTTGGGACTTACTTATCATTGGCGAAGGTGTACATCAGTAACCTCTCCTCGATGAACTTCTTCCACTGTGGCTTCTCAATCTGGAGATCACGATAGTTGTCGTTGGATACGATGATGCCATCTGAGTCAAAGGCCAGTTTGATGATGTAGCGGTCATCATAGCACACCACCCGCTTCCCATTTACACAGCGTGACGGTGTAAACACCAGGATCTTCCTCTTCTCCAGCTCAAGGAGGATATGTTGATCTGTATGTACACACAAGAGAGTTCAGATTTTCATAGAGGTTCATTTCATGTCAGCCATGAAGAACATGTGTCAACATTTCAAAGTCATAAAAGATGAAACCCAGGACATGAAAGGGATCAACATGCTCTCTGGTGACCTGCAGCTCCACAGTGCCACCTAGCCCTTGTCAGACAGTATAGCAAGTGTCCTACCTGTGATAGGGGCTTCAGGACGGGGCTGCTCCTTCCTCCACAGGGGCACAAACACAGTGATGTCATGGAGACCCCTCTCCCAGAACCACCTCACTGCCAGCTGCAACCCGCGACACGAAAACACTTGCTTGTTTCCATGGCTGCAAAGACAGGGCCAGAGAAAACATTTAGCTTCCCTTTTCTCCTCTAGATGGCCACATCTCTCTGACCCTCCTTTTCAGGAAGACAGCTGTGACTCACCTACTCAAACTCATGTGAACTCAGGTTTTGCAGAACCACAGTAAAATAGACTTTCATGTTCTGTAATTTCAGAAACCAGTCTCCAGGGAAAACAGTCACCCCAAATGAATGTCAACTTCAATAACAGGAATTATATCTGACGTTCTTCATCAACACTACTGAGCTCAGCACTCTGGTTCACTCTAGAATAGTTGTAAGAGAGTGACAGAATATTACTTGCATGTAGGGTTGTAACACACACTGTATCCTGTGTGATAGTAGTGCAGTATATAACTACTGTATCAGTATCTGGTAGAAGGCTGCCCTAAGGTACAGGATCAGTTTCTGTAATCCTAAATATTTATATAACTATAAAAGTGAAATGCAAAACTGACCTTAGATCTGTGTCTAAGGGTCAATTCATCCTACTCTGTCTGTCTCTGGTAGTGGCTCTGGTAGTGGCAGTGGTAAATAGAACGGGGTTCCCCTGCAAACAGCTAGCAGGAAGTGGTAGGCAGTTTGCATAGAACGATAAAAGATAAAACCTCTGTGTTGCAAAGCCACTGGAGCACAGAGTGGAACCTACCAACAATAGTACAACAATGAACGTACATAGAATACACAAATATTAATATAAAGAAGTGTATTTGCTTAGAAAATTCAAGTGTTTTCCCAGAATGAGGCCTCTAAGAACAAGGAAATTTGGGACTTGAGTAAGCGTAATCAAAGTGTGCTTTGTAAAACTGCACATCACTGAGACTGAATGCCCAGGGGTTGAGTGGAAACGAGGAGTAGAAACCAAGAATACTCAACAACAGCACACACAGCCATTGCTCTCATGTTATCGATGGTGGAAAAACAACATCTGAGTCATGAGAATTCAACTCCTCCTTTTATTCCTTTGTTGCAGCTACAGTGCCTCACCTACTTTGAATATTCCACCTGTTGATTCATTTAGAGTGGTGTTTTGTACTGTAGCATGTCTCACTGTTGGCCTACTTTAATGCTATCTAATCTGAAGCCAGGGCCAGGGTCACACCTTCCTACCCCACTGGCACCCTGCCTGTCACCACAGGTTCTTCTGAAATTCACCACAGAAACAAAGAGAGACACCCACCCTTTCACTTCCCACTCCTGCTAGGAGGAAGTGCGGCATGAACTAACCTGTCAAGTGAAACTGATATCAGGTGAGTTTACTGGAAGGCAATAAGAAGACTTGCCAAGCATAGGGAGAACCTGATCTTCACTGGAAATTAATTTACTACTTTCTTTAATTTACTATTTTCTCAGTATGAGCCTTTTTCAATACTTCAGTAGGTCATGTTCAGTACATAACAAAACAGATACTCAGTGTAACTGATTAAAAAAACATTCCTGATATTGTTTTTTCATTAGTACTAGCATTGACACCAGAATTATGTATTCTTCCAACCCTCTGTATTCATTACATTTTATAATTTATTACGTTTTCTACATTGGGTCCACTCACCTCATGGCCACATTGCTCCCATCGATGACCACTGGTTTGAAGCCTCCGGTAGGGTCCTTGTCCGAGGCATTGCTGGGCCGTGGGGGCTGGCTGGGGCTTGGCTGCGGGGGACTGCAGCCTCTGGGGACCAGCTGTGGGCTGGAGTGGGCAGAGCGGCTGGCTGTGGGACTGGAGGTGGAACTGCTGCTGTGGCAGGTCTTGATCAGCTCCTCCAAGATGTCGTTGGTCTGGGCGTCGTGGCGCAGGCTCTCCAGCACACGTAGAATGTCACTGTGGGAGTAGCCCAGCTTGAGGAAGCGCTCCACTCTGCCATTCTGGTGGTCCATGCTGGCGGTATAGGCTCACTGCTGGCTCTGGCTCAGTCTCTCTGGGTCTGGGTCTGACTACTGTAGGTGTTCCTCCTCCCAGGTTCTCTCAGGACTGTCTGTGTGGGGGATCCTCCTCACCTCCTTTTTCTATCTCATCATGGTCGCCACAGCAACAGTGTCAGTTTTGGAAGAATTGACAGGTGCAAAAGGGGGCGGGAGAGGCATCCTCTGACACTGTAAACACAGGAAGCCCGTGGTGGAGTCACAGGGGTTTTCAGAGACTTTGAGTGTGGTTTGGTGCACAACGATTGAATCTACTCACACTGCCACAACCTCATGACTGCACACGTGTATGCACACACACACTCACGTCATACTGGTTGAGAAAGCCCCCAGTCTCAGGAAGGAGGTCAACATAAATCCCATATCTAATTATGTCCCTGACATAACAAATATACATCACTGGAATCAATGACAATGTCACCCTCAATGAACCAAAACATAAATCTGTCATCTGTAGTTATTATCTTGTAAATACTGAACCTCACCCTCTCTCATCAGACGCATCCTTGATATAAGAGAGGCTGGAAAACCCCAAGAATCCTTATACAAAGAGACTGTTCACTTATGACTAGGAGGGTGAAAATACAGACATATATGGCACACAACCAATCCTTCACCTTTTGTGCATAAGCACACACACTCACATACAATGATGCTCTATTCTGAGGATGAAAGAATAGCAAAAAGACATTACAATACATTTATCTATGCATGATTAGGAATGTATTCACTAATCATAGATTGCCATGGTGTGACCATGAACTATGAAAATCAGTGGAGCAAAATGAATAAAGAATATTTTTGGGGTTTGACCTTACTTGAAATAAAATCCACATCCTTGCTTTGTTTCCTCTACCCATATAACCCTTTCATCTTGATAACACCGAGGTATAAAAGTTTTATTTTCAAAATGGTGATAGATAAGAGGTTTAATTACTTATTTAGTTTTAGAATTATTTTGGATACAAGGAAGAAAATGAAGGAAGAAAATGAAATGAAGAAAATGAAATGACACAAAATGACAAGCATTGCCAAATTTTAATCAAGTATTATAAAGGAGCATTTATGAGCCAGTATCAATGCAAAATCCCTCAGCCGGTTTACACCTGTGATAATATGTTGACCATGAATTTCAGTTACAGCAAGGTTCCCCCCTCTGCACGTGAGAACAAGTGTGCACAGCTTCAATCTGCACTAAACCACATCCTTCTCACATTCTGCAGTGCTTCTACAAGACTAGACAAAGATCCACTTGCCAAGAAGCAAGCTCCCCTTGCCTGTTTCTGACCAATCACAACTAATATCTCACTGACACTGGCTGCTCTCAGTGTAGACGGACAGAACACTGGCACAAAGTACAATAGTTTGATTCACTCAAAAAAACAAGTTTGAGCAAGACATAGACAGCCACTTAGATACTGCATCACATAAACAAGAGTAAACCCTTTGCAGATATATAATATTTACTCACAGTCTCAGTGAATGGTAGTTTGAAGCATCAGCCTCCCTGGGAAAGAGCCTCTTGCCGTCTGACTGAGCCGCCTCAGTCATACTAAGAGACAGACCTGTGTGTGCTCTTATTAGTCATATGAGGAAGTCGCCTGAGACTTTGCTCAGACCAAACCAGCAGGGAAGCAAAAGACTGTCTAATGCAATAATTTCACTTCCTCATCAGAGCTCTTGTAGAGCCTCTGGGTCCAGGTGCTTGTGTAAGGGGCCCAGAGTGGGCTCTCCCTCCCCTACTCCCCTTTCCCTGGCGTGGCATTATAGTCCAACAGTGGCTCTGGGTAAGGCTGAGTTCCTGCTGATCTGGCACTGCTTTTACAATGTTGTAAATAGAGTTCCATTAAAATTATGTCTCTAGGGTTGGAATGAATGTAGTGATAATAACTCAAACATACAAGCATTGAGCATTGAGTCACCAGTTGGACTTAAGAAGAATTCCACACCCTAAATTGCTGACCTTCCAGAATAACAATAAAGCCTTCAGTTGAGAATTCAAAGCTACTCTATAATGGGATATTGCATGCAGGTATGGAATGCTAAACACCTGGTCCACCTACTGCTCCCTGTATGTTTATCTGGGAGTCAGCTCAACTGAATGAATAGATGAATGAATGAATTCATGTTTTATTTTGTGAGAAAAAGGTAGGCATAATAGTACAGAAAATACAAACAATACAATAAACAAATCCATAAGTGTTCGGCCATATACATTAGGTTTACAAGGAAGAATTCAGTGGACTCAAATACAAATTCAATCATTATGCACATACATTTCTGCATGATAAACAAACACAGCAGAAACACGACAGAAATCATGTATAAGGAAAATATAATACTATACTGGAATGGGAAAATGGAGTGAGCTAAAAACACAATTGGTTGCCTCCAGTAGGTACAGTTAAAATATTTTGCATACACGCAGTAAAAGTACAATAACAATGTGATGCTCATCCGGCTCATTGTTACAACAAGGGACAGAAATCCCAAGGAATCACTTGCATGACTTTTCCAATGGCATAAAGGTTTACAGTAACACAACAAGACACAATATCCACAGATGATACTATTGGTGTGTGTTCAGTGAGGCACTATAAATATGCACAGTGAAAAATAAATTGACTACATCGGAAAAAAAAAAACATGCTATGCTTTCAGTTCCTAAAATGATATGTTTTCCTTCCACCCATGAAATGGAGAAGAGACATAGTACAGATAGTCATGGTGTATGATACCATAACAGGTTACTGCATGATTATCACATGACCCTCCTCTGGGTCGCCTGGGCATGTTGAGCTGTGGGATTGCGAAAGCGTTTCCTGGTTCAGCATTGCTGTGTTTTCAAAGAATCAGGTGTGTGTGAGACTACCTAGAGGGACAACCCGTATGAAATGTGACATTCAAATACAGCAACACTTCACTGTTGTGGGGGGGGAGAAAGGAGAGAACTGGCTACCCTTCGCCCACTTGCACTATACCACAGGGGACCCACCTTCACTACCTCCTCTGAGCGGTTTGACACTCATCAGATAAAAAAAAGAAAAGAAAAAAAAAGGCCTCGCCTCGAAATGCTATCAACGACTCTGAATCTGAAAGGATTCCTGTTAACTGACCTACACTTTGTCACATGATAGTAGAACATCTCTACATTTGCACACTTCCTACCTATCACTGAAGTGTCTGAGAGTTGTTCAAGCTTTTGTCTCAACTCAGCTTTGGATCCTTGACATGTACATCTATTATGTCTAATCTTGACTGTTTCTATTTTTAGCACCAGTATTTTTGGTACCATTCCTCATTCCATGCATTACAACGAGCCCGTCCTCTGATTTTTACCTCTACCAGCCTCCCCTGCTTAGCACTTAGAGGACAGGCACCTGCACACAAATACATACCTACAGTAGTTCTCATAGTGAGACAAATCCCTACCTGTTTACATCTGTCTGTAGAACAAATTATCTCATTGTGGAGTTTGATTACCTAAGGACAGTGAACCCTCCCTTTTCCTCAGTCCTTCCTCATTCTGTTCAGTGAAGGGAATCATCAATCAAGAGGATCCTAAAAGGTTTTACATTGGCCCTGTGCCATTATATATTTTTTTAAATCCTGTTTGCTCTGTTTATAGTAAACTGTAGAACTAATTAGAAAGATAAATATAGTTGCATTGTATTGTCAGGTACTGTGGAAGTCTCTGATGGTAGTTGGACCTGGGGGAGTGAAACAATACAATGTTCTTTTTTCCACTCTGTACTCTCTCTATCTTCCTCAGACAGTTTTTCAACAACTTTAACCACGATCAGCTTCACCGGCTTCCCTCCCACCACCATCTGGTTTCACCCCCACCCCCATACTCACAAGACGTTAGCTAAAAACAGCCCATTATGGGGAGGTTCAAAATGGCATCTCATTCTGAGAAACAACCAAAGTGAAGTGATTCCATGTCAACAGACCAAATATGGTGAATGTTGGCCAGGGTCTCTGGTGTTTCATTCAGGGAACTCTGAGGGGGCTAGAAGTGGTGGTGACACACAGCATCGTGCTAGGAGAGTCCCAGTGGAAGACTGTGAGCTACACATACAGTACACGCCACACTGTGCTATTCTTCTATGCTGCCAATGCTGAAAACATTGTTGTGAACACTTTATGTTGAGCTGTATTGAATTACATCTAGCTCTCCTTTGGTTTCCCCCACACATGTCCCTAATATACTTCACACATGATTTAGTTCTGGCTGACTGATAAGCTCTCTGATAGGACTGCCAATACACAAAGACCACAAAAATGTCAAACTGTAACCAAGAGAGGATCATTCATCTATGAATGTAACCCACGCACATTTCAGCAACCATAGCTTGGTCTTTTTACTCATTTCCACTGAGGAAGGTGTAAGGAGAGGAGGTATCACCATGTTACAGTAATATTACACTGTTAAACTTTGAGGGGGTAGAGTGGGGTGAGTGGGTGGGTGAAAATGGCTGACACAGGGACTTCCCTCAACAAAGATGAGACAAACAACTCATGTTTTCCATGCCCATTTTTATTCAGTGTAGAAAAGCCATACAAAACTACAGGCAAAGGTCACACATAAACAATCATGGGGGAAGATTGTTCACTAGTCTTTTGATTATATTCAAAACACTGAACTACAACAGTTTCATGATGAAAGGTGTGTGCATGGAGACGGACTGATTGGAACAATGCTTCATAGACCTAAGTTCCCTCTTAGGAATCCAGCAGTTCAGGTTCAAGAATACTTATTGTTCCCCATTATAAATAATGAACCAAGTCGTTAACACTGAGAGAGGGTGTGTCATTTAAAAGTAATAAGGGTACATTTCCGAGGAGAAAATAAATGTAAATGTGATGTGAGAGCCAGCGGCTGTGGGGGGATGGGTCTGTTGTGAGTCCCTGATGTTCTTTCAGACATGAAGGTGGAGGTGGTGGTAGGGGTCACAGTGATGGGAATCAGATCTCTTCCTCCTCCTCCCTCTCTCACCGGTGTCTGCTCCTCTCTTTGTCTTTAGACTTCCTGGGCGAGCGACTGCGGCTCCGGACTCTGCGGCCGTGGGCCTTGTCACGTCCCTCCTGCCGGTGCTTGCTGTGTTTGTGGTGGCCGTCTCTGTCCCTGCCCCTGGAGCGAGACCGGGAATGAGAGCGCTGCCGGCCTCCCTTTCTCTCCCGCCTGCCCTCCTCACCGTCCTGGAGGGTGTGGGAGGGAAGAAGATGAGATGACAGAGTTAAAAAAAACATTAGTGGTGATGAAACACCGCCAAATCAAACTGTGTGTGTGATGACACCGAGTAACTGGCTCCCACAAGGCCACATTTCCAAACTCATGAATCATGCTTACTGCACAATGCTGGGAGTGAATACCTATTGTGAAACAGTAGTTCCCACCCCCCCCACAAAAAAAAAGAAAGCAAGAGAACATTTCAACCTTAGATTTCTTTGGCTTCCTGCTGTCCTCGTCATCTGAGTAATGGTGCTTCTTTTCTTTGTGCTTTTTCTCATTGAGATGAAGGCTCGACCCTTCTTCCTGTTCCTCTAAAACCAGGTCATACTTGGAGCTTTTGGGAAGGTTAAGGCAAATTCAAGGAAGTTGAGTGAGTAATTCCTGAAAACCAAACTTTAAACCGGCCAGACAGCCACTTCAGAGGTTACCAATAGTTTAGATAATATCTCTTACATTTCACCTATAAACCAAAATCTACAAGTTTGGTATTTAACTCCCTGAAACCCTCTTTAGTAACAATTAGCAATATATGGGTAGGGCCTCCCCCCCCCCCCCCCCCCCCCCCCCCAACAGTTGATTCATAAATCATCTTATATTCGAAAATATACCTACAGTGATACAGTCAATGAATGACCTGTGGGTTGAATAGAGGCCATTACACTTTAGATCAAGAATAGTGACAAACAATATAGAATTCCATTCAAATGGGCATCCAAAAGTGGAGGATACTCTTGTTTGGGCTTGACTTTATCCTTAAGAGCTAATTTGGATCGGCTGTCCACATCTTTTTCAAAGGCCTTGAAGTCATCCTTGGAATACCTCCCACCTAGAAAACAACACAAGACCAGTTGAAGTTCACTACTTGCAAGGGTTCACTGTGCAATACCTCTTACTGTATGTGGAGCTAAAACCATTGACCTGGTGCCACTGGTTACGTTTAAAATTCCCTTTCTGAAATGACACACAGTAGAGCATACAAAACATCAACATTTAAACAAAGGAATTGTGTCATAATGAGTATACCTTTTCCTTTCCATTTGATCTTTGAGACAGACTGGCTGAAGTCTACATGTATGCGTCGGTCGTCAATGAGCACGTTGTCCATCTTAAAATAGGCTTTTTCACAGTCCTCCTCCTTTGTTGAGACAACACAAACCAATGTCACCTCAAAGAGGGTCAATAATGAGCCCTTAGGTATATTAGTCTCTCAACTCTGACTCTGGTGCCCTCTATTGCTATACGGGGTAACTACACTCTCTTGCTTAGAAGTGTGAATCTGAGTGGAATATTGTTAATCTACTGTACATTTCTCTCTATGAAGCCTTTTTGATCACTCATGAAAATAAGTGAAAATCAAGCCATAACTAACCTTATCAAATTCAATGAAGGCATAGCATAGGGACTCTCCTGATTTCCAGTCTCTGATGATTTCACAACTGCACCAAAATAAAAACATGTTAACATTTTGGAAAATCCACAGAACTACCGGCAATGCAGACTTTTTAAATTTTTAAAAGTGGTGTAGTGTTATGGAGGCCAGTACTTTGATCTCAGACAATGAATGAATGAAGGGAGTGTCACACCATTTAATGGTTCCGAAGCGGGAAAAGATGATTTCGAGGTCCTCGTCTGTGGTCACTGGGTTCAGCTTACATACAAACAGAACATTCTCAGGAGGTTTCACATCCGCATCAGGGAGATCACCCACCTTGAACACAAGCAAGCATGCATGCACACACACACACACACACACACACACACACACACACACACACACACACACACACACACACACACACACACACACACACACACACACACACACACACACACACAGGTTTTTACCACAACTCATCAAACCACTGTATGTATCTTTACTACTGACAGTGATATATACTAGCAATTTACCATTTTCGTGTTGTAATAGTTGTGTAAAAATCTCTCCTGCCATCACTACTAAACTCTTGAATGTATTTGGACATTCTCTTTTCTACAGGGCTGAGGGTGGCCAGATGAACAGATGAAGTCCCTCACCATCTCCAGCAGAATGGCCTGAGTTTTGGCTTCTTTCTCCCTCAGCAACTCATCAAGCACCTCAGCCTCTTTCCCCTCGGTGTCGTCTATCACCTCATCTGCTCCAATTCGACCACTCTGCACACAATGGGGGGACAGTTAGAGGCTTTTCAAGGAATGACAAATTGCATCATCGTCCCTTGTTCTGAAAGGGGTACACGGTTGCTTTGTGCAATGTCACTCACATCCAGCTGCGCCTTGGTAGGCTCAGGAGAGCGATCAGGTATCGGTAGGTTGGCAGGATCATCGAAGGGGTCATCCAAAATCACAGTGTGATTTATCCTGCAAATGACACAGAAATCTTCTCACACACACACACACCTTCTCGTCACCTTATATGTTGGGAGATCTTGCTGTACAGAAGCAATGCCTTGCCAAGGAACCTGACCTGATATCCTGGAAAGGGATGAAGTCCTTGTCAACAAAGGTCTCATTGATCTTGGCCACGACATCCATGCCCTCTGACACCTCTCCAAACACAGTGTGGACCTTATCCAAGTAGTCCAGGTTCTCACCAGTTGTGATAAGGAACTGGGGAGCAAAGTCATAACAGCCCAAATAAACTGACATGACCAATTCAGATACATGCATTGATCTGAGAAACATGTTACTTCACTGTAAAAATGTTAATATTGATGGCATGGATATAATGTTAGGGTGACAAAGTTTTCCTTGTAAAAAAGAGGAGGAAACTCATTGCGGCCTTATGTCCCATAAGGGATGAAGAGAATTCAGTTAAGTAAGTAAAGTGTTTCTGTACTGTATCAATAAATTAATGCTTCTTGCCGATGCACTCAACCTCTTTCACTGGCAAACTTTTACCAACCTGAGAACCATGTTGGTCGCTGCCATTGTTCACCATGGAGACCATCCCCTTCTTTCTGTGTTTGATCCGTGGTACTTTCTCTGAATCAAAGAAGCGTGCCTGGTCCCCATAGAGTTTGCTGAGGATATTAAAAAGAAAATATTCTTGCATTAATATCACGCAGTATGATATGAAACATTCCTGTAAGACATACAGAACAGCAGCATGCTGCTGATGATGAAGAAGAAGAAGAAGATTGACCCGAAGATAGACTCCCCACCGCGGCCAGTTCCTGTGGGATCTCCAGTCTGCACAATGAAGTCTCTCTGAAGGGATGAGACAACAAAAACCCACAGTTAATGCAAGGGAACCATAGTCTTCACATCAGATTAGATGACACTTCACACATCAACTTTATATCGCTATGTATACAATTCAGATTGTTCTGGTGAGGTCAGAGTTTATCTCTTGGTGCTAACTTATGTGACGTAAAACTTGTTTGAGTATGTCTTACCTGAACATTATGAATGAGGCAGTAATTGTAGAATTTGATTTTGCATAACTTCAGGAAATTCAGGGAAGCTACAGAATAAGCAGATAACCATCATGAGAGCACAATAAGCTGACAGGATCATAAAACGAGGAGGTTAAACTGGGCAAACAGCAGAATATGCCATTGCACAATTATGCCATTGCATAATTATGCATTTCCACATCAGTGCACTGCGGAATGTCCCACCTTCCTGGCCACTTTCATCTAGCTAGCCCTGAACCAGGACCAGCCACCACTCACCATGGTTCAGGACTAACGTTAGGGCAGATAGCTAGTCATGTTTCTGCCTTCACTTACTAAATAATGTGCAATAATTTAGCCACGACAACATAGCTAATTTAGCTAGCAGAAGTTAGCCACCTCCAAAACTGAGGTATCTCTTGCGGAGTAATTTGAATAACATCCAATGTAGCTACACTGCTTAAAACCAAAGAGTGGTGCTTGTTACTCGGGAATATGTTGTCTTACTTTTAGGTCTTTCTTCTGTAAATAAATCAATGACGATATCCCCCAGTGTTGTTTCAAGAAGCACCGCCATGCTTGCGAAGTAATTGGGACTGCGCCTGCGCTGTAGTTACATCAATTGTGGGTGTTGTTTCTCGCTAGCCACGATATTCTTGTCAACTACAGCTAGCTAACAAGATGGCGATGCAACGAACATCAATTTATGCAATGTTATTATTGTTTATGTCATTCATTTTCGCGGAGTCAGCACCTCGACAGTTGAACACGGTAATACCATTATATCCGTGCTAGTTGTTGTGAACAAGCTAGCTTACTTAAATGTTGTGTTGCTCCTATTTTGCTGACTTTGTTATTAGCCTAGCTGTCTATGTTGTTAGCTTGCAGATAGCTAGCTGTGCTGTACTGTAAATTGTCTTCAGATAAGTGATTGCTGTTTGGGGATTAATAGTGACTAAGACCCTCTCTCATCATCACAGGAAAACATTCTGATTAATGTCACAGCAGGAACCGTGGGTGACACTCAGGTGCAGGAGTCCAACAACTTGCAGGTAAGTTTAAGCTAACCACAATAATTAGCTAATATGCTGGCCAGGTTGATTCAATCCAATGAGGTCTTCTATTTCTTTATAGTGATCTTCACATGATGAGATTAATAAACTTGGGATATCACTTTAGATTTTTCATGAATACGATGGCAGCTCTTAAAGTTATATTTTACCTTAATTTTCAGATCAACCTGAACATTTCAGTGGATGAAGAGCAGGTGCTCATTAATGATGTTCCTGTCGAGTTGTCAGGGGTGACACGAATGAATTGCCTAGCTTTGCTCTGTGAGTAGTGATTTAAATGCTGATTAGAGGTTATGACTGCTTACACTGCTGCTTATCTTATACATCTTATCAACACATACGGTGCCATCTGTGTTTGCAGTGGAAACCACCAATGGAAGCAGTGAATTTGAATCCGGTGACTTTGTCTCTACTGTCACCCGGGTGATGGTGAGCCAGAATCGTCTGTGGAGTGATTCAGAAGAAGTGGTTGCCCTTCAGGTGTTCAGCGAGGTCATAGAGATGGAAGGGAGAAAGGTAGGTATGGCCGATAGAGGAAATGACCCTTTAACAAACTAATAATGGTGCTGTCAAGGACAAGTATGGGGTTATGAAAATCATGTGCTTAAATGAAGCGGAACTTAAAAGAGGAACATATTTGGGCTATAAGGAAACATCTGTGATGTGATCTTGTTGTCATCAATGTATTGATGGTGCAATCACTTGTAATTGTATTTCTTTGGATTATTTTGTATCGTTTAGGTCCAACAGCCAGAGATGTGTGAAGTGAAGATACTGATGAGCCCAAATTTCCAGAAACTTGCTCAGTATACCAACACCTACCCCATAGGACACAGTGAGATTTTCAGGATCCCAAGGGAAAACGACGTGGTTATCACAGATCCAACAAGTCCTAAAAAAGGTACACAAGAATAGCTGACAACCTATTTTCCTTGATATTTGAAGGACATGATTGGTGAATTCCATTGCTAAAACAATATTCACTTGCTCTATCCCTCAGCTGAAGACCAAGTTATGTCCCAAACCACTAGTCATTATCCTCTGAAGCATGCAGAGACTACACAGGAGGAGACTGCTGCCCCAGGCAAGCTCCCAGAGACTCCCCTACGCATGGACCCTGACCTCTTGTATGATGCTAAAAGTGATGATATTGAGGACGAGGAGTTGGGAGGGATGTCAGATCTTATGCAGACAGAGACACCCCTCAAAGAATCTCTGTCCTCTTACAGTGTAAGCTCATTTTGGATCAAATCCAAACCTTTAAAAAAGAAAATATTTTTTTAAGGCATTGCTCTAATTTAATCTACGTCAACCTCTCTACAGGCCATGTGTCGATGGGTGGAAGAGGTGAGGGAGCGCCTGAGACGCTTCTGGTCTGAATCCCTACCCCTCTTCTTCTTGGTCATGTGGGTCGTGGTGATTGGTGTTGTTGGGTCAGCAGTCATCGTCAAGATCCTGGACATGCTCTTCCCAACATGCGAACACAAGTATGTTTTCAGTCTCACAGAGGCCCTGACAAACCTCCTCACATGATTGCTATTGTTGGAAGAAATTAAACATCGGCAGATCAGTGTGGAGAAACTCCATTCATTCTTTCTCATCTCTGTTAAGTGTGACGCTTATGAGGAAAATTGTTTGTTGTTTTTCTTTTGCTCTAGGGGGATCTTCCATTTAAATCCTGTAACTCTGATGCCGGAAGATGAAAAACACACTCTGCTTGAAAACATTGAAGTAGAGGTAGAAGAGGAGGAGAAGAAGCCTTAAATGGAGACTGTTGAAGTGGAGTCTGCTTGCAGCTGTTGAAACATGAGGCATTATGTTGTCAGAGAAAGCACCTTTCTCTTGTAGCACTTATACACATAAATACACAACATTTAATTGTATTTTTCCAAAGTATACCCTCTCAAAAGATGAATCTGAAATGTTGTTGTTCATATTATGATTGTGTTGCCTCACAGTGCCTCCGTATCAATTCTACTTTGTCATGAAGTGTCATTGTACCACAATATGTTAATACTCATCTGTTGTTGCTTTATTTTTGATTGCTCATTTCATTATCTTATATCTTTCTGACTGGCGGATTTAACTGAGGATTTGATGTTTGTCATGCAACTTTTAATCATAATAGACAAACTGCTCGAACTTTCATGTACTGTACTTCATAGGTCCATCATCGTAGGATGTGTGTCTTACTAATGTATGTCTAAAAATAATTAATGGAAAAAATGTTGAAGATAGAATTGAATGTTCCTGTTGCGTTTTGACTGAAAATTGACTGGCCTGTGTTAAAATTCATATATGGACTGATGGGCCTAGTCTTGCACTTCTGCTTATGAGTGCAGCACTAAGAATGATTATATATGAAATCCCATTCCAACCATTTCTAGTAATAGAATGCACTTTTAGTTCCTATTACTGAGAGGCCAGGGTGGGCATATTTACATGCCTGTATGTTGCAGAATGTTGGAGATAGACATGGAATGTATAAAACAATAGAGCTGTTTCCCTTTTACAGTATATGTTCTGTCTCTGTTGGCTGCGCTCTGGATCATTGTACCCAGTGAATAGGCAGGCCCCTGCTGCTTTATTAATTGCCTGTTGTTTGTATGTGCGTGTTTTAACTTAAATGGAATGTATGAATATAAGGACTGGGTGTTCTTTGGAATGTGATTATGTTAATGAACACTGGCCATGCACAGTCAACACTTACATCCAAAGCAACACTTAGAGGAATAATTTTCCAAAGCATAGTTTTGGATCAAAGTGTTGACTTTAGTTGTCTCAGATACAGTTATATAGTTTTGTCTCAGATACCCAGTATAGTCTCAATTTTCTCCAATAGCTTATTAGCTGATTTGCCTCAAAGCAGGCTAGGCATGACCAAAATAGACTGTTATCAATGTAATTCTGAAGACTTGGCTACAGGTTGGCATATGCATGGCATTGAATGGGATCCATGGCACATGGACTTCCTGCATCAACAGAATTTGCATTTGCAGTCCTAGTAGTGAGTGAATGCGGTAGCTGTCTCATGAGCAGATTCATATTAGGAAACTGCATGATGACTTCAAGTGCTCACCCTCCATAATAATCTGAGTGAAATAGAACAATGAACTCAGTTGTTTTACCTTCCTTTTATTGCTTTCATGGTGCCTCACAATTCCATCTCAGTCTTGTGTATGTTGTTATGAAGCATGGAAGCATGACTTGTGTGCATAATTTATTTTCTTTAAAATCCAAATGTAATTCCTGTAAGTCCTGCTCAATAAATATGTTTCTGTAATATTCATGTTGTGTGACAATCTTTAGACTGAACAGGTTGCACAAAGAGACATGACAGCCATGGTATGCAAGTAATATTTTACTTCCATAGGTAGCTTTATTAACAACACATTGTTAGTGTTCTATGATTGCATACAAATTCACTTCCAAATAAAATCAAGAGCAGAAAACAAAAACAGTCAGGTAGTGTAACTTTGACATATACCCCAGTACATCACTGGATATAACACAGATGCAAAATACACTGTGGTAGATACTTTGGTAGCAAAGGTGTTCAAGGCATATATAGAGAGAATCAAGTTTTTTCCTAAGCCATTGTCCTGAGCATTCTACCATCGTCACATAACTCTTTGACTCGTAAAAATTGACTTGCTGTAAAACATCACTAAGTAATATACTGTACATGAATCAAGGTATGTTTTGTAATGTGTTCTATTGTCATCACTACCAGGCCATATAAAAGGAAGGCAAAGAGATGCAATCTCTGAAGTGCACATGGTTACCCTACTTAACTTAAGGCATATCACTGTATACAAAGAAAGGGAAGACATGACATGACACACAGAGCCAGTGTTAAATTATTGTTACAAGATTCAGCCTTCCACTAATCCCCCTGCAGATCTGAGACTGAGGACTTGGCTCATACCCTGCCATCTCAGCAGGAGCCAAACTCTTCGATCCACTTCTCGTACTTCTCCAGGTCAGATGCTGATACAGACTTAGACACCTTCTTCAGAGAAGACTCGAAATCCTCCATGGTAGTGGGCATGTGCATCTCGTCTCGGGAAATGTTACGGATCTCCTCCGGCGTCAAACCCTCGATTCTTCGCCTCATAGCCATCAGAGAGGCATCCCTACAGACATTATGAAGATAGGGCACAAATGTCAACATTTTATTAATGACTGTAGATTTGGACTGTGGTATTTCTCTCCAGTACAGTACTGGTATCTCTCATTCAAATCAGCACTCATCTCAGCTAACAGAACAGAAGAAGATGCACTCCACTGATCTATCAATTACTGATCCATGTTAAAGTGCCAACTGTTTTAGAGAATATAACTGGTGCAGAAAGGTAAGAGCTTGTTTAGAGGGATAGTATTCACATTGCCAAAAAAAATTAAATAAAAGTAAGAGCCTTACCTGCAAACATTGGTGATGTCAGCTCCCGAGTAGCCCTCCATCTGCTCTGAAATCTTTGCCATGTCCACATCACCGGCCAACTCCAGCTCTTTCAAGTTGATCCTCAGCAGCTCCACTCTGCCCTTGGCTGTAAAAACAACAAATCACACACAGGAAACATACATCTCAGTGTGTAACTTGACCCAAAACATATTTTTTGGAAAAGCAGTGATAAATCATTCCAGTTTGCCATACATTTGATAGTGTATAGCTTAGGGGAGAGTAGCGTGTGTGTGTGTGTGTGTGTGTGCTGTGTAGTGAATATGGACCTGAAGGCAGAGGGATATAGATTCTCTTCTCAAGACGCCTCCTCAGAGCCTCATCAATGTCCCAGGGAAAGTTGGTGGCTGCCAGCACCATCACCATCTTAGAAGGATCATCATTTTCTGAGGCCCCACCAACACCTAAACAACAGCACAATAACACCAAAGTGCAATAACGTATAATACCATCACATTTGAGTACTATAATTTCTTGGACAAAAAAAGGTTTACAGGGAAAGGAATTGCATATCATGTGATGGAATTACAGTGCATTCAGAAAGTATTCAGACCCCTTAACTTTTTACACATTTTGTTATGTTACAGCCTTATTCTAAAATGGATTCAACTATTTTTTTTCCTCTACACACAATACCCCATAATGACAAAGCGAAAACAGGTTTACAAATGTTTGCCAATTTATTAAAAATAAAAAACTGAAATATCACATTCACATAAGTATTCAGACCCTTTGCTATGACACTCGAAATTGAGCTCATGTGCATCCTGTTTCTATTGATCATCCTTGAGATGTTTCTACAACTTGATTGGAGTCCACCTGTGGGAAATTCAATGGATTGAACATGATTTGGAACGGCACACACCTGTCTATATAAAAGGTCCCACAGTTGACGGTGCATGTCAGATCAAAAACCAGGCCATGAGGTCGAAGGAATTGTCCGTAGACCTCTGAGACAGGATTGTGTCGAGGCACAGATCTGGAGAAGGGTACAAAAAAATGTCTGCAGTATTGAAGGTCCCCAAGAACACAGTAGCCTCCATCATTACATAAATGTAAGAAGTTTGGAACCACCAATACTATTCCTAGAGCTGGCCGCCCGGCCAAACTGAGCAATAGGGGGAGAAGGGCCATTGTCAGGGAGGTGACCAAGAACCCAAAGGTCACTCTGACAGAGTGCCAGAGTTCCTCTGTGGAGATGGGAGAACCTTTCAGAAGGACAACCGTCTCTGCAGCACACCACCAATCAGGCCTTTATGGTACAGTGGCCAGACAGAAGCCACTCCTCAGTAAAAAGCACAACAGCCCGCTTGGAGTTTGTCAAAAGGCACCTAAAGGACTCTCAGACCATGAGAAACAAGACTCTCTGGTCTGATGAAACCAAGATGAATGTCAAAAGTCACATCTGGAGGAAACCAGGCACCGCTCATCACCTGGCCAATACCATACCTACGGTGAAGCATGGTGGTGGCAGCATCATGCTGTGGGGATGTTTTTCAGCAGCAGGGACTGGGAGACTAGTCAGGATCAAGGGAAAGATGAACGGAACAATGTACAGAGAGATCCTTGATGAAGTCCTGGGCGCTCTGGAGCAGGTTCTCAGACTGGGGCGAAGGTTCACCTTCCAACAGGACAACGACCCTAAGCACACAGCCAAAACAACGCAGGAGTGGCTTCAGGACAAGTCTCTGAATGTCCTTGAGTGGCCCAGCCAGAGCAGACTTGAACCCGATCAAACATCTCTGGAGAGGCCTGAAAATAGCTGTGCACCGACACTCCCCATCCAACCTGACAGAGCTCGAGAGGATCTGCAGAGAAGAATGGGAGAAACTCCCCAAATACAGGTGTGCCAAGCTTGTAGCGTCATACCCAAGAAGACTTGAGGCTGTAATCGCTGCCAAAGATGCTTCAACAAAGTACTGAGTAAAGGATCTAAATACTTATGTAAATATGATACGTTTTTTATTTTTAATAAATTAGCAAACATTTCTAAAAACCTGTTTTGGCTTTGTCATTGTGGGGTATTGTGTGTAGATTGATGAGGGAAAACAAAATATTGAATCCATTTTAGAATAAGACTGTAACATAACGATGTGGAAAAAGTGAAGGGGTCTGAATACTTTCCAAATGCACTGTATATTGTGACATGACAAGGAAGGTTAACATACATGTATGCAATGTTTGCCAGGCTGCCCAGACTGTGTTATTAGCAAACCTCTATTACCGTCGTTGTCATGTCAAACACAATAATTGTTTAGAAAAGCACAAACTGTCTGGCAACCAGGCAAATGCAGTTTCAGTACTGTACCATCCATCTGGACCAGAAGCTCTGCTTTCACTCGCCGGCTAGCCTCATGTTCCTCAGACGTTCCCCTGCGGCTGCACATTGAGTCTACCTCATCGATGAATATGGTGGTGGGGGCGTAGAACCGGGCCTGTACGGGGCCAAAAACATTGACTAGAACCTAACAAAACATCTTGTGTAATATACCCCTTCACTTTTTCTACATTTTGTTCTTATAGACTCAATTTAAAATGTATTAAATTAAAAGAATCAATCCATACACAATAGCCCAGAATAACAAAGCGAAAACAGGTTTAGAAATGTCGGTAGGAGAATCTTACCATTTCAAATAGAAGGCGGACCAGTTTTTCAGACTCCCCTCTGTACTTGGACGTGAGAGTGGATGAGGAGACATTGAAGAATGTGGTTCTACACTCTGTGGCAACAGCTTTAGCCAGAAGAGTCTTTCCTGTGCCTGGAGGCCCCACCATAAGTACCCCCTGGAAATAAAGCAAATATTTTATAATGTTTGCAACATTCACATTAAATACAACCATTAGATGGTCTTCTTTTTCATGCAATTGATCAATGTAACAAAGAACGTGATTAGGTGACTTAAAACAGAACCTTCCATGGCCTTCGTATGCCTTTGAAAAACTCAGGCATCCACATAGGCAGCACAACAGCTTCTTTCAATAGTTTTTTTGCTTCTTCCAAGTCTGCAATATCATCCCTATATGAATTAAAAGGAGGTATTTCCTGTTAGACAAATTCTTGTTTACAGGGTAATATTCATTAGGAAGTTAATGGTTAATCGTCACACACCATTTAACATTGGGATTTTGAGATATAATGTCTCTCTCAAGGGCTTCAATAAGGTCTTTGTCATATCCTGTCCCATCAAACTTCTTCACTTCTTTTTCTGATACCTCAGCTTTGTTCTGCAAGACAGAAATATACAGGATTATTTGTCTGCTCTGAGGGGGTTCCATGTAATCATGCGGTAGAGGTTTTCTGAAAGCGAGAAACCGGACTGACAAGCTGGTGATGATTTTAGGTAAACATGCGTACAGTGAATGGTGTTTAGTCAACAGTGCAAATCATTTTAGGTTGTGAGACAGAAGGGAATGCGGAACTTAGTATTTTACATTCTTGGGACAGCGATTCAAGTTATATAGTTAAGCTTTTTATTTTGGTAAGTAAAATATACAGTAAAGAAGAAAGCCCCCCCCTCTCTTAAACTGAGAATGTAATGTGTGAAATTAGGGAGTAACAAAGGACCTTCAAGGCCATTTGAGCCTTTGTATGGTGTGTTTACCTTGTCTTCTTTTAGTTTGCCTGGGGTCTCTTTCTTCTCCTTGCCCTTCAAAGGTTTGGCCCTGTCACCATTTGCCCCACGTGGCGCCTGACGGTGCTGAGCCCGGGGGCCCACACTAATGCGGTTGTTGTGAGGTTTACTGTCTTTGTAGGGAACTGAGGGTCTCCTAACCGGACATGGGGAAGATCTTTGAGGAAAGAAGAGAAGGCTACATCGATCAGCCTGGGCAAAACAAACTACACTTTCACCTGCTGGAAGAAAAACTATTATAACTTATGGGAAGCAAAAGCATATGTTTCTATTTCACTTGGACTTCAAGCATTGAGGGCAGAACATTTTTAGTGCAGTCCAACACCAGGCACACTGAGCACTAATCTTACTCATATGACTGCATCATTCAGTTATTTTCCTCAGACAAACAGCTTATTCTCCCTCCCTTACTAAGCAAACTGCACACTCAAACATATTCTAATAAAGATACTCTGAAAACCTCATAGCTGTGTCTTTCTACTACTATTACTTTCTATATTCTAGGAAGGAAAAGAAAGGGCACACATTATTTTTCCACTAAGTGCACTTATAAATTACTAGACTTCTGAATCCAATCTGAATGGAGTCCACACTGTTCATACCTGCGTTCTACTTGCACAGGCCAAATATCACCATCTTGATTAGTTGGTTTGGAAACGGCGGTCTCCAGTTGAAAGCTCTCAAGAGTTGTCATAATTTCTTGCACACGTTTATTTTCTTCACTTATCTCTTGCCATATCTGTCAAGAGCAAAATAAGGAAGTGAAATTCAATATTCCCCAGAATGTTCCTGCCCAAACCACACCTATTAGAATGTAGTTTTGTTTGATAACACCAATAATGCTGATGACTATCATATTTACCTGTTGCCATCTTTGTTGAAAGCTGCTGTCACGTACTGAGAAAAGGTATTTCTTTATTTGTTCAAGCACCCCTTGGTAGCAAACAATAGCAGAGCTGTAATTCCCAAGTAATGCATACTCTCGGGCAAGCTTCACGTTCTCGCTGATCTCATGTAGACTCATTCTAGTAGAAGAGAAACATTAACAATTTTAATGGACCAAATATATAATTAGCCAGAGTAGCTTTTTGTAGTGCTGTCAATGCTCCCAAGAGGACGTCAACAACAACCCCCGCACAAGAGTTCAGATAATATAGAAGATGGGGGGGCTTACTTTTTCTACGTGGATGAATTCAATTTCATGCGAGTTTCCTTTTAAAAACAAAAAACAAAAGTGCATGACAGCTTTGGTGGAATGAAGTTGTCAACTAACAGCTGCGTGCCAGTGCAGTCAATTGATTAGCTATTAAGTGGCTAGCTATGCGGTACTGGTAATAGTTATTGTTGGGTCTACCTCTAATAAATACACAATTATTTATGAGAAAACATTATTGGCACAGAAAATGTATTTCGCTAGACAGCGACAGTCATTAGCCTACTCGAAATGAGTTAGCTAGCTAGCTAGCAACTTTGCAAAGTAGCTCGCTTGCTATGCTAGCTTGAATAGACCCACCTGTTGCAGTGATGTTAGCTAAATGCGACACACGAAGTGTAGACACATAGCTTGCTACATCCAAAATCAAAAGTAAGATACCAGTAGCAGCTACAGTATATGATTGCGCCGGTACAGACAGAAATTATAGGGCGAAACAACCAGCTAGTAATGATGACAACCTGAATCAAAACCCGGGCACACCCGCGTCCGAGCGTTTGAAGGCAACTGCACTTTCAAGCGTCATATCCTGAATTGATGTACAAAACACAGCGGCGACTTTTGTTGACAGTACTTCAAGTTTTAAACCTTGGTACAGCTGTGAGTCCAGCAATGTGTAATCATTACGTTGCGGGCCTGGCCCTTCCTCGATGCAGGATGAAACGGTACGGTACTATCAAATCGGTGAAATGGTAGGCTACTCTATGAAACCATTTTATTGGTTTGGTTGATCCTGACCGTCCTGTAGACAGGGACAGGGTCCAACTCACAGATCATAGCATAGTAATGTCACAGCTCTGGATATGAAATTTATATAGCGTTATTTATATTCAATCAAATTTGCCACTACATTGTCCCATCCAAGGAGTTAGAAGTCGTACTAAAAAGTGTAAAACCCCGAGTGAACAGATGGACCCTTAGATGAACAATGTGGTGACAAATTCGATTGAACATGACTACCGTACAGCTAGTATAGCACCTGGCCGTTGTGTTGTATAGTGAATGTTGTAAAGGATGTTTGCATGTGAAAAGGACAATAAATGGAATGCATGGGATTGCTTTGTGCTTTACATTCTTTATTCATCACCCCCCTTTCCCTGCATCCAACCCTAAATACATTTACACTCAAATAATCATTGTCACATTTACACGATTACAACAAAAACCAGTGCAGAAATGACAGATCATATTCCATATCTACATTCAGATAAGGTCAGTATTAAAGGCGAAGTATGAGGAAAGACCAATCCAGGTTTAAGTAGTGTCAGTCCTTCATTAACAGGTAAACTGTGTCAGTAAACTCATACACAGCATAGCCTAGTGCTTTGGTTGAGACCGAATGCAAGTGACAAAGGCAGAGTTGCTTGAGGCTGTGAATACAAATGAGAAAAGTATAATTTAGAAAAAAGAGCCAGTTGCCCCATGATGCCATCTTCTCTCTTTGAGAATTAGGTTAGTATTATGGGTGTGTTTCATATTTGCTACTTTCGGCAACAAGAAAACACTAAAGAAAACATACATCTGTTTAAGGCGTGGAATGCTTATGATCATCATCATCATGATTACAGAGTAAAGATGATTTAGAGGGGAATAATGAAGAGGGCCTGCCCTAATGAACATAGACTAACCAACAGGATAGAGAAAAATATTTACATCAAATGTGTACAACAATTTATAAATACATTTTCTGTATAAATTAGAAAAATACACAAAATACTAGTTCAATCAGCTATATCCTATCTAATCTAAAATGCCAGTCTGATTCTCCCCCCCCCCCTCCCCCCATATATTTGGTGAAAGAGCAGAAGATCAAAGGCACAGCAATGAATAATTCAAGAGTTATTTATCCCTGCAAATTCTACAAGAGTGTTCTCACTAAATCCCCATTTCAATAGACCTATTAAAATATAAATTAAGACAATTTCCAATAAAAGCAAGTTCCAACAAAAAGAAAATCCCATACTTATTTCTCAACTAGCGTCACCAGTTTACAATATCTTAAATAAATTAAGGCTTAAACAGAATTTATTAGTCTTCAAAGAGCACCCTGATATTTTAGCTTTCAATTCAGTTTATGTCTGTTCAGACAGCACACATGAAGTCTACCCTGTGCACTCCATGAATACACCTGTAGTGTAAAATGACTCCAGCTGCTGACTGATAACCATTATGAGACTTCAAAAAGCATGTTAACTGCTCCTGTGACTAAATCTGCAGTGCAGAGCTTTCAGACTGTCGCAGGTGTAATGTAGTGTCTGCTCTATATGATACATTCCTATCGGCTATGTCTCAAATGTTCCACCCCACAGTATATGCACCTTTACACACAAATACAAACCACTCATGTTCCCAATTCCTGACCTGCCATCTGACAAACCAGCAACCTATTTCCCCCCCCCCCCCCCCACGCCCCACCAGTCATGTGCAAGCAGTCCAGCAGGACAAAGACGTTCTTAATAAAATACACTACACATACACCAAATCACGACCCTGGGCCCCACGGCTGGTCTCTTCTTGGTCTCTCTCCTCCTGCACTGGGGCCTCAGAGTCCGCCTCATCCCCATCATAGCTCTCATACTCGATAGGCTTGGGACAGCTGTACGGGTGGCCATTGTCGTCAAAAAAGCGCCGGAAGGTGAACTCATAGAAGGCATGCTCTGGGTGCTTGCCATTCCGGAACCATCCATTGAGGGTGTCGTTGTGGTTGCCCTCCCCTTCGTTGTCACTCCAAAGCTTGTCTGGATCTACAGGGTCGAAGTTGGAGGTGTCAGTGCAATGAGCGATGGTGGGGATGTAGGGTGCCGGCTGCTGTTGTCGCAGGTCATTGGAAAAGTCAATGGTCTTGAAGAAGGGCTGTGCCTTTATCTCGTCTGTCCCGTTCTTTCCAAGGCGGTCTTCAGGGCCGCGGCAAAGCTTAATGATGAGATCCGACGCCTCTGGGCTCAGCTTGGCATGAGGGGGGATGTGCAGTGTGGTCTGCCAGTTTATCACCTGAATAGACAACAGCATTAGGAATGTCGCAATGATAACTACTACCAGTACCACAACAGCATCAGGAATGTCACAGGAAAACATGCCTGACATTCTGTAGAAAGGCTACAAGACATTGGTGTTTTTAAGAGGTTCTTTTACCTTGAGCTGAGTTTCAAGGGGTGTAGTCGCCAAGAAAGGAGGTTGCCCAACGACCATTTCATACAGAATGACACCAACACTCCACCAATCACAGAGTTGGGTGTATCCTTGAAAAGAGAGGAAACAAGTTCATATGTTAATGTAAACAAGGTACACAACAACAAAAACATTTCCATGTCACAATATAAATAATGTTTTCACCTTTAGAGAAGATAACAAAACTACCGCACAGGCTTACCTGTCCTAAGCAACACCTCTGGAGCAATGTAGTTAGGCGTCCCCACAAGGGAGTGTGCCAAGCAGCGCTGGTGCTGCCTCGCTTTCCTCCTCTCCAGCGGTTTGAGTCGTTCTGCACAACGGCAGTTAGTTGGGTCCTCCCATTCCTTGCTGAAATCCATACTGTCCTGCCGAACATGATCCCCTATGAAAATAAACCATATCATGATTAACTTATCATGGCCTTATAAGGAACACAGAGTGAACTAAAAAAGGGGAACATTTATTATCTAATGTGTCTGCAGGACACATCTTGGAGTGGAAAAGCTGTCATAGCAAAGGCCCATACTAACCACTCTGGTAGTACTTGGAGTCGTGTGTCCAACGGAAGCCAGTGCAGAGGCCAAAGTCTGTGAGCTTGATGTGGCCATCTCGGTCTATGAGGATGTTGTCTGGCTTGATATCTCGGTGGATGAAGCCCATCTTGTGGACACTCTCTACTGCACAGGTGAGCTCAGCAATGTAGAACTGGGCCAGCTCCTCACGGAAGATACCCAGCCTGATCAGCAGACTCATCATGTCTCCTCCAGGGATGTAGTCCATGACAAAGTACAGGTTGTCCTTGTCCTGGAAGGAGTAGTAGAGGCGCACCACCCAGTCGTTATCGGCCTCTGCCAGGATGTCCCTCTCCGCCTTGACATGGGCCACCTGGTTCCTTAGCAGAACATCCTTCTTGCGCAGTGTCTTCATGGCATACAGGGCTCCGGTGTCCTCTTTCCTGGCCAGGCAAACCTCTCCAAAGGCTCCAATGCCCAGCGTCTTAATTCGCTTAAACATGGACTTGTCCATTTTGGCCCGCTTCAATCTGATGTAGTTGGACTCCTTCTGAGAGAGCATCATGCGCATCTGCTCCTGGGCATCCCCTGACAACCCAACCTGCAAAAAGCACAAGACGGAAATTCACACCTTTTGCAAAGATTTCTTCATTCAACAGACTCATACAATACTCAAAGATAAAACAAACTAAACCTAAAACCAGGTGCATTACCAGAGTAATGCATTCTACTCCGTGTGTGGTTAAAAGTAAAGTGTCCATTCTCTCCATAAGGATTATATGGTTGGTATAATTTTTTAGGTAGCAAACATGTTAATAAATACCAGTGCACTAGGATTCTGTGATAAAAGGTGAGTGAGGAGGCATGCGTTTCCCTTGGGCCTTAGTGAGACCATGCTGTCAGCATAGGGCTCCATGCTGTTAAATTAAAATGGCCAATCTTTCATCAGCGGCTTACTTGGTCACTGATCTGTGTGTGGACTATTCAGGAGGACATAATACGGCAGATACCTTTACCTTCTACATCAGCTGTTAGTGACAGCAAGGAGAGAAAGGGAGAGACAGAACAACAACTAAGCAGAGGGAAAAGAAGAATTGTGTAAAGAAAGACAAAAAAAACTATGAAAATACAGACTGAACAAGGAAGAAATTGGAAAAGTCAGAAAGAATGAAAGCTAGATAACAACAAGAAGAGAAGGGGCAAAAGTATTTGAACCAAGTCGTGTTAAACCTAGCTACACACATTTTTCCACATTTAATAACAACATTATTACAAAACACAGCATTACAGAGTATAGTATGAAGGAAACAGAATCTAAAGGTTGACTACCAATGGAAATGCGTAACCTTCTCAGGTATAGGCTACAAGCAACGACTGAGCTGAGGGCACTCACCCTCTGCATCTCACTCTCCAGCTGCTTCTTCCTGCGAATCCTCATATGGTGGTTCTTCAGGACGTTCTCCACGTGCTGCTCCATGAAGAACTTGAAGGCCTGGGGTGAGTATAGTGGCACTCTAGGGTCTCCTCTTCGTTCTTCATCCTTCTTGTTCCTGCGCACAGGCACAGGAGACGTGGTGATCTGTTTCTTCTCCCGCTCTGTTCCCGCGGCAGCACTCTCTGGGCCGTCTGCCTTGTCACTGGAGCCGCTGCTGCACTCCTCCTCCTCAGCGGTCTCCTCTCTCCCCGAGCAGGGCTTTGTCCCTGGGTCGTAAGCAGGGCAGGGTGCAGCAGGCTGCTGGAGGAGGTGTTTAGGGTATGGGGGTGGAGGACCCTGGTAACTGGGCGCTTCTGCTACTACAGGTATCTGGGGTATAGGTGCTGGAGGATCCTGATACGTGCTGGGAGGGGGAGGTGGCGGGGGCTGCTGCATCCAGGGAGGATGTGTGGGGGCCACGGCGGTGTGCAGCTCAGGCTTCTGCACACGCATGCTCTTCACAGGCTGCAGTATGGGGGCCTGGGTGATCGCAGTGACAGTGGTGGCAGAGGGCTGGGAGCTGGTGTTGTGGCCCTGCCGGTTGCTCAGCTGGTGGCTGTTGAAGGAGTTAGAACGGACAGGGATGTTGTGCTGCCATGAGGGGGACATGTCTTGGTTGCTGCTACCAGGGGAGGATTGGGGCTGGCCGCCACCGGTGGACCAGGACTGAGGAACGCTGATGTTGTACATGTCAAGATTGTGACTATTCCGGTTGGGCACCATCATGGGCTGAGGGAGGTTGCCACCATTGACGTAGGATGGGGAGGATGCGGGGCCTCCAGCTTGCATCTGCTGAGCCGTGGGGCTTTGCCTGCTGCTCTGGTTCACTGGGTAGGGGGGTGGAGGTTGTCTGCTGCTGCCGCCACCACCACCCATGGCCACATTCTGGTGTCCCATGTAGTCCTGCTGATTTGAGCCGTTCTGAGGCCAGCCAGAGGGGAAGCTGAACTTGTTTCCTCCAGAGTTCTGCATGATGATGGGCTGGCGGCCCATGGGGACTGGGCTGATCCCCCTCTGGTTCTGGGGGGCTGGGGCTGCATAGGCATCAGGCCAGGCCCCTTGGGGAACAGGAGAGATGCGGGGCACCAGGTAGTCCATGTTGCCAGAGAAGCGCTTGGTGGAGGGGTTACTGTCCCAGGAGGGTGGGGGAGGGGTATTGCCTCTGTTTGGAGGAGGAGTCACACTGCGCACCTGAGGCGGTAGGGGAGGGTTGACCCGTTGACTGTTGCCAGGGTGACCCTGTTGGAAGGCTGGTGGAGGGCGTCCTGCGAGGTCACTCTGGGGTCCAGGGCTATCTGAACGGTACATCATCCCCTCCACCATGAGGGGCCCATGTCTTTGAGGAACCAGAGACTCCTTAGAACCCTTCCAGCTCTGCCTCCTCAGCACAGGCTGCTGAATATGAGATGTACCTGCAAAAGAGATAAAGACAAAAAATATAGTTCAAACACAGAATCTGGACATGATTTGTAAGGTTGGTGATAGACATTATTAAAGTATCAACTGGAATATCCTTCCCCCAAAGAGTTATTCAAGGGTGTTTGTTCCCTCAATGAGAATGCATTGTAATTTCAGCAACAAATGTTATAGCAGTCCTAAATCCTGCAACAATACCAAGTTTCCAAGAACAAGTCTTGATAAAGGAGAGGAAAGCGAGCAGTTGGTCCCAGAGGACAGACACCTACCAGGGGCTTTCATGCCAGCATTAACAGGGCGGGCGGCGGCAGCCACCATCTGCTCCCTCACCGGGTCCTGGTAGCTCATCTTACTGATGTACTCTATTGCTGCCTCCATGCTGCGACTGTTCGTCTGCTTCAGTGCACGGATCACCATTTCCTGGAGAGAAAACATATGATCAAAATTGTAAAAGGTTGTGCAGTGAGCTATAAGATGAGCATGTACTTCAGATCATTGGCATGGTGTTCACCCTTTGTGGATTTGAAAGGTGGGGAAAATGAAATTATCATATGATAAATGCCTTAATGTAGGATTTTTAAAGGCCTATATCAATACTTACATTAAATATTTAGAGTTGAGTACTTATATTATTTACCTTTTTAAAAGTCATACAATTCATGCTTTCCTTTCATCGTGTGTGTGCGCGCACACACACACACACACACACACACACACACACACACACACACACACACACACACACACACACACACACACACACACACACACACACACACGATGGTTTCATTGAGAAAATGTCATCACTCAGTTTTAGGGCAAAGGAATTCTACGTAAATACCTAGACATGACTGACTAGCCAAAAACACCTGGAGCATGAGAAAATAACATTGTAACATTGTTAAAGCTGGTCAGTCCACATTGCATAGTTTTCATATTTGAAATGAGTCAACCCTGGGAATTCAACATGGTGCAGCAGGAGGAACCGAGTGACCTCTTTTTGCCGTCTCTGGCATGCAGGCTTGTCCATGATTGAAATTCATATTCCTGGACACTGATAGATTTGAAGTCAGGATTTCAGTCAAGATTTATTCTTTAAACAAAAAAATACCCCAATTCCCAAGACAACATTGTACCTCACTGAAATACTAAATACTTAATCCACATTCTGCCTTACCTCCTCAAACCCAGCTGTCAGCAGCTCCAGCAGCATCTGCTTGTTCACCTCGGCTGTCCTTCCAGAAGAGCTGGGCTCGTTGGCAAAAGGCATGAGGGAGTTACGAATCTGTTGCAAGGCCTTGTGGTAGGGATTTCTGGGGTTGCTGCAGCGCCCTTGCTGCCTAGGGTCTTCGGGCTGTACCTTTCCACCACCCATATCCACCTTAGGGGGATCAGACGGTCGAGACAGGTTACGGAGACTCTCTCGAATTTCCTGCAGCATCTGGTGGCTGTTGCCACTGTAGTTGCTGGCAGGGAAGGTCTTGGGCCTCATCTGTCTGTATCCTTCGGGTTTCTCCCCTCTCTTCATGTAAAAACATGTATGTTAACAGCCAAAGGGGAGAACAGGTGAACACACAGCAGTGTGCTTCACTGTGAGGGTATCAGGGGCAGAGATTAGCTTCAAGGTTTGAATGACTTCACATTCAGACACTCTGCATGCTGCTAGGGCACATAACCTGTTGGGAACAAAACAAAAAAACAAGAACATTGAAGAACATGCTGCATACAGTTAGGCTATCCCTCCAACGTGACCACTGACCAGTAATAGTACATTAAAGACAAGCAGTGGATTAGCTGGATAGCACATCTGGGGCCAGTTTCACAGACAAGGCTTAAGCCTAGTCCTAGACTAAAAAGCATCCTCAGTGGCAATTTGCCATTGAAAGTGTGAATTAGTCCAGGACTAGGCTTAAGCCTTGTCTGTGAAACCGGCCCATTATGACATTATAATTAAAAACTGAACAACATGGCTCTGGCAAGCTGTCAAATGCTCTTCCGTGAATTATAAACCTTTCCCATAGCTTTCTTTGAACAAATCATTTTGAAATGAATAATAAGCTACATGATTTATCAATGCAATAATGTGCTAGACTAGAGAGACTCCCCCTTGATCAATGCATCTACTAGCAAACGTGACAATTAAAACTAATGGCGCTGGTGAGCTATGGTATCTCAGCTCACTTGAGTCAACGTTGCCAAATAATACGACTGAGGTTATACTTTCAGACCTTTATTAGTAAAGTATAGCAAATGGTGAAACTGTAGTTTACCTTAAGTTAACTAGTGAGTACTTATTTAATGTCACGCACTGAGCAGTGTATACTGTAGCTACTAGGTAGCTAACGCTAGCTACCACTATCAAAGAAGCTCGGCTGCTGCCACCGGTGACTACGCTCCGGTCAAAGGACCATGGGCCTCAGAGCAGCCAGCCAGTAGATTAGCACAGCTAGCTAGCTCGCTCGCTCGCTCGCTAACAGGCAATAAGTGACTATCAATGAACTTACCAGTAGCTGCATTATTCCTCTTATCAAATCAGACACGTTCAAATCAACGAAAAAGTGCTAGCAACGTTTGCGTTCGTTCGACAGATATAATCGGAATGTAAGTGACGAACTTCAGTGCTGAAACTCGACAGCGGCTTTGGATGTCTGACAGACAACAGGTTGCCCGGATGTGTGGCTTGTTTTTCCTTTCTCCCATGACCCTCTGCGTTGCTAACACACTTTTTTATTTTTTTTTCAACAACAGTGAGGTGCAGCAAGGAATGCTTTTCTTTTTCTTACAATATGCATATCGCAACAAAGTGAGCAATTCATGTGGCGAAATATGTGTATTATGTTCTGTAAATACTAGTAGTGTACTACAATCTCTCACTGTACCTAATACCATTCAATATGCCAAATGGGCCAATCTAGTCTAATAAAAGTTATACATCAAAGGATAATGAATATAATACTTATTAGGCATTTATTTCAAAGTGTAAAAAGACCATCAAATCAATATGATTTCCCCAACAAAACAAGTACTCAATATATCTGATTAGGGTTTGTTTGCTGCTGCACATTTTGCATGTTCAATGAATGCATACATTACTTGTACAACCTGTACCCATCAGTAAGAGAGACTTCTGTTTGCATGAGGGGGCAACATCTCTGTATGCTTACATTTTCTTCAAAATCTTTCCTGACTATCAAAACAATAATGCAATACACAAAATATTTCCACAAGATAGAGGTTTTCCCCAAGCCAGAACATTTTTTACTTGAATGTTTACCACAAACTTAAGTGACATGTCAAATTACCTAGCACACACACACATCTGTCCACTACGATGAACAGAAAAATACAGGTTTCTAAACCGGGACCTGTCTGTTGACATAAATGGCCTCTCCATCAGTTCCACAGACAAGGCATTGTCCCAGTACATCCAGACTGTTCACAGACAGAGTTTGGCTGGGAAGCATGTGAGTTGTCTCAAGACGCCCTTTAGTGGAGTCTCCACTGAGCCAAGAACTGATGAGTGACTGGTTCACACCAGCTGGAGCTATTGCACTGCGAGAGATGATACTTGTGTTCCGTCCGCCTAGTGAACAAGAAAGACAACGTTGCTTATTATGATTGGTATGGTATCTCAATGATACAATACTACCACAACAAAACAGACTGAGAAATTAAACATCTATAACAGTAAACAGTTACGCTATGACAGATGACTTACTTTGTAAAAAGGATGGTGTGTCTGAATTTGAGTTTGTCTCCCAATGCAACAACGAGCCATCTTCTGAACATGTGAACAGGTGGTCCGGATTTGAAGGATGAAAGTGGACCTCCCACACTAAGACGATGAATAAACAAATGAAAAACCGTTAAAAAAACCTTCTAAAACCTCCTTGTATTACAGAACAAACTTCACTGAATAAGCCCTTACTCTCAGCAGAGTGTGCCTCCATAAGTGAAAACGGCATGTTTCCCTGTCTGACGTCCCAGATGCAAAGCATGCCATCCTGTCCTCCAGTGGCCACAATGTGTTGCTGGTTGGGGTGTCTGTCCACACAATGCAGTGGGACTCGGTCCCCAGTTCTAGGAGGCAAAAATAACAATTTGGATAATACAATTGAGACATCACACAAACTTGCCATCACTTGGTACCCTGTGATGTACATCAGGTCATACAAAAATTAACACCTACAGAGAAAGAATCTGTGATGGTTCGTTGCTCTGTTGCCTAAAGTCCCATAGTTTGAGCTGGCCAATAGAGTTCACTGTAAGGATCTCTGTTGTCCTCAGGAAGGTCACAGCATGGATTGTGCTACTGTCAGCATTTTCTGTAACAAAAAAAAGACAAGAATCAATATCAAATAGGTGAAAAGATGGCGATTTGTTTCAAGGTCCAGCACCCTTATGGAAGAATGAAATTAAGTTGACAACAGCATTTCAAAGGTATTGTTATTATCAACAGTTGCTTCTCACACCTATGGTGCGCACCACTCCTTGCTGGTCAGCTCTGAAGAGGATTATCCTTCCATCTTCCCCGACTGTCACAATCTCTGGGCTGTTACACACAACTCCAGTGCATGGGGCGTTGTCACATGGATAATGATGTGCTCTTTCCCAGAGTTGAGAAACAGACAGCGTCTGTGGTGAAGAGAGGATAAAGTGCTATTGAACGACCTGTAATGACATTTCCACTCATCTACATTTCAGTGATGCTTGAAATATTGACAGTCATTCTAAAATGTTCAGTTAAGACATTCTTTAAGGTACACAATTGTGGCTCATAAGATAATGTCCCCTAAAATAGGCTCCCATACCTGACTGTTATGATGATGACGAAAGATGGTCACTGCTCCAGTTGATGATGCTGTAACTATTCTGTCTTGATCCAGAAACTGGAAACATAACATTCACATAAGTCATGACACAAGATCAAGTAGCCGTACTACTTCATTGCTTACACTTAACTGAAATCATATTTCATGACAGTACGTGTAAACAACTACACTGAAGTTGTGTAACGAATAGGCTGAGTGCAACATGGTAAATGCCAGTCTAGGCAAGTAAGTCAACTTACTTGAAGGTCCAGAACATCCCCATTATGCTTGTATTCGCATAATAATTGAGGGTCTCCCTCAAATTCATCCTCCATCGAGACACCATGCTCTCCCATGGACCATATTGCAATTTTGTTGTCCTGAAAGAGTGAGTCATTAAGACAGTAAATAGTCACAGTCAGTGACAGCAATATCAACTATTTAATTCGTTCAAATGTTACTATGGTTGTTGAGAAGCCATGCTAATGATTTGCAACAAATTAGAAATATACAAGCTAACGCAGCCAGTTAGCTAGTAAGCCCACCTCGTTGTCCCATGATCCAGTGGCAAAGATATCTGGTTGCTGTAAAGATGAAGATGAGACTGGTCTCCATCTCGTTTTGCTAATTTTCTGAGAAACGTATTTTGCATTGATGCCCTCCATGGGAATAGGTGTCAAGCGCAATCCCAATGTTGTGTTTTAATTGTAATTTTAGTAGCTAGACAACTAACTGGAATCAGACAAACTCCTCTACATCCTGTATCCCGCCAGCCAGCTCATGTACGGTGGCTAGCTGGGGACAAACTCAATGAGATCTCCATGTGATCACGCCGCTAACAAGTTAAGCCCTCGCGCTCCACCTTGTGGGTGAACTAACTAATTCTCTTGTCAGGTGCATGCCTGTGCAATCAAAGCTGAGAGATCACCAAATGCAGAATGTATTTCAGAAAAGCTATCTTATATTTAAACAAGTAAGACCAGGGTCAAATGCTGTAGAAAAACTGCAATCTGCGGCAGCAAAGACATGTCTCGTGACGTATCCCCACCATCTGTACTGGAGGTTGTCAGTGTCGTAGGCAAAGCAGTTGGCGCAGGCGCGGCACTGACAGCTGGTCTCTATTTGCTTCGCAGAGTGTGTGTAATAATGGCCTGGAAATCTGGAGGAGCTAGCCACGCAGAGCTTGTCAACAACCTCCGCAGTAAGTATAGTATAAAACTGAATCATGTCAAATATTTGTTGAGAGATTCATTATGGATTCGGAAATTGTTGCTTTTTCACAGTGCAAACTGTCAGTGGGGCTCGCTTGCTAACGTGGGGTTAGCAATAGCAGCTAGCTAGCTAGCTAGCTGGGATATCCAGCTTCATGCTTCGCTCAGTCACGCTGTAATGTCTGAATGATGTGATGATGTTTTGAAGTCTGCACTCAGCTTGTAGTGAAGACTCAAGAGACCATCCAGGGTGGGTCGCAAACTACCTATTGCATACCTATCTTTGGGCTGGCTTTATAGTGCAAGCATGTCTCAGATTTGTATGTGCGTCATTGTGTTTCGCTCAGGCAGCCTCGTTTCGTTGACAGCTGTTTTCAGACCTAAGAAAGAGAGCCCAGTTACCTTTGGATATGATGTTCGGTTGTCTGTGTGTCAAGTTTGTTTTACAACAGCAGTGCTTTTTCGTTTTCCTAGGATCTATGGCCAGATAACGCATATAGCTAAGGCCCCTCAAATAGTGTCTTCCACTTTCAGAGCCGTGTGTTGAACGCTTGGACTGCCTCTGACTGTAGCTACTACATGTCTTTATTTTAGCAGATACATTTGAAATGGCTTGGTGTTTCTATAGTAACGTTGTTAGCAGCTAGCCTTTTCTGCTCCAGCAAAAAGGAGGGCGGGGCTGGCCAGCCATGCAGTGCGGTAATGAACCAGGTTCTAGAACGTGTAGTTACTGTACCGTCTTTATTGAGTGTAAAGTTGTTGTTAGATTTTTTTCTATTGCAGAAATATGTGCCCCACCCCACTGAATTCACAATATTAGATTTTGGCAAGTCACTCAGACACACACGGGATATTTCTTTTCTTTGCAAACGTCAGAAGGATATCTTGCAGACTTGACGCAGAGATATTCAGTATGGAGCAGCAGTGTCCAAAATGATTTGGCCAGCAAGTAGGCTATATTTGTACTGTGGCCAGCAAAGCATTGTGGCAGGCAGTTTAGTTGGGTCTGAGCATTTTGCCAGAAGCTTTTTGGAATGAGCTCAGGCTATTTGCTGGTTAAAGTGAATGAAAGAGTATAGCCCTGTACCTTATGGCTTGTTCAGATTTGAATATAAATCATGTGACAGGTTTTATATAGGCTATTGTCACACAGTACAGAGACTACTAATCTGAAACGTTTTGTAGTGAGGACATTCATCTTCTGCATGACAAGAGATTGAGGCCACTTTTTAATATGCACAGGCACAACACTGTCAAATGTGATGCTGACGTAATGAATATTGAATTGACAAAAGTTAGCAACACCCATCCCCCATTGCCGTGTAGGTCCAAGTCTTGACCCATTTACACACAAGTTAGCTTCAAGATGAATTTAAATGGGTCAAACTCAGGGGGCATGCATGCTAATTCCTGACTTTCTTGTATGTATCCTATCCTCAAGGTTTTCCTCCTGTGTTAATAGCACATCACATATTGTTCAGAAAGAATACAGTATGACATTGTTCAGGAGTTGGTCTTTCTAATGCAATTGGTTAAGGAGCAATTTTTGTTGCATTTTCCACTTGACCATCTAGACCTATGTAGGGTATGCAGGTGTAATGTATCCTGACCTCCGATGACCACTAAGCAGCACATAGTTTCAGGGTTGCAGGAGTAATGAGAGCAGCACCGGCTGTCGCTGGCACTTCCTGCTGCTGGCACCAACTGTCAGTGGAGGCTCATGTGGAGGATTACTTTGAAGACACTACAGTTCTTGTGTGTGTATGTGAGGCTACAAATCCACTGTAAAATTAAACACGGTTTGTTTTTTCTCCTCAGAAAATGGCATCATCAAGTCAGACAAGGTCTATGAAGTCATGTTGGCCACAGACCGGGGTCATTTCTCCAGATGCAACCCCTACATGGACTCCCCACAGTCAATAGGTGTGTGTGTGTGTGTGTGTGTGTGTGTGTGTGTGTGTGTGTGTGTGTGTGTGTGTGTGTGTGTGTGTGTGTGTGTGTGTGTGTGTGTGTGTGTGTGTGTGTGTGTGAGTGAGAGAAAAACACAGTTCAAATTGAATAGTCTTTCTTCATCCATGTTTTATTAAACTTTATCTCTATCTCAACCAAAAGGATATCAAGCAACCATCAGTGCTCCACACATGGTATGACTTTTAAACAATATTTTAAAAATTGTCTCATATGTTCAATCAATCATAACTATCCACAATTGATGGGCTTGCTCTTATTAGCCATGGAGCAAGTGCCAGAGACATGCACCATGCTGAGAAGTGGTAATGCTGCAGTTATTCTGTTGATCTCTCCCCTAGCACGCCTATGCGTTGGAGCTCCTGCACGACCAGCTGTATGACGGGGCCAAGGCTCTGGATGTGGGCTCCGGCAGTGGGATCCTCTCTGTGTGCTTTGCACGAATGGTGAGACACACATGACGGGTAAACAAATGACATTTATCCTTGGGGACGGGGACGGGATCAGTTCCATTTCAAGGTCTGAAATTCAACTGATGAAACTAATTGATTTACTCTCTTCTACAGGTAGGTTCCAAAGGAAAGGTGATAGGAATTGATCACATCAAGGAACTGGTGGACGAATCCATAAACAACGTAAAGAAAGATGACCCCAGTTTGATAACATCGGGTAGAATTAACCTAATAGGTATGTTGGAGAAGGAGATCAGATTTTCTGCTTGCATTAATTCGGCTGTGACAGTGACATCTATACATATTCAGTTATAACATGTAAGACAGATGAACCATTAACCATACATTAAAAAGAGTCTAATGGATGTTGGCTCAAAAACGTCCCTCCTTGGAAGGGGAACGTAACGCAGCTCAGTTCACGGGGGTGCAATGCTGAATAATTGAGAATGAGAGTGCCTGGCTGCTGTTGCCTGCCCTGCAGTCAGACGGCATCAGCATCAGAGTCTGAGAGATCTGGCATCTCTCAGCTCTGATGCGTGCCTTGGCACTATGCTTCTCAGTGCACCCGTTTGGGGGGCGGGGGGGTTGGTGAGGCTGGCGCTGCATGGCGGCCGGCAGTGTGTGAGTGACAGCCGCTGCCTGTTTGTGCCCCAGTGGGAGACGGGAGGATGGGCCACCCGGAGGAGGCGCCTTACGATGCCATCCACGTCGGCGCCGCAGCACCCAACGTGCCCCAAGCAGTGAGTTTCCAAACTGCCGAGAAAAACACTCATCAAAGGCGTGATTGCCCTCCCCTGTTAATGAGAGTCACATCAGTCCAATCTGCCATCCTACTCACCAAAGAATGCTTTTAGGAATGCCTTTAGAACACATACACACTGTGCTGATTTTAACTCTGTTAAAGATTTAAAAATATATCATATTGTGAATGTGTGCTTTGATGGGTCTACAAACCTCCATCTTATAAATAGTATGCTTTTATTTGTCAGGCAGACCTCTATGCAGTTGTAGCTACACTGTTGTAGCATATTTAGCTGGGAGCCATAGCATAGCTAATATGAACAGGAGGTTTTTTTTAAAACACTGATAACAAGACGGACAGAGCTGTCTGGTGACAGGTTAATGCTTGGGCCTTGGAGGTTTCTGGTTGTGACCCAGTAAGTATCCTCTCACTCCTCAGCTCCTGGACCAGCTAAAGCCGGGCGGTCGGTTGATTCTGCCCGTGGGCCCGGCCGGAGGAAACCAGATGCTGGAGCAGTACGACAAGATGGAGGACGGCAGCACCAAAATGAAGCCCCTGATGGGGGTGATTTATGTGCCTTTAACAGACAAAGACAAGCAGTGGTCCAGGTGGAAGTGACTTCCTACTCCCTCTTCTCCCCTCTCTCCTTCATACAGTGGCAAAGGTGAAATGGTGTGGCCTGGAGCAGAAAATGGATCACAACGGCTGAGTTTGCTGCTTGTCATCATTATTTGCTTCTCCCATACCATAGCAACTGGCTGCACGTTTTAATTTTAACCCCTTTGAACCAGTTTGCTGTATTAAAATGCTCAGCTATAACAAGTGTGGAGTGAGATTCTCTTTTGGAACTAAAATGATTGTTTTCAATTATTGATAATGACAAGAGAATTTAGAATGGCAATAATTAATTGCATATGTTTGATGGTTTGCATTTGGCTGTGATACTTTTTTCCGATCTGGTATAAGAGCATGTCAGTTCTCATCCTTGTTCCCAAAACAAGGACATTAGCCTCTAATGACTTAATAATATTGTTAGTGGTCCAGATGTGTAATCTGGAGAGACACTTGTATTTTGCACATGTAGTGATGAGACTGAGTTTGTGAACTCCAGGAATGTCTAACTCTGACCTCCTGTTTGCATGTTGTTACTGTACGGTCTTTGACAAAGCATAGACCCTCTTACTCTGCATGTTTTAACACATTGCCTCTGTTTCTCACAGGGATGAACTTTGAAGCGGCAGACTGTCAATATTCCACATTTCAGTGTGAACCTGGAGGAGACTACTTTGGGTTCCAACAGCCATTGGATTTCTTTTAAAACATAACAAACCATGGTGATTTTTTTCTTTAACTCTAACTTGGGGTTAGAGTATCATGCTGAGGAAAACACCCCAAAGGTCATTAAAAAGACTGTTAGAGATTGAACAGAAAAGATTGGGGGGTTTAATTTTTTTTCTGGCCTGCATTTTTGGTTGTGAATTTTTTATTTGATTTGCTGCAGGATCTTAAGTTTGTTTTTGTGGTTACATCAGTGAATTGCAATCTACTTTTTCTACAGTAATGCATTTCAGCTTACCAAAGCTGAATGTACAATACAAGGATGCCAGACTGCTTTGATGAGGAAAGCTGCGTCAATAGATTATTCACCTAGCTCCAGAGTGCATCTAAAGGTCTAACTTTAGATATCTATATTTGCTCTGTTTACATGCTTTTTTCCCCGCTATAACAGTATTCAAGCAGAGGCACATTGCCACACGCAGGGTTCACAAATGTCTGATCTAACCCACATCCAGTTGTTTAATATGCAGCACATGATGACACTACTGGCATTGTAGATCTATTCCTCTTAGATCGATCAGTACAGTTGGACATACAGGCAAAAGCCCCTCAACACTACTCAACGAGAGTGGAGCACCTCTGTACATGGACACATGCACACATACAGAGCTATGCTTCCATCCCTGTGTTGTACTGCTTGCTGGCTCTTGATTACCATGACAACATCCTGTGCAGGCTTTACTGTCTGGTGACTGATGAAGTAGCCACTGCTTTGCCAAAATAAACCTCAATGCAAAGCATATGAATGTCTGTTGTTTTTATTAAACATGGAATTGAAAAGCACATTTATTTTGGATGATCCATGGCTTTCACAATTTCTGGAATGGCATATGAAAATAAAGAGATGCATATGTTTTTGTCCCTTGTTGTGTCATGGTGGGTTTGTTTCTATGAGAATAAGCCTTTTGAGACAGCAAGGTTTGCCAGCACTCAGAAACATATTTACTGTGGAAGACTGAGTGTATATTAGTGAGATGATAGAGCAGGAAGAATCAGAATTCAGTATTAATGCATGTTACCACTACAACATCTGAATGAATCACAGTGGATATAATCATCAATAGTAAACTTTACTGTCTCACACATATACAGAAATACATGAAAGGCTTCAGATAAATCAACACATAGGCCTATTTAAAATATGCAAGCCTAGAGATGGTAAAGAAAAGCAACATTTACACAGCAATATTACACTGACCAGAGAGGCTAGAATAGTCTGATGAATGGATGATTATTTGGTTCCCAGGGATTGGATTAGGCAGTATGGCTTATGGCTTGTCATCAATATGGGTGTTGCATGAATTTGTTGGTGCTGCACCTTTGTGCTACCCACCCGATAGAAAGAGGAAATAATGCTTAACTTCTGGAGAAAAGACTACTGTATTCTTTCTTTGAGGAATCTCCTGACTGTTCATTGTCCATTTAGTTATGATGGTGATAATAGGATTTGTGTGATATGCAGTCTGTCACATTACCAAGCGCCCTCGCATTTCAAACAAGTCTGGTAAAAAAAAAAAAAAAAAAAAAAAAAAAAAAAAAAGCCTGATAGGTTAAGCATTATGGCACAAATAGCACAACAGTGCCACTCAGTGGCAGAAGTATATAACTATGCAGTACTATATATCTTGAGACGAAAATATGCATCATCAATAGGTGAGATTTAAAATAAAATACAAATTGGGGGGTGAAAGAGACCAGGGTAATAAATGAAAGCAAAAAGAAATCTCTTTCCATGTCTATGACACCAATCATGTAGGCTACAGTTGCAAGCACTACATCTGTCATAATATCATATAATATAATATAATAGGGCACATTTTCACAGGCTGTTATCTGGACTGCTCTTGGCCAGCAGCTGAACTGTTAAGTTGCGCTCCAGTTCGTCTTCGTAGCATTCTAGCTGTGCATATGACCAGATCTTCACAATGCTCAGAGAAGTGTTAAACATCTCAGAAAGACATTGATTTGATACAGCAATCGGCTGATCTGCACAGCCCAACTGCTATGAGGATAACCTGGATCGCAACCATAAGTTTGGGGTTTTGGTGTTTGCGAATCGTGGTCGAAGCTACCCTTAACCACAGCTCTAAGATCAGATAGATTACCCTACCCTAAACCAGATACAAAAAAAAACATCTGACCATCCATCAGTGGGTTACAGGGCAGCTTCTACCCACTGTGTTTTCCTGCCTGTGGGTACTTGGTACAGAGGTCAACCCAGCTACAGGTACATGCCATTAATGAGGTAATCAGACTCCTCTGTGGTGAGGGGGCGGGCCTTCTTCACCCTGTGGCGCACCAGCCTCAGGCGACAGCCAATCATGAGCAGCAGCAGAGCCGTTATGATCAGGCCCAGGGCCAAAGGAAGGATCGCACCTGCAGGGGAGGAGAGAAAGAGAGAGAGACAGAGGAGAGTCAAAGGCACTGTCATACACTGTCAACTGTATACATCCTATAACAGAGAAATGAACTACAGGAATATGGTTACAGATCACAAATTAGCCTGACATTTCATTTTCCATAGTTATCTTATGAACTATGTTTCTGATGTTGAACAGACCTGATTCAGGCACTGGATGTCCTCCCATTACTGCATATGGTTTGGATATTGGGATGTCACTCTCTGGTTTGCTCCCTGAGATGGCCACTTTAGGGGCCGTGGCTACAAAGAGAAATCCACTGGTTGAGGCTGGTGAACATGTGAAATAGGGTATTAAGTTGAATTATGACAATGTTCAGAAGCAATATGTTGACATCATTAAGTTGATTACAGTACCTGTCTCTGTGAGTTTGATGGGGGGAGGAGCTGTGGTTGTTAGCTTGATAGCAGGCCCTGCGTCATTAATTCAATTACTAATTTGCATCATGTAATGTAGTATCATATGAGCTACATGCACCTCTGTCAAGTATATGAATGCCATAAAAGATCTATTCAGAAACAAATACAGATCAAAATCTCACCGGTTTTCTGTATACATTCATTGTTGCAGTCTGCCTCCTGCAGAAAGTTGTTGTGGTTGCCCTTGCAGCCCCCGTAGATGAAGTGCTTGCATTCCCTATCCTCAGGGTCATGGTACCAGCGTGGGAAGATGCCTTTGCAGGGCCCGACATCAGGGGGCGCCGCACAGGGCTCTGCATGGACACAAAAGGCAAAGAGCTTTTCAGTCAGATGGTCTCTCTGAAAAGGTAACAGGGAAGCCCCCCTCCCCGCCTCGCCCCGCCCGTCGCAGGCTAATTTTGGGATCGAATGGCAGGGGGGGACAGAGGCACTTTGTTCCTAGTGCACATGGGGACGCGGGGATAAAGGCACATTCCCATCCCAGCGCTGCGTGTTAGAGTGCCCCTGCGGCCGGCATTCTGCCGCGCTCCACAGTGCTCAGCTGAGCTCTCTGTGGCGCAATGGCTACCTGCAGGGCCTCAATCTGCTCCTGTGCTACAGCAACAAACACACAGACTCCACGAGCAGAGATAAAAACTCTAGCCAACTACGATTTTACGACCCCTTGACTAAGCCAGGAAAGTCACTGAGAACAATTCTCTTTGTCAATAAATTATGATGTAAAACCATACCAAATTGAATAATTTCACACCTGACCAAAATTCTAAGCATTTATACAAAGGTTGATACTGTATTAATGACTACTAAAAACCTTTAAAAACAGTTTTGTCACTGCTTTGTTGCAATATATGGGTTACCGTTGGATAATAACAATAGTAATCTATGAGTCAAATTGTTACTCTGGTACAATACCTTGTCTGACAGTGCTCTCCTGTTGGCTGTGACTTGGTGGCAGTACGGGAGGTGGTACAGCCTGCTTCCTGTCTCCTGGTTGAGCCTGTGGAGGTCTGGCCTCCTCCATGGTCTTTCTGGGCCCACCTGGGGCCTCATCCTGCTCTGTTTGGGCCACGGGCCTGTGTGGGCTGGGTAAACCTGCAGGGTGTGTCACAGGCTTCCTGCTCCCATCAACTGGAGAGAGGACAGAGAGGACAGACAGGGTAGGGTTATCCTGGGAACCACATTCTTTAGACAATCGAAGCACACATGACTTTGTTATCATTTGTGTTAATATAGTATCATTAGATATCAGGAACATGGAGCTACTCAGAGTCTATAGGTGGCTCAAGGTGTGGGCAAGACTGACTCACAGCTCTGGCAGAAGGCCTCATCAGAGCGGTCTGGACAGTGCTGTTTCCCATCGCAGGCGTAAGTGATGTCAATACAGCAGCCATCGTCACACAAGAACTGGTAGTGGGAGCAGTGACTTGTACACACTGGGGAGAGAAGAGGACACACTTTACTCTCTGCTGCACAACCAGCCACACCCACACCCACACCCATACACATACCTGCTGTAAGCCTTGTGAGCATGACTGTCATGCTCCATAAACAATCCTGAATCCTCACTCTCTTCCCCCGTTCATCAGTTAAAAGGCCACACTCATAAACTCAGACTAGGTTTATGTCTGTCAAATCATGTGAATGGTTATATCAAATAGCCATTTGAAAGGAACAACACTGCATTCAATAACAGACTGTCTCTTTAGTGAACCAGGGAAAAAATGGATTCAATTACATCGTAAAGGTCAGTGCCTGTGATGCATTACCCCAACATGGAAACAGTCGTATGTAAAACAGGACAGCAGAGAGGCACTGAGCCCTTCGACCACAACAACTTTACATCCCTATTAATGTGAGGCAGAGAATAGGTGTGTTAGGAGGGAAAAACAACAACTGAATAATACATGAGCGTGTGGCACATCTGGCTGATAACTATGGATACATTCAATGAAAAGAGATTGACGTATGTGTCACCTTCTGCTTGGCGTTCTGGTGCCAGCACGGTCACACTGACATTGTCCGAGCTCTTCTGACCTGAGGTGTCGGTGACGGTCATCTGGAAGGTGTAGCTTCCCTCCAGCAGACCACTGATTTTCAGCAGCCCTGGGTGGGTCACCTTCAGAGGGGAGGGGACAACATTTTAGAGGGAAAATAAAGACACAAACACTGTGTTTTGATATGCGGTGTCATAAATGGACTAGTTACAAACACACTCAAGTTTTAGGATATGTGGAGAACACACACACAATAATTTAATAATAAACTACAAGCTCACATGAATACATGAGTAATTACAGAATTACTACACTGGTATAGAGCAACATGTTGCTGAAGACAATTTTGTTACAAGTTTTGTCACAATGACACTGCATTCATCTGAGGCACGTTAAAAAAGAGTGTATGAAGAATCAACAGTGTTTTCTCTACATATCCTAAAAACTCAGGTAAAATCAGCTCTCATTTGCACAGAGGACAGCCTACAATAGAGCTCTTGTCCTTGGAGCAGGTGGATATAATAGCCTCTTATCTGTGTCTGCATGGCAGGGCATTCTGTTCTGGAGCTCTGGCTGCACCACACAAATCACCATGTTTATTTAACTACTAAAACAAACACATCAGCTCCTTTTCTATGTGTATGTGTGTGTGTGTGTGTGTGTGTGTGTGTGTGTGTGTGTGTGTGTGTGTGTGTGTGTGTGTGGATTCAAGATGAGACTTGCTTTGTGTCTATTGCAAACACAAAATGCATTCTAGCTTTTATCTCTGTCAAACCTTACTGCAGAGACAACGGTGTGTCCCAGACCTGTATCAAATACCTACAGTACAGGATATGACATTCAAGAAAACTACTGAGAACAATTTTTTTTTCCACCTTTCAATTGCTGAAGAATGACATTTCCAGCTACTTTACATTGAGTCAACTGTGTTCACGTACCTTCATGTTGATGTCTGTGGATGGGTTCCCTTTAACCAGGGCCCATTCATAGCGTGTGACTCCGTGGTCGTCCACACTGTCCCGGCCGTCCAGCACGGCCCAGTCAGTGGGCAGCTGGATCACCACGTCCTGGCCAGCATCACTGCGGGGCGGCTCATCCATGTCTGTAAACAACCAGGAGGGAAACCTTGTCAAACACACCTGGACTCAAACTGATTTCATCTAATTTTACAACATGGGGGCCATATAGCTCATTATTTACACAACCCAAATCCCAGTCTTCATAGTCTTGAAGTGCTAGTGGTCATGGTTGGAAGATGTAAACTACCGGCCATGGAAACCTGTGATTGTAGTCTACTACTGTGCAAGGTGTATCAGATCCATTTAATATTTTTGTTGTAAATAATACACAACACCACTGGAGGCCAATCTTTATATTGTATCCTATTATAAACCTGTTACTTATACAAGAAACATGGCAATCTCTATCTATGCGAATAGAAGGTGCACAGCCTTACCTTGCATTTGAGTGCTATCATCAATAGCAGGTTTATCCTCAGGTCTCCTAATTGACATGCCCATTGGGTTCACGTCTCCATGACTACTGGAGGTAAGGTGTCCTGATATATTGTGAGCCCGGCTGTAAGTGCTGAAGCCTTGCTGCGGTGCGAATGAACACACGTTTTTATTTCTATAAGTGCAGTTGAACAAATAGCAGCTGAGACCGTCGTCCGACTGTCTAATGTCCTCCTGGACCACCGCCACGCTACAATGAGGGTCGGCGCAGCAGGCATGGAGACAGTCTTTCCAGCTGTACACTCGACCGGGGGCCGAGAGGAAGGTGGCCCCTTGTTCGATGGAGGCCCTTGCTCTGATGATGTGCTCCTCTATGGCGTTGAAATCACCTAGGCATACGTCAACCATATCATCATCCCTGGTATACGTCTGGTCTTGTTGGAGCTGCTTGCGGAATTCTTCCAAAAGCTCCTCCACACCTGATATTTTGGATTTCAGATCCGATATTTGAGAGGAGCGAGTGTCAATTCTACTCACCGAACATACAAGCAACACACACGCAATTACTCGATGATGCTGAGCCAGAGCCATGATGTTTACGCAGTTAAACGGTATCCCCGTCGGCTATAATTTCGGACGCATGAGAAGGGTCGCCAAATTTCAACACCAGTAATCTTACGACACAAAATAAAACATATAATATGTCTTCATTTTTAGTTATCTTCAGTCGCAGGTGAGCACCGTTTTGAGCCGATGCTAGAGGCCCATTGTCGGTACCATGATGGTGCGCCGCTCAGTGGGAGTGCCCAGCATCGACAGCGCAGGAGCTCCAGCAACGAAGGAAAATGAAGTATTGACGTCACGGGTGATGCAGAGGCTAAATGTCGGGTCTTCCGCAATTTGCAAGTCCCAATTATATAGGACTGTCCACATCACTACAAGATTAGATAACACAAAATGCATTTTTTTGGCCAAATAATTGTGATTCTTCTTAGATAGCATTGCGTAGGCCTACACCTGTCCAAACTGATGATGAAACGTTCAGGCTATTTGCTACTAGTTATGTAACCTATATGTAGGCTATTACTATCACCTTATTTGTGTTTGATTGTGAAATAGAATATCAATGCAAATGTTTAAGTTTACACTTTATTTCACAGTTTAAGAGGACATTTTTGTGTTACACATTAATAGGATAGGCTAGCACAATTAAAGTCATCAATCTATCATGAACAGACATATGAAACAAAATGAACATACACCTAATTTGTGTAGGCCTATATCTAACATAGAAAAACTTTAAATACAAAAAAAAGTAGAGGTTGGTGATAACAACAATATGAAAATTTGTTTTCAGTTATGATTTCATTCAAACATATACATAATTCAAAGCATTTGCATTTCAAATATCATATTTACAAATAAAAGCAGGCTAAAACATCATAATGTTGCCCATATACAAGAAAAATACATTTTCCATAGAGTAAAATATGTCCTTTGTTGTCATACTGAAAACACTAACTGGACTATTCCTATCAAATATTATACAAAATGTGACATGTGGAAGAGTGAAGTTTTGCTCTAATTTTGTTCCATTGACAGTATCAATATCTATAAATTAGCCTATGTGCACATTTTTTACATTTTAAGGTATGTGTTTGTAAATTATTTCTCTGAAAATAGTCCTTTACAGTTAAATTTGCATTTTATTTACACACAACAATTGCTAACAACAATGCCTAAAGAAGGTCAATGATGTTAGAAAAGCTGACAAAATAAAATGAAGCGATGATGACATTTCAAGCCTTGGCGCACAATTAAACAAAAAGGTACAACAACAAAAAATCAGGCATGCAGTGAGGCCTTGAGAGTAAGTTTATCCATACAAATACATTTAAATAAAGTAGTGATGATGATAAAATACGAATAACAAAAAATTTATTATCAGGACATGAAAAAAAACATTTCTAAAATGCAGCTCAACAAAAAAATCTATTAAACATTGTCTTTTTTCTCTCAGGTTTGTATTAGAAAATGGTCAGTCTCAGGTCTTGTAAACAAAAGATAGTAAGGACTATGTTTTACAACCGAACAACATTCAATAGCACTCAACAAGTTAAATGATCTCTCAGGTATTTACAATAGGGTATTCACGGTCTTCTGTTTCCTTTGTGGATTCCTACATACTATGAAGGACCAGCTTCCATGTATACCATGTCTGTTGAACATTACCAAATCAGTGGTACTGATCTACTGTACTTATACATGAAAAGTAACCACATTTGAAAATAGTTATCATTTCCCAAAACATGTTCAGGACCCAACAAGGTCTACACCTCACATTTCAAAGCTAGGTATGTACTGTACATGATGACATACTGGTACTATCCCCGATCAGGAGTCTTGCTCTAATAAATACTGAGATTAAAGTGCAGTGGTGAGAGGAGAATACTGAACTTGGTCAAGGCCCTGTAGCAGTAGCTCACTTCACATGGGGCCTCATGCAGGCTTTTGTCTGTAGTCTGTGATGGACTTCCATAGCTTACATAGGATCCCACCTCTGAAAGGGAAGGAAACACAAGAAAAGGTAGACAAACTGTTACTACAAAGCACAATGTATAAAAGTATTGCGGTCAGATAGTTGGGTCTACAAAGCTGGGAACTTAACGAAGGAGAGAATACGTTACCTTAATCTCAAACTCTTCAGGTCCTCTCTCGTCACATAGTGGAGAATGTCATCCAACATGTAATCCTCTGCCAAAATCTAGAAGATGGAAATATGCATGCTTTTATCCTGCATTTGAAATAAGCTCAATTTGATAAGATGCTTCAAGTAGCCAATAGGTGGTGCTGTGTCTGTTACTAAGGCTGTCAATAATTCAAATATCGTTTGCATTACCACAAAGGCTACAGTTGTCTGGTCCACTATACTCTCCAGTTGCAGCCATTGTGTTGAACAGCTTTCCAACAATGAACACTGTTAACTGTCGTCTAGCATGTATAAGACAAGAGGATTAAGTGGGTGTGTGTTTGTTAGCGTAGCCTACAGGTCAGAGACTGCATCATTGACCTACCCTATTAGTGGAGTCTTCGTCAGCTCCGTGGAGTCTCAGCCACTTGACAAGCTCTGGGTCACCATGGATACCTGTGGACTGGCTCGTCTCGCTCACTGATGGTGTGGGTATGTCTGTGGATACATAGTCGGATAAACCAACAAGTTATACTAGACGCTTACGCTTATTATAACGCCGCATTGTCTATTGTCTTATATATGTGTCACACAAATATGTTCTTATCTGAAAAACGGACTGTTCCAGCTGCTGCGGTCAGGCAAACGCCTTCGCTGTCATGCAGCAAGAACAGAGAGACTAAGACTAAGAGTTTCTTCCCCCATGCCATCAGGATCATCAACGATGACCCCACCAGTGCCCCCCTCAAGTCACTCACACACTCATTGACATCATAACACATATGCACACACATAATCATCCATTGCAGACTCATCCTCCACTGTAATTATCTGTACTGTCAACCTGTCACTGCCATTGTATATTGTCATTCCATTGCGTACATTGCTTCACCGCTGTTTATATTGTTTATACTGTTCATACTGTTTATATTTTTTAGTACTTCTATTTTATTTTATTTTATTCTATTTGAAAACTTATTGTTGCACTACTCTGTGGCACTGTCACTTTTGCATTTCACTGTATACTTGTATGCACGTGACAAATAAAGAATCTTGAATCTTGAATCTTGATCTTATCTGAAAGTGTGTGGTCAGGGACTCACCTATGGGCTCAGGGCGGATCCTCAGTAGTTTGATTTCCTGTTCCCTCTCACCTAGGACCTGCTGTAGGATGGCCTGGTACTCTCTCTCCCTCTCCAGCAGCTGCTCCAGCAGCCTGGGGGACCACGACGACGACACAACACAGGGTCAGGCCAGGAGGTTACACACATTGGACATGGCTACTTCAGACGCAGTTCTAAAATCTATCTGTCATGGTTACGGGCATGCAAGACCCACCTGTTGGTTTCCAGTTTCATCCTGCCGAGCTCCATACTGACGGAGCGCTGGGCATTATGGGACTCGTGTGAGACGGTGGAACTGAGCGTGCTCACTCCAGATGTGGCCACCGTGTCATCGTGGGCAGCGATGGGTGGGGCCCTGCTCTGGTGGCCGGAGTTCCCTTCAGGCTCTGCGTCATCGTCAACATCGTCCTGGTCAGCGGGGTCACTCTCCGAGGCCAAACTGAAGTGTGGTCTCAGCTCTGGACACAGACACGACGTGATATATCACTACACTGTTACAGTGTAGTAACAATACAGTAGCAGCAGTAACATGACAACACAATTCATAATGCAACAGCAATACAAGGAATTGTAACAGAAGGAAGGGTCAGATACGTCTAGTAGATAACTAATACTGCACTGAGAGCCAAGTTTAAATGAAATTCAAATCTGGCTCCCAGTGCTGCATTAGTTCTGGGTGTATGATGTATCTGACCCAGAGCCTTGATATAGCCATTCCTTACATTAGCATCAGTATTTGAGAACAATGACGTTTCCTTTCACACATATATATATATATATATATATATATATATATATATATACATATACATATATATAGATAGATATATGCATTGATTATCAGTGATTTCTTAGGCCTAGAAAATACATTAATTTCATGACTCAAATATAAACATGTTCATATAGAATTTGTCATATATCCAATCTGTTATGATAAGATGCAGTAGTGTCTTTGTGCAAAGTCACACTCCTATGTTTAGCAGGCCACCAGTGCCCAGGGGGGCATAATAACTCATTTAATACTGGACGGCTGGAGACACTGTTGACGGGCTGCAGGCGCCAGCCATTACCTGGCACCAGGATGGTGATGGCAGTCTGCACTGCTTTGCGGATGATATTGTCCAGGGCGAACATCCAGTGGGGCTTGATGTTGTGGTTTCGCAGCACTTTGTTTACCTGGAGACGCAGTGGTCACACACACACACACACACACACACACACACACACACACACACACACACACACACACACACATTAATAATCACACAGCCATGTGGTCATAGTCATAGAAAGGGAAACAGTCTTGACCTCAGAGGGTGTCTGTTTACGCTGCCTGTGGTGGTTGCTCAGCAAGTAGAGATACCACCCCCCCTCTCCCCCCCATGGAAACATTCTTTCCCAGGAAAAACAGAGAAATTCTACCAATATCCATGCACTGTGGAAATTTCATGCAAGAAAAACAAGTTTGTCGAGAGCATTGATAGTGATCTGCTGCAGACACAGTAACCTGTTTGTGCAATGGGATTGGATTTGGTTTCATATGGGTGACCACTAGGAGGCATCAGAGCTCACTATTGGCAAAGACAGTTATGTAATACCTCTCGCATAACAACAAGATGCTAGTGTCTTTTCATTTGCATAATTGTATTTGCGAGGCAGAGAGCCTCTTTACATGCTGTGCAATTAAGCTGATGGACTTCCCTTTTATTACCTTTCTTAAAGGTCAGAAGTATTTCACACTTGATTGTCTGATCATTTGTTTATTCAAACGATGGCAGCCTGCCAACATACTTCAGTTGTGAACAGCTTATGTAAAAACCCCTTGAATAATACTCAAGCCTCAAGAGCCTTTGGTTCACACAAACCATAGATAGATAGAAAATGGAATTTCACAAATGATCATAGACATTATAAAGAGACACCATCAAACAGGTGACAAACGGCACTCACCGCGTCCTGGAAGCCGAACAACACCACCTGTAGCTGGCTGATGGCCGTGCTGTCAAAGTCCAGCTCCAGTTTGAGCTGGGAGAGGGTGCCTGCGATGATCTTCCTGTCTGCCATACGCACAAAGTCCCCCAGACTGACCACCAGGGTGGAGACGTGCTGATGTCTCAGTCTGCTGTCCTCCGAACCCTACATGAATCAGGGAGAGGAGGATGGAAGGAAGGGTGGATGAGAAGTGGGAAGGGAGGAGGTGAAGAGAAGGAAGGTCAATATTAGTGGTGCATAATGCCAGGTCTTCCTTAAAAAAATTACCTTCATATCTCTGGACTCTGGATAAATAAAACCAGTCTGAGACATCCCCTCATTCTGTCCAGCCCTGTACTTGACTGATGGTAACTGACCTGTTTTAGAGCCTCCATGAGGTTAGCTACCACCTTGTCCCTGTCCTCTGTGAGGATGCGGTGCAGAGTGGCCCTCCTCTCACTGTCCTTCCTCAGCATGAAGAACCCCGAGTCCTTCTCATCAGGAGACGGAGGGGCGCTGTGGTCCTCAAAGTTCTCCACAGGGATACTGTGGTAGGGAACAGGCTGGTACTGTTAGACCTCCCAGAGCATTGTATCCTCGTTTACGGTATATCAGACCGCTGCTTTCATCAGATTCATTTAGAAGGTAGAGGTATCGTACGGTATGTTGTGGTTCTATGTTGGGGAACGTGGTATGTTACCTGAGGAACAGGGACCTGGTTCCTTTGACGTCCCGCTCGCTGTAACACTTGGTGCTGGGCTTGAAGATGAAGGGGTTGGTGTTGAGGTCGTTGTCAGGGGAGACGGAGCCGTACTCACTGCTGCTGCTGGTGTCCTCCACCACCACGGGCACTGGCAGAGAGATGCTGCGCAGATACTCTGGAGAGCACAGTGATTGCAGGAGGGAACAGTTACACAGAGCATAATGTACTGTACCCTGTCGTGGGGATATAACAGGGATTAAACATGGTCTGTAATGCTCCTCTCGAGGTGATCATCTCTGGGGCAGGGTACACACACACACACACACACACACACACACACACACACACACACATGCACACATGCATGCATCTTCACGCACACACGCATGCATGTAAGCGCGCACATGCACAGACACATGCACACACACACTTGATGTCCACAATTAGCTTAGTCTAATGACGTTGGTATGGCAAACTCAAACTCAGTGAATTCTAGACGAACTCACCTGATCCTGGTGTCAGAGCTAAGAAAAACAGAGAGACAAATTTAATGAATTGTGCAAAACAGCATAAAACAAAACAAACAGAGCAATTAAGTAGCATACTGTTTCTTAAAATAAAGAAGCTACTGTCTATTCAGATGGCAATGATAATGGTGAAGCTCGAGCCTACCTGTGAAGCTGCTCTTGCCCCTTTTCTTGCGACTGGTGACAGTGAGGAACTCGTCAGTGAGCAGGTCCAGAGCAGTGGCTCTGCGGTCTGGGTTAGGCTCAAAGCAGCGCAGGATAAAGGCCTTGGCCTCCAGGGACATGGACTCTGGGATCTCTGGGTGGATCTTAAACATGCCCACCTGTAGAAAAGGCCAGTATGAAATGAGTAAGCTGTGGTAAATGCGTATACAATACACCCATTATCTCTAGAAGAATGGAGTTGGAGAAAGGTCATGTAGGGCCACGGGTGTCAAAGAGGCTAGTCACTTTTCAGTTGAGAGGGGTGACAGTCGTACTTTAAGACATTGACACCGTACAGATATTGATACTGTACATCACAGTTGCTCTGCGACACTGTAACTATTCAAGCAGGCTTGTGCCTCCTCCAAAAGGACATCAAGACGACAATGAAGGGCAAATGCGGCGACTCAGGGAACAAGGCTCGTTTGACGATTGGACTTCTAGAAATTTCTGGCATTGGCGCCTAGGAATGTTGATTTAAGATTAGGAATGATGCCCCTCCCGGAAGCATTCCAATGGGGATGGGAAGAGCAGCCAAGTTTATGTGAGGTCATTTTGAATATCAGTATATGCAGTGTATACCCCAACTGAACACATGAGGAACTACCATATATAAGTGTGCTCACTGTGCATGTAAGCCTTTGTATTGGAAGTCATAGTAAAGTCATTGACCAAAGATGAAATTGTACTTCCTTGAGCTACAATAAACTGAAGCAAAATGTGTAGATACTGTATGTAGCCTAATGCAGGATTGTGTGTGTGTGTGTATGCTTGAACATGAATGGTTTTCAATCACTGGGTAATGCACAGCATTAGCATGTGTGAATACAAAGCAGTTTTGCTTTAATTTAATTAAAAGGCATGGAAATTTCCATGGGTCTGGGCCACATCTACACAAACACCATGACGACGCCCCGTAGAACAGACCACCCTGTTGGATCTTTACCGTTTTTAATGGACTACACATGTCTAAAGTTTAAACACAGCCTATGTGATATTATGACTGAAGGAAACACTTGAAATTTCCACTTAAGAGGAACACAAGTGGAAAACGCAAGAAAACCATTTGAGGAGGCCTCATCAGTGGATCAGTGTTTTCAAAACACACATGTAAAGTACTGTGTACACACACTACACACACTACACAGACACACAATTGTTCACGTCTGGTTTATCAAAGGTTAATTGTATGTAATCATTTTACAACAAATGAGACTGAAGTGGTTTCAGAGCTCGGTTTTGGTTGTAAAAAACATATAACTCAATGGAAAAATAGCCTCATGGGGGTGTCACTGGGGACCCAAACCCATACTGTATATCTAGAGGGTTTTTCATTACATCACGATTTGTAGGCCAGTGTTTGTGTTCAAACAGAGTTCCCACAGCATGTAGTGTTTGGGATACTACACGCCTGCAGGGGTGTAAAGACAGCTGTCCTGACTTATGATCTTCCTACTAAGAAAAAGGTCAACACAACCATAAATATCTATGAATAATTGATAAATCAGAGCCAAGTTATGATAGCATGACTAGGAAGTGTTTAGCCAGACAAAGTCACATTCATCAAATGAGAAGTGAACTGAGGTGAATGAGATAAACGTGTGAGCGTTCAAGCCTTGTTGCCCTTTGACCTCTAACCTTGAACATGGCTGCCTGTGGTTCCCCCAGCTCATAGAAGGGAGGTTTCCCAGTGGCCATCTCAATGATGGTGCAGCCAAGAGACCAGATGTCCGCAGGCTTGCCGTAGCCTCTAGGGCCTTTGTCTATAATCTCAGGGGCCATGTACTGTAGTGTCCCTGAAAAACAACAAAAACACCAGAGATATTGACAACCAATTATACCATAGCTACTAGTAACAAATTTCATTTGTTGCATTGACGATACATACTACGTAAGGCTGATCAGTTTAACAAATGGCCAGCTTTTCAGAGGTTTACCCTGGCTCTGGGCTGGATGCCATTGCAAGTGAAATGTTGCCAACGTTTTTTTCAATAACATTACGTAAAAAAGATAGGAAGTACCTAGTGACCCTGGCATGGGATGGATGTCTTTTGCTCTAATTATAGACTACTGTAGGTTGAGCGTTAAAAGGTAGGCTGAGTGCTGTGCTGCTGGCACTGGAAGATACACATTGGTTTCAAACAGGAGAAGCAGACTGTAGACTGAAACGGCTCCGGTGCTCAGGAGGAGTGGTTATGTGCACCAATCAGCAATCAGGCAATGTGAACAAGGAGGTCAATCTGTGCTACAGTATAATTGGCTGACAATGTCAACACTGGCATAACCCAAGTCTCCCTGACCTGACCATAAACTAGCAGCACCAGACACAGCACTCTGAATATCAACGGCAGGCTATTCTAAGATATATCATTTACAGGTTGAGTTGAGATGAGATGAGTTGAGATGTATCCTTTTGAGTCTAGTATTTGAGTCTAGTCATTTTAAGTTATTGTAAAAAGTTGATGAGATCACCGGGTGGTTGAAGCCCATTTTGAAACATCCTGCTCTTTCAAGACTTTTTACAATGCAGAGAGGGGAAGCTTGACGACAATAAACAAAGTCAGACACAGTCACATACCAGTGAAGGTCTCAGTACAAGGGTTGATCCCAGCCAGCCTTTTGGAGGTGCCAAAGTCCGATATCTTTAAGACTCCGCTGTATGTGTTAATTAGGACATTATCACCCTGTCAGTAAAAAGAAGAAGGAGACCATGAGAACAGGGAATGAAAAATATGGTAATCTGAAGTATTTCCTAGAAAGCGATCGGCAACAGGTGTTCATAGCGGATTTACATCCCCCTCTGTGAGAGGCTTCCAAACCAAAACAAGATGATTAACATTTACATGAATGGCTGCTGATGTCATTTATGTAACGCTATTGTTAAATGAGGCAGAATTTAGTGCCCTGTCGTGGGTGTATGAGGAACAGTTTACTGACCTAAATGACTTCCACTCAGTTGTCAGTGTGTTTTATTATGACTGAAGTCTGTCAGCGGAGCCCTCTTGCATAATGACAAGAGGAAGTCATCATTCTAGAGCCAAGCGGTTCATACCAATCTAATCATAAATATCATAATACAGTACCATTTTCATGTGGCCTCTCTATTGGCCAGGAACATATGTATGACAGCCAAAGGCAACCAAAGAGCTGGTGTAGAGGTAATGGTTTCACCTTGATGTCCCTGTGTGCGATCTGGTTGTCATGTAGGTATTTCAGTCCCTCCAGGATCTGTCTGGTGTAGAAACCGATGGTTTGCTCATTGTTCTTCAGAGGTCCCCATTTAGACCTCAGCAGAGCAGAGAGGCTTCCTGGAAACCACAGGACAAAGGACAACAAACATCAACACAGTTTATTTAGCATATTAGTATATTGTCTCCAAGCCAGCATATTGTTCTGTATAGACAAAATAGATACTTTCAATATCTAATAATATGGTTTCTGGGTTTGAGCCACAGGGCTTGTTGGTTGGGCATTGACTGGGTGGTAGTTTACCAATAGGCAATCATTGTCTCTTACCTCCAGGAACCTGTTCCATGAATATCTTAATGAATCCATTCTCGCTGATGGAGCCCAGGTACTGCACAATGTTCTTGTGCTTCAGGTGTTTGTGAAGAGCAATCTCCTCATGGAGGGGCTGGGAGTACCTGTGGCAGAGAGGAGACCTCCGCTGTTACCTCAGCACATAGAAGGAACAGGGTGCGCTGTTCTCACACACACAAAAGACCAGTGCCGCTCCATGAGACTGAAGCCTTGGCGTGGCTCAGCTGTGAGATGTGACCATGGATGTGACAGTTACTCAGACATGGTGACAAACGAGAGAGGACAAGGACACGCACCAGATGGCTACGAATGAGATGTCGCTCAAGTCTTCACAACAAAAACAACAACAACAAAAAAAACATCATGTACACCGCTCCACATGTAACAGACTAAATAACAGCTTTGTCTCCCTAAATTGCAGGGTTCACTAGCTAATGGCCATTCTCGTGAATCAGACACTTAGTGTTTTTCTGCGAGGAAGCTTCAGACTCGCTCCTAAGTTATTCATAATACGTCTCAACACCTTAACTTAGCACATGAGAGGCCGTAATGACTTGTGATGTGATTAGCGGAACAATGCATGACGCTGGAATCATCTCGGCTCTGAAGGAGTCCCATAATTAGAGGCGAGTAGGTGGAACAATGAGCTGACAAGTATTCCGAGCAGAGATGATGGTGGAGGCACAAGGCAATGTGGTATTCTGGTAGTTGCTAAGCGACCCTTTCCCCCCACTTCTCTTCATTGCCCAGCGACTCCATCAGGTAGACGCAGCAGCACAACCCTTTCCAGAGCGATGGAAAGGACGCACCACAGAACTGCACAGTGGTCGCTCACCTCTTATACTTTTCATCTGCCAATCAAATTCTCACTCTCAGGAAACCAATTTGTTAATGAGAGCTCTGAAATAACACTCACAAGAGGCATTCGTATAACAGCACAGAGATCCTTGCAATGTGTGAGGGGAAAAGAACTGTGTTATGTATGTGTGTGTTATAAATGCCAAACACAGTCTAGTGTATTGCTTTTGTTCTACTGATGGAGGAACTTGTAGGCGGTTAGGATTTGTCCTTGGGCCTTTTTCGAGCAAACACAATGTAAAAGGCCAGGAAAGTTTTTTTTCCCTCACCTGCTGTCTCTCTCTGGTATTTCCTTGATGGCCAGCCGCACCTGGTTGCTAAGGTCCCGTCCTGCGTACACCACTCCGAATGTGCCTTTTCCCAGAACCACCCTATCCCCGTGCTCATCATACTCATAGTCGTACTGCAGAGCCAACCGAAGGAGGAATGAAAAGATACAAGTTAAGATACGGTTATGGTTAAGGTACAACAGATATATAAGTAGGTTCAACCCAGGACAGTTCAGCTGCAGTGGGAGAATTGGAGCTGGGTACTAAAAACTAGAGGTTAAAATGTAACCCAGGTTCCCTGAAGGACATGATGACTCCAACACTCCTCACTATGGAACATGCACTGTGTGTCAAGTATGGACAAAACGCACATCCTTTAGTGGGGTGCAGGGCCAAAAAAAGTCTTTTTTATAGAATTAATCAAATCACTCAAATGCAGCACCATGCACCTTTATGGAACAAACAACATTTCGATTGTCATAGACCTGACGAAGATCCTTCAGATCAAAATGTCGCTTGTTCCATAAAGGTACGTGGTGGAGGATTTCAGTGTGCGGGCTCTATTCATTCTACACGCAATATGTGTACCTATTTGCTGAACACACCTATACAATCATGCCTAGCGGTGCTTGATAAAATAGGCATGCTTGGTCCTAGGTCCTATTTATAGAACGGGCGGTAGGCGGGGCTATCTGCCTGCAAGTGACACCTGCATGTACCAGGCATGAATGTGTAGGGTTCTTCAGCGAATAGGTACACACAGTGAGTGTCCTATAGGGAAGACTCAAACCGAGTCGACTGAAAGAGAAGGATACTGAGGACAAAGTGAGCTTTACAAGGTGTGGCGTAGATCAAACAGTTTCAGAAACCCGTTGGATATGTGATCTGTGCTTGACAGGAAGAGGGTGCGTCATTGTTTAGGGTAATAATTCACAGGCTACTATTCTTCTTTTTTTCCCATTGCATCATGGGGAGAACAGGTGGGTACAGGAGCAGGTGCTTTTCCCATTGTCTGTTTTGCAATCACAAAATGTCTCCCTCTCAGGCACTTTAGGACAATCACATTTACATAAAACTATATCAAATGTGTTACCTTGCAGTAAACAGTACACTTTTGGGAGCAGAAACCAGTGTGAAGACATATTTCATGTTTTTTTCTACATTTTATCAGGTAAATCTTATTGGAAAGACCATTGTAAAAGAGTAATGTGAGTAGAGCTTGGAGAAGATCCCTCTGTCTCTCTCCTCCCTCACCTCTAAGGCATCAGTGTCACAATCCCCCTCCTCCGGACCTCTCCAGGCCTCCTCGGCAATGCTGTTGACCAGATCACAGAACCTGCAGAGCCAAGCAGAGACACATAAGCACTATGCTACATGCATGTTTACATACAGTACAGCACCTCACCACCCACACGCACACAGTAATAACCTTCACCACACTTACGCCACAGCCCACACAAACACACACATACACACAGCCCACACACACTCACACACACACACACACACACACACACACACACACACACACACACACACACACACACACACACACACACACACACACACACACACACACACACACACACACACACATACACATACACATACACATACACATACACATACACACACACACATACACATACACACACACATACACACACACACACACACACAAATAGAACTGGATGTGCTTTGGCACGTGAGAGTCACAAGTCTCAACAGTCACACTGTTAGAGTAGCTAGCTCTGAGGGAGCTCACATGAAAACATGGAATGTTGCCTGAATTCCCTGCAGAACATTGCTTCTGAGTGAGATGGAGAGATTGAGGCATAGTGACAAGACAGACCTTTTGCAGTGCATCTCCGTGCAGAAGTAGATCTGGAAGTCCTCTGAGTTGTGCAACACGTAGAGGAAGGCACTGCGCTCGTCAAACTTGGAGATACTGAGGAAGAGGAGTTAACGGTTAGAGAGGGGAAGGCCGTCGGGCGTCCCTCGCGAATTCTAAAGGACAATGACATCGTTGCATCAGTATCTAAAACTGATGGATACAGCCACTTAACCCTGAAAGAATGAGCATAACTCCAGCAACCATTCCCCTACACGCATGCACGCACACATGCACGCACACAGGCACGCACACAGGCACACACACAGGCACACAAAACCAAGGCCTGAGCCGAGCAGAGAAAGAGGGCCTGTGTTCAGCCCACGATGGCATGTAGCTGCTGCTAGGGCTGCTGAAGCTGCCATTGTCTCCTACCCACTGGAGGATGAGTGGGCTCCAAGAAAGACACGTTCCCTAGCAACATCTCAGAGAGGCCCTCTGGTGTGAGATCAGTCTGCCACTGAATTCCTCTGGGACGGGTGGGGTGAGGTGGTGGGTGGGGTGGGGTGTGTGTGTGTGTGTGTTTAATAGAGCTTTGTACCAGGCAATAACATCATAATTTATTCTGGTTGAGGAGGGTTTCAAAAAGGAGGGTGTAGTGACTATTGCCAGTGTTTAGTAGATCATGATATGTGTGAGATCACTGACCTGACACCCCGCACTGAGGTGGCGCTGAAGTTCCACTCATGGATCCCCTTGTGCTGCTTGACAGATCAGAGCAGAAGACATATGACCATGACTGATACCTCAACACCAACACTGATGACTTAACAGAGCTTGTCAGTGCAGACAGACAGATAGACAAACTCATCCATGTTGACAGACAGACAGACAGACAGAGAGAGACACACTTTCAATTTGAGGAAATATTCACAGTGAAAGGCATATAAAGCTAAATGTTCTTCCTCTTTTGAGTAACCTACTGTACCTTGTCATCAGGATCCACGTGCCAGATGGAAACAGTGTTCTCCTCAACATCATTGTTTATGGACAAATACGACGGCTGATACACTTTTGTGGGCTCCAATATCAACACCTGGGGAAATGACAATATCCATCAAAACATATAAATAGCAAAACCAAGGAAATAAACTATTTGGAGAATGTGGGGACATGGTTAAAACCATTGTTATGGTTTATGTACAGTCTAATGCATATGTCTAATGCCCAAGGACAAGTCTAAACACTGAAGAATGTCAGGAAGGAAAGGAAGGCAGAGAACAGGGAGAGTTTAGTGGCTGGGGCGCATACCGGGAAGCGGACAGAGGAGACATCTTTCTTGGTGGCCTCCACCAGGAAGTCCATCCAGAAGTCGACCAGTTCCTGTTTTGGGGCTGGCTGCTCCACAGAGGGCTTTTTGAAGTGCTGGTAAATTAGGATGGTTTCTACCAGTGAGCGGAGATACCTGGGGTGCAGTAAATAAAGAAGTCGGCTTTAAAGCAAATACGCCACTAGCCTGCTGACAAACAGGTCTCAACTGAGAAGAATAAGTCAAAGGTGTTGTGTAAATGTTCTGAATATTGTGTAAAATATAATTATAAAAATATTGTTGTTGATTTTAAAATAACAGAGAACAGCACAGGACTGGACTGGGCCCTAGCTCACCAAACAGGGGCCTTGAGTTTGAAGAGCTTCTCGGAGCCGTTGATGACCCTCATGTTGTCACATGCCAGGATGCTAGCGCCCAGGAAGAAGCCAACGTCCCAGTAGCTCTGCAGCTTGTCCAGGCTGCCCTTCTTACCCAGCAGGCTGCTCAGCTTCACTCCTGAGGACAAAACAAGTCTATTGAGTTCCATAGTGTGCCCCATCTTTTTTTTATTTTATTTTTTAAACATTATCAACACATACTTCTTTCCAGTAGGATGGAGTGAGGTGGTAGGAGTCACAGTTGTGTTATTGTTGTCGAGTCATTGAGGCATTTCACCAATTTCAACACTGGTGTAATGAATCTGGATACGTTGAGACATGCAACACGGTTGTGTGTCATTCTGACACTATATGTTGTGAAGCAGATGAAAGCAGAGTGATAAAGGGAGCACAATTGTTTTTGGCCATGTTGAGGGAAGCTGCCACTACATGTCCTGTGGAGCCTTGAGCAGGGGTTAGGGAAGGGGGGCTTAAGGCTGATTCCCAGACTGTCCTATTTCTCACATTCCTGAGCTACCCTGAGCCTCAGATTTCAGGGCAAACAGAGGCAAACAAGGGCAAACAAGGATTGGGAACAGAAAAGCTCACTTGCAAAAACCAAAAAAAGGAAAACATAATTGTTTGTGTAATCTGTCTTTTTCATATTAACCCTGTCACAGCCTATCAGCTTGCTATCTCTCTTTTCTCACCCAGACTTCCTTTTATGGATGTGACTCATAATCAGCCTTTGTTCCCTCCCGTAAATGAGCACTACAGTATCTGTTACCTGAGCACATATTGATCTCACGCTCTCCACAAGGAGGATAACTGTTCTAGGAGAATGAAAATTAGTTACTTCAGAATTAGTCAGCAATAGACGGGATGAGAGCCAGCTGAATGCACAAGGCCAAGTCAGCTCAAGGCCAAACATAGATAACAAGGCAACATAAAGAATGAGTGTATACACACCGACTTTGCGGAGCTCAAAGGAGGCCTCAAACTGGTGTCCCGCTGCCAGGAGTAGAACGGCGTAATTGATCCCAGAGTGTAGTGTCGGCTCGGACTCGAACCCCTTCTTAAACCTGACAGGAGAGAAAAAATCGTCTTACAATCACAATGATCAGAGAGTATGTTTCATTAATACCGTGTGTACCTGTTTGTGGATGATGTGCCCTGGATGAGAGCTTCCTAGCCCTGTCACTTCCTCCCTAGACGTCTGTTACAGCACCAAAACAATTACAGCGGTATGGAGCAAGGCGCACACATAACGTCTTATTGCACAGCCTTGGCTAATGAGCAATCTGTCCCACTGAGGGGATCGGTGTGGATTATATTAGCAGCCTCTAAGATGTTGTCTGAAACAGACGACGACAGCCCGACGGGAGTTATTGAAACGAGATGCCAGATTTAATCTATAAGATATGAGATATACAACCATTTCAGGAAGAAAGCAATTATGCTCATATTACAACTGTGCTGTTATGAATTGGCTTCCGTCACTACCCAGAGCCACTTTGATCAGATGACACTGACTGCGGTTGAGAGGGATCTTCTCTGGGTGTTGAGAGGAGTGAGAGGAGAGAGAGAAAGATAGAGAGAGAGAGAGAGAGAGAGAGAGAGAGAGAGATGGGTAATGACTCTCACCAGTGCGTGCCACTGTCCCTGCTCTCTGTGTCGATGAAGTGGGACTCCAGGAACATGTCCTTGTAGATGCGTCCCACTAGGCAGTAGATGTCTGAGGCCACCTGCTCCTTGGCCTCCACCAGAGGCATCATGATGTCCAGAGCCTTCTGTCGGTCCCCCGGGAGGTTCCTCCTGAGAACATACACACACATGCACACACACATTTACACACACACACACACACACACACACACACACACACGCACACACGCACACACGCACACATGCACACACATGCACACACATGCACACACATGCACACACATGCACACACACACCCGCCCACGCCCATGCAAACGCACACGCAATCACACACAAGAGGAAAACACACGCGGTCAGCGGCAGTCTTCTGCACCATGGGATAAGTAGATAGATACAGTACTGTAACGGTATGGTTGTTATGTAGTGTCTGCCCTTATGAAATCTACTAATCAACAATGTCTAATCTTTAACGAATTGCCTTAAAGGGATAAATACAGTTGTATCATATCTAATCATATCTTTCATGTTGTGTTTTATGTTACTTTGTGAAGAGATGACTACTGGGAGCAGCAGGAGATATGTGACTCATCTGTGGATGGTGTGAGGGAGGAAAGGAGGGAGGGAGGGAGGGAGGGAGGCAGGCAGGGATAGCACACTGAGATTTGGTCAGAGGGTGTCTCTCTTTGATGGGGCTCACTAAGAGAGCATGAATAAACATGAGACAGCCAGGCCTCTGCTCTGGGAGGGGAACGCTCCCACCACTGTGGGACAGTGAGTTTTGGCAGAGAGGAGCCATTTAAAGTCTCTAGATTAAGTTATGGCGAGGCACTGAGTTCAACTGCCTGACCACGGGTTCCTGCCAACTCCTGTGTCAGAGTGTGTGTGAGGAGGGTGAAATGCTATTAGAGAGTAAAGTAATGCTCTTTATGTTCCAACAGTGATTTGTCACATGACCAGTCATTTGCCACCCACTACACAACAATTCTTCTGCTTAACCAAGTGAAAGGCTCAGGGATTCTACAACACTCTTGGATTCTATTCCACACTCTTTCCCAAGGCAGCCCTGGGCACCCCAGTGTCTGGTGGTTGGAAACATTTCGCCGGCATGGGCTACAGTTTAATATGGGTCCTCCTCACCAGAGCATAAAGATCCATGTTTAAATAAAGTGGAGGAACTGGCAACTATTTCCATGGAGTCTATCCAGAGGGAATGGAATGGGGCACCACTCAGGGAGACGACTCAAGCTGCTCTCCCCAGCTCTCCCTCTCTCCCTCTCTCTCTCTCTCTCTCTCTTTCTCCCTCTCTTCACACCAGAATGCTGAAGGGCAACCAGAAGGGGGCTAGGCAGTGAATCAGCCCACTCTCATGCAACAAGGAGGGAGCGTGTGCAGCAGGCTAGGCTTTAAGCCTCCCTGCTGCTGCTGTTTTTGCAGCCAGCTTAACCTAGTTACTCAAACCTCATATTTTTGGACATTTCGAAAAAAGGGGAAGGTTTTACTCAAATCATTTAAGCTTCATAACTTCCACAGGAATGATCTTTTGCGATAGCTGCTCTAAGTCAGCTCTTACAGCTGAGTCATTTCCCACCTCCAGTCCAGCCTCCAGTGAAGAGGCTTGAGGTATTGTAAACAACGGGGTTGCTGTCTATACAGAGAGAGAGAGAGATCCATGGCAACCATCTTAATTTACTCTCCAGTCAGTGTTTCAACAATGATGCAATTACGCAAGGCATGTGCAACATGTTTCTTTATATGTCTCTTATGAGTGTGTGAATGCAATAAAAGGTCTCGTATAGAGTTGTAGGACGCAGGAACAGTCTGGCACCCAGACGAGGTCTTTTTGGAGTCGGTCTCGCCATGAGAGCCACTGGACGTTTACAAGGCAGCACAGACACACAGGCAATGAAAAAGCCTCCTGTATTGAACATATGTGTAGCTGCTGATCAGAACACAGACACACACACATGTTCAGCACATGCATGGTGTGTGTGTGTGTGTGTGTGTGTGTGTGTGTGTGTGTGTGTGTGTGTGTGTGTTATAGACAAGCCAGGTGTGATGGAATCATGCTGGGAATCTTACCGATTCAGTGCAAAGGCATAATGGAACTTCACATGAGGATTGGCCACGGGGTCAAAGGTCGGAAGCTTCTCCAACGTCTCCACCAGCTTCACGATAGATTCATAATCCTGCGTTACACATAACCAGAGAAACACGTCACAGGATTAAAGTTAAACCGAAGGTCAACCCATACACAACCCATACACACACATACATGTATCAATATTTACGTAATGAGTGCTTATGCATACTAAAGTACTTCAGGAACGGAATGTCCCCCTCTTATACAAATCTTTTGTCCGGCATATAGCCTACAGTATTCATCCAAAACATCTTGAATTATTCAGCCAGATCTCCACAACGCTTGTTGTTGTCATCATTTATTCATGCCCAGTGCTGTAGCTGAAGACTGTAGCCTGCAGTGTGGCTAGAGGGAGGACTGAGGGTAGGGGAGTGGGTTCATGGCGATGCAGAGAGAACAGGATTAAGCCCTCCCGGCCGTAGCCTTAAGATGAGCAGAGACTAACAAAGGCTGAGCCAACAACCCTCCGCAGGCAGCCTGAGGGGGTTCTTATGAGAGGAGGTGCCACATGCACGGAGAGGCCCTGAAACATTCATATTGAGGCACTGAACTGAAGCGAACTACAGTATGTTGGTAGCATCTGACAAGCTTCAGGAAGTAAACATTACCTGGATGTCCCGGTAGGACAGAAGCAGATTGATGACGATGTCCGCTGAAAGGCACTCTACGTTGTCTAATCGTTGTTGAATACGCCCCAGCTCTGTGGCCAACTCCATCCCGGTGTATAATTCCCGCGCTTTCCGGATCTCATTGAGAATGGTCTCTCGGAAGTATTGGCTGTGGGAGTGGGAAACAGTAACTCATCTGGACCTGGTTGCTTAAAACCTGTTATTTCTAATCTTTGTTCCTCTTTGTCTGAGCATGCCGAAGCCATTGAAAATCTAAAATTATTTGGGCCTATCTAATCTTCAATGGCAAACCTTTGATGTACCATACTACAGTGTATCTTTTTATCTGTAATCTATTTACAGTCGGTACTCGTGACAGCTGAATGTGGAAATGATGTGCCTGTTCGCTGGCTACACGCTTCAATGTATTTTTCACTGCACTGTTGGGTGACTCTCTTTCAAGAGACGAACCACATTAATACAAAATGCAAATTCTCTCAACCTCTAAAGAATAATTCACTTTTCCTGGAAGATGAGAGGCTGTGATGCTCAATATTGGCAGAGGAGTTGAAAACATTAGGCCATAACTAAGCAATGCAGACATCTTAAAAACAGTGATTCGCTATGCGAGCCAAAGTCTCGCAGATGGACATACCAAATAAAGTCATTACACCATGTAATATAAAAAGAATGATCTAATACAATGTTGGAACTCAAGTTCAAATGAAATGAATCAGAGAACCAGATTAGACTGGCTAAGAACACTGCACAAATGTTTCATTATGCAACAATTTGTTACGGTAATCAAACTTTCACAACGTTTCCCCTTGAAACCACAGGGCCCACACCACGTGGCGCATACACTGTTGTTTCGTAAGCATACAAGTATGCTATATTCTAAAATGACTTAAACCCAACTGTCACTGTATACGGCACTCTGTCATAGTAATGAACACCATTCAACTGGCAACGATACCGTAAGCCTGACATTGCCACCATCTCATGTAGGTTCACACTTGCTCACTTAAACACACACAGTGTGTGTGTGCGTGTATCAACAAGATGGTCCCTGTCCCACTCCAGCCATGTGAGAGGAGAGTATTGCCATAGTACGTCGTTACATATTGAATCATTGCATTCGCTTCGTATGAAATAAGCGTTTTTAAAAATGACTTTGAGACAAGTGGAGTAATAACTGGAGTAATGAAATCATGGTGTAACAGAACCTTAGTGTAAATAAAATGTGACGATTGTGACTTCTCCAGCCAGTGGTAAGCCGCAGCAGCATCCACCCCGACCCCCCTGTACTCACCTGGAGTGGGCCTGGGGCACCTTGAGCAGCTGGACAAAGCGGTCCAGCAGGGGCATGCAGATGGGCCCCAGCAGCAACTCGAAGCTGGGCTGCATCAGCTCCGTCAGCCCCTTCATCAGGCTGCTCTCACAGCAGTACACCTTGTTGTGGGGAGTCACCATGTACGGGATGAAGCTGTAGTTCGCTGAGCATGTCTGGGAAGAGAAAGGAAGAGGAGCAACGTTAGACGTGGCCTGTGAGAGATGATTGCCTTTGTGTTTGTATTTGTCGTAGTCTTGGGGCTTGCAGGATCATGGGTGGACAGATTTCGCTGTGCCTGTGCAAAGAGGCTAGATTTGCTGTGATCCGTCGGACGGTGCTGCTGACATTTGGTTTCTCATGTTTTGTGGCTAACAGAAAATGCAAAGGATAAAGCATCCCCGTTACATTGCTGACTGTAGAGTTCTCCATGTGTTCTGTTGGGGGGGGCGCTGTTGCTGGGTCTGCTGGGTTTTTCCTTGTGTAAGTCATTTGAAGGTAGTGACATAATCAAGAGAATCTGATCTGCAGAGACAATGGTGTGTTTGTACCCAGGCTCGTAATGAGCTGGTCTAAACAACCCTGTGGCCCGGGGCGCAGATCCACATCAGTAGGCCTAATGACAAGTGACATTAGGAACTATTTAACAGAGCTAGCTAGTGTAGTCACAATGCCCTCAGGATGGAAGCGCCCTTCAAAACTCCATTCATGTTGCTTATGGAAATCAATTCAAACTACGTCTTACTACTCTTGCCCAGCTTTATTTGCATGTTGGCATTTGTAAAGAGTACCAGGAAATCCATCTTTCATTGATGTGCACGTTGTATCTGTCATATCCAACTATTTTGCTAACTAAGTGCGTATCCAATGATACTTCATACTGAACACAAATGCATGTGCAGGAGAGAAAGGTTTTTGGGCTGATACACAGCTGCAGTGCCGCCCAGCTGTATCCTGAGTGTTGACAGTTACTATTTGAATCTCTCGGTTTCACTCCCCTCTTTAAGTACAACACTCGGGTTCTACTGACTAATAACAAAAAGGAAATGGGGGGAGGGGGGCAAAGTGAGGTAGCAATCGGAACCTTCCGCAGAAAACAGCTTCCTCCACTGTGACATATTTGACATCATGACATCACCGACAGTCAGTCACGCCTTTCAAAAATAACCTGTGACGGTTATAGGTGCAGACACAGGTTTCACAATCCTGCCCTATATTTAGACTCTGTGTATTGTATGATTCAGGCTGCAGCAGATCCTATGACAGCACGTCACAGAGACTAATACATATTTCAGTGGCTAGGTGCCATTGAGACTGTCCTTTTCCCAGGAAACCTCAGCAGGCCTGGTTGGTTAGTTATTAGTCACGGCAGATTCCCAGAACAATACCCTAATGTAGCACTTGAGGGAGAGAGCACTGGCTTCTGTACCCAGTCTGTGTGTGTGTCTGCAGTTACAGTAATTAAGGAGTTGAAAGTCACAGACAGGCAGTATAGGATTAACCTTTCTCTCTGTAGAGGAAGGGAGGAGAATGGGGGGGGGGGCTCAGTGGCATGACTGGATATTAATCATTAGCCCTAACCCCTTTATGACCACTCCTGTGGTCGTAAAACAATCGAGGAAGTTGTCTTGATTAGAAGTGTTCCATGCTCTACACTCCAACCTAGAAGCAGAGATATTAGACCACTGTTAGAGAGTCGCTGGAGTGTAAGATATCTCAGCATCAGTGGTGTGTGTAGAGAGAGGGAGAGAGAGAGAGAGAGAGAGAGAGACAGGGAGGAAGAGAAGAAGTGAGTGTGTCACAGTGGACTGTCACTGTGAGTATTGATCGGTCCTCATCACAAGGCCTACAGAAATCAACCTGCTTCATGCAGCAACCTTATTCCACTTATTCCATTGTTTGTGTATGCATGTGTGTCTGCGTTTGTTTGTTTGTTTTGTGTGTGTGTGTGTGTGTGTGTGTGTGTGTGTGTGTGTGTGTGTGTGTGTGTGCATGTGCATGTGTGCATATAGCAGCTCATCAGCAGTAGTCTGCCACACAGACAGCCTGTGGGGTCTCCCTGTCTGACCTGACTATCACTTGGCAGACTGAGGCATCTTAAACCTCTGCTGTGTCGGCATAGCAGGGAGCCAGGAAATCCAAAATGAGAGGTGAAATTTCAAATGAACTCATTCTCATCTCTGCTTCTCACAGCACTTTTTACAATGCTGTGTCATCCAAGTAAAGCTACCCTGAAAAAATCCCCTTGGAAGAGAAACGACTTTACTTTTCTGTGCACACAGCACAATGCAAAAACCCTCAACAAAATGAGTGGATGGTAGCAGACTGGGGTGTCAACAAGAGAATGAAAACAGTTTTTGCACATACTTTCACGCGGCAGAAGTGCAAAGGAAGGAAGAGAGAGTGTGATTTAACCAGAAGCGGGCAGAAACAGATGGGGAGGAGACTGCATACTTACAGTGTTCTTCTGGCATATAATCTCCTGAAAGAGAAGAAAGGAGACGCTTTAGAAGAGCCTGCTGATGATTCAAGATTCAAGATTCAAGATTCTTTATTTGTCACGTGCATACAAGTATACAGTGAAATGCAAAAGTGACAGTGCCACAGAGTAGTGCAACAATAAGTTTTAAAATAGAATAAAATAAAATAAAATAGAAGTACTAAAAAATATAAACAGTATGAACAGTATAAACAATATAAACAATATATAACAATATAAACAGTATAAACAGTATAAGCAGTATAAACAGCGGTGAAGCAATGATGCTGTAGGGAAATCACTGATATTGGTCACGGTTCATAGACTCACAATACCCATCTGAGGTGACACTATAAATGGGCTTCTGTAGTTGTAAACAAAACCAGTAGAAAAACTGAGAGTTCTCCATGTTAAAAAGGCACAGTAAAGACAGAGAGCCAAAAATGCTCTTGCACACAATGGAGTCTCTTAAAGTCTGAAGCAGTCCATTTTTTTTTTTTTTTAAAGAGCTATTCTAAGAAAAATAAATAAAGGTTAACAGAGTATGGCATTGAAAGGGAGTGTGTACAGGATGGTGTGGGAGACTGCAGCCTGCCGGTGAACCACTACAGAGAGGTAGGAGTTGAACAGCAGGGTGGAGTGGTGTAGTTCATCAAGATTAGAGGGATAGTATTTATGTTAGTGCACACATTGGAATAGATTGGCAAACGGGATTAGCCTATTTCAGAAGAACACAGCTTATGAATTCTTAAAATAGAGCCAAATGCATGCCCACGTCGATGTCACAGCTGAGTATTGTAGGTCACTTTTCAGCTCTATTGAGTTTGGGTGTGGAGAGAAGGCCTATTTTGGTAACTGCATACATACACAGGAAACCATAGGCTCCCCTCCCTCTCACCATGTAGTCTGCAAATCTGAAGGTATATATGGAAGTATGTATGGTCACTGATTGTGGCTCCAGGGATCTCTCTCTCTCTCTCTCACTCACTCACTTGACAGACAGTATACTGTATGTTTCCTCTACTGTGATTCCCCTGCAGGTTGAGCTCGAGGTCAAAGGTCACAAACGGCATCAATATTGACCCATATGCAAAGGTCCTCTGCAAGTACCAGGATGTGAGTCACTAAACACATTTGTCCACGTCCTCTAACGGCTCTTTCACTACACTGGAGGAATGTTTAGGTAAACATACGGTATGCCATGCAGCAGACATCCAAAGCGACTAACAGTACAATGCATCACTTTTGGATATATGATCCCAGCGGGAATCAAATCCGAAGTGTTGCAAACAAAATACTCCACCAACTGACACAGGACCATATAAGGGCTCAAGAAAAAGAACAGGAGGTGCAATATATTTATTATTTGTGTTTGCCTCTCCTTATTCAAACGCTATTTTTACACTGTACCTTTTGCGACACACTATTTACACAACTGGCTCAATCAGAGGAGCTAATGCATCTGCTACCATCAAGTCATTAATGTGTTTACATGTTCCCACAACACAACAGCAGTGACATCAATTCAATGTTCTTAACACACAGGTTCTAAATAAAGAATTCACTTTACACACCACTGTGAAAACATTAACATGGTGTTGACAACGTGGTGTGAAGAGGCAGGCTCTGTATATGTAAGGCTGTGTGTGTGTGTGTGTGTGTGTGTGTGTGTGTGACCATTTACAGTATTGGCTCAATCAGAGGAGCTAATGCATCTGCTACCATCAAGTCACTAATGTGTTTACATGTTCCCACAACACCACAACACAACAGCAATGACATCAATTCAATGGTCTTAACACACAGGTTCTAAATAAAGAATTCACCTTATTTAACCTTACACACCACTGTGGAAACAACATGGTGTTGACAACGTGGTGTGAAGAGGCAGGCTCTGTATATGTAAGGCGGTGTGTGTGTGTGTGTGTGTGTGTGTGTGTGTGTGTGTGTGTGTGTGACCACGGCTTACCTGTAGGGACTGTAGAGAGTCCGAGTTGTTGTCACAGTAGAGGATGATGTTGTTGGCCATGCTGAAGCTCTCTCTCACACCCAGGTGGTAGAACAGGGAGGGCTGGCGGAAAGCATCCGTCATCTCCACCACAGCTATGTCTGAGAGGGACAGAGACACCCCATTAGGTCTGATACTGGACAGTTATTCCTAGGTCTACTTCATAAGTACAGTTTGAACCAAGGTCACTTTAGCATGGCAACTACGATTGATGCTCTCTGGTTGGGCTACAATTGGCCAGTGCAGTTGTTTTGGACTGAAGGAGGGTAGTATCAAATTGCCACACATTTTCCTTTTGGGAGCAGACTGTACTTTACATAACAATGGGGGCCATAACATGAGCTGGGAGTGAGTTAGGGTGGGGTCCTAAAACCACGGTCCCTCTGGGCGCTGCCCACAAGTGATAACAACACAAACAACCGTGTGACTATGTGCCTCTGCGAGGGTCTGTAATGACAGGGTCAGCCAGAGAGATAACAACAGACCCCGGCCCACCTTTTCATTTGCTTCCAAGTTCCCCCCTCCGTGTCAACATACATGTATCATAAAGCTTAACAGAGGCCCTTTGATCCAGCCAGACAGGCTCCCTCTCTAATGTTCCCCACTCCACTACAGACTCAGAGCTGCCGGAGAAAATAACATTCACAGAGACATCCAAAGTCAATGGGATCATCAAAGCGTACAAGCGGAGGCAATCTATTGTAATGTCTGTATGAGAGTGTGAGAGTGTATGTATGTGTGTGTGTGTGTGTGTGTGCGTGCGTGCGTACATGCATAAGTGTGTGCAAGTGTGTGTGGTGATACAAGCCCGGAGAGGACAGGCTTGCTTTTCGCAAAGCCCTTATCATTTTCATGGGGCCAGTCCCCAGGAGAGAGAGACAGACACAGTCCCTCCTACTCAGGCAGCACATGTAAATGCCATCAGGAAGTGGTGTCTCCTTCTACTGGGCTTAAAGGCTCTATTCAGCCCCGGGGATCAGGTTGTCAACCACTTTCATTATACTCAAGGAGGAAATGACATGTGCAGAGTGTGCATTGATGCAAGTTAAGGGCCTACATTTTGTCCCTACAGATTCCTTATGTGACGCTAGTCCATGGACAGAGTGTAGATTGAGTCCCCCTATCTGACCTGAGTGGGCTGAGGGAGAAGTATACATTCAACCTCATTGACAGGAGGGTCGACCCCGACAGGAGAGAATTTTTCTGTCACCAGCACCATATCAACGACACATCACAGCAGCCTTTAGCCAGACTGTCACTGTGACATATGAGTATGAACACAGTATGACTACACCACGTAGTGAAACAGTGATAAGGCAACTGAAATACTTCATATGCTCACATTTTGAACGATGGAGAGTAACCGCTGACGACAGTACTGTATTCCGTACATCAGTGGAGGCTGGTGGAGGGAGATATCGGAGGACGGGCTCATGGTAACACATGGAACGGAATGAGGAATGTTGTGGTGATACCATTCTTCATTCCGTTCCATGCATAACATGAGCCCGTCCTCCGATTTCTACCTTCACCAGCCTCCCCTGCTGTACAGTAGCAACATCGGAAGAAGTCAAAGGCCAGCATCTCTTCTTTCAGACAGCAGAGGTTAGCTGATGAATAAACCATTAGTGGACTCATTTATCTGCTGGTGGGGAGGCCCAATCAATATTACATTTGAGAGATTTGCTAATGTGCAGGGGCCCAGAGTGTATATGGAATCTCATGATGAGATAGGTGGGGTTAGTGTAGTGCAATCCTTGGAAGGAAACTTGGTTTACAGGAATATCTCAGAGCCAGTGCAAATACTTGCTTTCATAGGGCAGGGCTTACAGGCCTATGGTGATTACGGAATATATTAGACATATGGAACATTTGGAAGACAGATACAGACAATGAGAGTCTTGTACTTCAGAGTTGGAGGAACCCTCTTTTAAGAACCGTCTTTTAGCCAAGCAGCAGCTAACCTCTGAGCTGACAACACAGTGCTTGGTGAGACACATTACGTTCAATAGGATGCACGGTTCGATTGTAGTTCTCTCAAAACGACTAGCCCCAGTACCACAATAGGATATGAGAGGCTGAATGATAGTAAATATTGACTGGTGTTCAGTGAAGTGATGCTATTAACTGGAGTTCAGTGAATTGACACAGAAGTAATGGGATAGTTAAGGTAGTGATGAACTGATCATGTGTGTACTGTAGGTTTCCGTTGTTCTAGGGGTATGTGAATCCTCACAGTAGGGTACCTCAGCTTCACAGTGTGACACATGAGATGTCCCAATCTGTCACTCTCTCGATTGGCACCATGACCAGCCTTTTTATATCATCTCCCACTCGCCTCCATGACCTTTCCCCCAAAACAGTGCTGTGACAAACAAAACAACAGAGGGGGAGTGGGGGCAAGGCGAGGACAGACTGCTGCTCTTACTCATTGTGAAGTGTACTGAGTGTTGCCTATGACAGTGGTGAGACAGAGGAGAAATTCCGGTTAGCAACATACTCAATTATAGAGCAAACCAAATAAATAACCAAAAAGTCCCACAGAGGATTTCATCTAACCACTACCCTACAGAGGGCACACATACACATGGAAATAGAAGTCTGCTCAGAGCCAGTGGTCCTCAAACCTAGCCCTGATTCATTCTCCATCAGGGGGCCCAGCTGCTGTGTCAGATGTGCTGACCCATAGTAACCCCCTTCGCCTGTTGGTCAAAAACACACAGTGAGAATAGAGCGGTCACCTCTGGCTTGGCTTGGCTGAGCTGTGCTCACACTCTCACACGCACGCATGCACACACACGCACACACACACACACACACACACACACACACACACACTCTCTCCTTTGGACCAAAATAAGGTTAAAAAACAACAATGAAGAAGCATGCATTTTGATTACTTTATAATCCAGTTTACCTCCTGCTGGTAGAATCACCACTGCAGACCAAACTAAATTGATTCCCCTCACCCATGCACAAAGCAGAGGCAAAAATCCAATATTCGTTCACAATTCAACTTTTAACAACCCAAGGCCTGTTCCTCTGGTGCTCACAGGTTCTGGGGGGATGTGAGAAGGGAAGGGAGGAGAAAGGAGGGGAGGAGAAAGGAGGGGAGGGGAAGGAGGGGGGCTGGGCAGCTATGCTCTGCTTGGAGCCACTGGGGTCATTATTAGACTGCCTGCCTGCCTGCCTGCCTGCCTGGCTGCCTGGCTGCCTGGCTGCCTGCCTGCCTGCCTGCCTGCCTGCCTGCCTGCCTGCCCCCCCCCACCCCCCCTCCCCCGCTTGCTTGCCCGCCCGCCTGGGTTTGAAGACCTCTCTCCCTCATTCACTAAGCCTCCACCACCGACCATTAGACATGCATACTTCTGTGGGAAATGTACAGCACATGCAGCACAATCTGAGATCAGAAGGGCACAGGGGACTGTTTAAGTGCTATGTATTATGTTGTTATCTCTGAATCTCTCCCCCTTTTACTCAATGCCAAGACAAGAGCACTGTGTGTCTTGTATGGTAAAAAAATAAATAATAATAATCTCCTGGGCGAATCCAGACACTTGAATGAGTTCTCGTTCCCTTAAAATAGGGAAACAGTGTTTCATTTCCTCAGAAAACATAAAACCCATTGAATATGTACTATGCAAATGTGGAGACAGGCATAAAAACCACATCTGAGATTTCCCAAATCTAACAGGAACCTTCAAATCACGTTTCCCTCCTATTCAGTTCATCACTCTAATACATTAGATTCATCAATTCCCTTGAACCATATCCATACCTTGACAACACACAAAGAGTACATGTCTGATAGATACACACAAATAGATGAGGACTCTTTCAGACATAACTGTATTATCTCCGTTAGCATCACACCATGGTGGATGGATGACTCAATCGCTAAGAAGCTAAACCCTCCTCTTGCCCTGGCAAAATTTAGCTCAGTGATATTCCATCTATCTGATATAACCATCTATTACTGTATGGTGGTGGTAAGTGAAGACATCACTGTGTAGCCATGAAGCTGACTTTCCTCTTATCACTGAGGAATGAAGGGGAGTCTCAACATACCAGTGTACATGGATTTCCTGGAGCTCAGCCTCCACTGAGGAGAACGGAACAACCCCATGTGTGGAATCAGCATGACCTCTTCACTGGAAAAGAATGTTTCCCAGACTGCGGTTTTCCCCAAAGATGCAAGAGTCTGGTACGGACCGTGCACAATAGGTGACGTCAGGCTCAGAGAAACGTGCACGGTCACTGCCAAATTTCCAAGAACAGCAGAGTTCATTTTGTCATTCCAATAAAGCTTGTGTTCATGTTCTTGGTGGAGTTCTAGGTATCTGCTGAATGTGCTCCATTCACATGCAGTCATGTGTCCCTACTGTCAGTTTGAGTTGCCTTGGAGACGGGACTTTCAGTACACTTTGATGTCAAGTCAAGCAAACTAAATGACAGTGATTCAGAGCAATGTGATTGTTGTGAACTGAGTTGTAGTCCTACCACTATGCTGTTCTGCTACCTCTAGGGAGCACTTCAAGCACTCAAATATGCATTGTTAATTTGAAATCAGGTTTGTCTGCTCACTTACGAGACTTATGTGCCTAATTTAGGTTTCGCATTCTTCTGAAAAACAATCCTGGGAATGAAAGGCGAAGCCTTATTGGTCTTTAGATTGAGCTTATTAATACACCCTAGTGGGAGCCTTGCGAGGTACTTTACAATAGTTATTCATCAGTTTGGATGCCCTGCCCAAAAAGAAGAAATACTACTTTATTTTTAGAAATGAGTGCAATGTGCAGGAAAGAGACAAAACCGAGCCCTGACATTTTTTTTTTGAAACTACAGGAAATGAGACAAACCTGCCTCAGCCTCTGGCAGAATCCTTTACTTCGACTACAGTTTCTATTCACACTCAAAATGTTTCAGAAAGCAAGCACCAGCAGGGCCCAGGGGGAAAGTGCCAGAACAGAATGTGAATTCATCCCAGGCTGACAAACACAGGGAGCCTCACACCGCCGCGGCAGTTGCCTAAACTCACCCTACACTTCCTGATTGGCCTCTCGCTGCAAACAGCTTGTTCATGACTTGTTTCTAAGAACACCACTGGTTTTCAACAACAGCAATTGATTTTCTTGAGAAATGAATGTTGCAACGTAACCCCACTTGAAGGACACAAATACACAAATAGCTGGTCTAGCAGCAAAATGCTGCACCTGGACACCTTTGAAAGGTGAGTAATACAACAAAAAACCTTCATAAATTGTAGATTGTGCCTCCAGATATGTCGCCCAGTGAACATCCATAATGGAATATAGGAGATGTGGCTGGTCTGTGAGTCGATACTAACTAGGTCTGATGGCACTATATGGCTGCCATGTCATGCTGTCAATAACCTGGATTAAACCTCACACTCCACCAGCTCCTGCAGAGCAAACCTACTTCCCTCAGCCTGCTGCCAACGTCTGTTGGCACACACAACACCTATACTGCTGATGCAACCTGACTGAAAGCTTTGATCGACCGACAGACTTACAAACCTTTTTTCTTAAGCAACTTTGGATTGTTCACTTTCCCTTCCAGTTTAGACTACGTTCCCTAGACGTGACTGTGACCTGTGATCTAAGTCCTCCTCTCCTTTTCTCCCTAGTCCACATGGGCAGTCTGGGGTAAACAAGAGGATGTTTCAATAAACAACGGATCAGACAACCAATGGGAGCCAAGCATGGCAGCTTCCAGGCCAGGGAGCATGTGGGATCATGTGTTGGAATCCTCAGGCAGTCAAAACAATACTCTGGTTCGTTAATGTGGACTATATATACGTATACTGTACAACGCCCGAATGATACTTTCAAATCCAGTATCCATTTTTAGGCACTTCAAAATTGCATGAGCTGGCATATAGAAGTATAGGTAGCATACAGTAGGTAATGCTTCCAAACTAGCTTCTGTATATAGGAAGCAAGGACGTGGATTTGGTCATCTTTGACCTGATGAAGGCTCTTGTCGCCAAAATGCTGTCTACTGTATGGTATGGGTATGTGCATGGTTTCTTTCCTCTTTATCAAAATTCACACTTTCCACGTGTTATCACATAAGCATTTTGGCAATTAAAATGTGATTTGGAGCCCTCAAGATTATATCATCATCTGTTCAGCAGTTTCCTTTGTGAAAGTCTCCAGGGATATGGTGCTTTGCCATTCAGTACCTGCTTTTGGGCACGGCTAAGATGAGGAAGGCTGAGAGGGAGAAAGTGCCCGCTTTCTAGCTGTCTAGGGATGTAACATGTAAAACCACGGCTCTCAAAATGACTAAACATATTAGCAACTGCAGGTATTCCCGTTCTTGTCTGTCTTAGTAGCCTAAAACAGACTAGACTGACAGGACACTAGACTAACTGTATGGAACATGCACTGGGCCCCTAGTCTATACTGAGACAATGTGTTCAGTGTTGTCAACTTGTTAGAATAGTCAGTCAATAGTTAAGATCAGCTCAGTGAGGAGCCACTTTAGAGCAGAGGTAAACAAACATTTAAACCAAGCTGGTACTCTTCTCAAAGTGTTAGTGAACACTATTTTTCTCCTCTTCGAATGACACATACTGTACATGTAGTCTAATGATCAACCGATTAAATGGTTGCATACCACAGCTATGACTAATCACCCGACCAGCTCCCATGGCGACACTGTACAGGTGGCAGTCAGTGCTGTCCAATAACACCAACAAACATAAAGCAAAAACATCTCCATTTGTTTTTTCACTTCTAGCCCAACTTTTAGCACACCACCAGTCCAGTAACGTGTCTTGAACATGTGGTTTGACCTCTCCCGTTGAGCTTCTGGGGTTAGGTCCATAGTCATTTGTATATTTATCGAGTGAGGTCAGTCACAACATGTAATGTGAAAATATGCCACCACCATTTCCTTGTGTTTCATCAAGATGTCCTGTTGCAAAAGCATTATAAAGAAATTGGCAATCTGATGAAGATTGTGTCATTCCAATAAAGCTTGTGTATACTTGAACAGATACTAAACGTTCCCTCCCCCAGTAGTAAAGTATGTGAACATTCCACAGAAGCCCTGTGGATAACAGCCAAACCAAAAAAAGAGAAAAGAATGAGCTGTTTAAACACCCAATAATGTATGTTATGACAACCAACAAGCCTTTACCATTTTGTCTGTGTGTTTTCAGGCTTACTTTGACAACACCTGTACTACAAATGTGGCTGCCTGGTTTCATCATCATGTTTTTAACCTTTCTTCACAGTATAAATGTATCAATATGATAAGGAGGCCACAAAAAAAGTCAATGTGCAAGGGTGAAGTATAACTACAGTGTAATTATACAAACTGTTGGAAATAATAGATCTTACAATTTCCCCTCTCATTAATTTTACTGCCATGATTCCCAAATGAAGGGTTCACATACTACGTCCCTCAACAACCCCATCATATCACAGACATTCAGCACAACAAAGCTTGACTTAAGTATGTTGGCAAATGATAAATTCACCAGAATACAACATGCAGGTCACCTGTTGCTATTCATTAGAAGGTAATCCCTGTAAAGAGTAATACTGCTTTCCAGAATCAACTTTCAGGGGACCCACTAGGCAACAGCATATTTCCAATGGGATTAAGGGGCAAAATGGAAGACATATGGGTAAAGGGGAAAAGTGCTTTCAGTGAAAAGGTTCACTTCACTTCTGTGCCTCTGCAACGGAAAGTCCAACCTCATGCCCAAACTGAGCAGAGCAATCCATGACGGCAGGCACACTTTCAGAGGCACAGAACAGTAGAGGAAAATAAGATGTGGGGGGAAAAAATCACAATCATCCCCACATTTACGGAGCATATTAGACATCCCCTGTGAGACCCAATGGTGAATGGAAATATATATTTAGGCTAAGGAAGTTACTCAATGCCTCTAATCTAAGTCATGATGACATGCAACATTTCGTGTCCTGCAATCACTGTGCTCCTGTGCCAGGAGTGCCCTTGGCAACCACTGAGAGCCGAATCAAAGAGAAGTGGTGTGGCGTCATAATTTATCTGTGATTGGCCCTATCCAATGCAATATATGGTTGTAGTTGAGTAATAAACAAAAAAAATGTTCTTTACCTTTGGTGATATCTCATTTGTAAGGGATGGAGTTGAATTAAAATGTTAAAAGTGAAACAAGTATAGGCTTAAATAATGTAATGATGGAGGGCACCATTGTATTCATGTGAACAGTGGTGTGAAGTGACAACCTCTTACCTGCATTGTAAAACTGATCGAGTACAGTAGTCTCTCCAAAGTCGAGCTTTCCGAAGTGCACGATTTCCAATTTACTACCCACTGTGTCGCACGCGTCTTTCAGACACTGCAGGGCCATGTTCTCTGCGTTGTGCGGCTGACAGAGCTCGTTATAGACGACATATGCTACAGTAAGACACCTGCTTTTGGATTTCCCCGTAGACAGCAAGCCGCCGTTGTCCATCGAACAGTTCATGATACTTGGGCTGATGCCTCCGCTGACCACCGAGTCCTGATAGAAAGTCCCCGCGGCGGGGATGACAGTGGCACCGGTGCCACTCTCCTCACGACAGCAGGCAGAACCCCCACGGCCAACCTCCGGGTCAGGCCAAATACCAAAGGAGGGGACCGACAAGGATATCCCGTCAATATCTTGGCTCATTTTTCAAAGTTTGGTTAATCACTTTGTGTTGTTATGGATCCTCAGTTGTCCGATGGTTCCCCAAACACCCAAGCCATTACGCATGCTTCCACAAAGACATTCTACGCACAGGATGAGTCTAATGTTTAAGCAACAAATCAATTTGCACACCTGGAGGTCCTTCAACAGAGGTAAACAACGGTGTGGAGATCATTGTGGAGATATGGGTGCACCTCCTGCAAATTAATTTCTGGTTTCGGATGAATCTGTACAATCATAGCCTCATCAAGGTAGCCTACAGTAGCAGACAATATCCTACGACTGACAGTCACTGCGTTCACGTCAAGTCACGAACAACACAGGTAGGCTACTCGGAACCTGATAATGATTCTTGGAAAAGAACAGTTACCACGTAACCGCTACATTCTTGCATGTTTCCACAGTTGGTCCACATAGTTTCTGAAGTTGTGCAAGAACGCAGGTTTCAATGGTTACAAACCCCGCGTGAGCGCGTCGTCGATATTGCATCCTCCTAGAAAGCAGGTCGGGATCCAAATCTGTGCATGGCCGCTGTGTCTATATCCTTTGAAAATCATGCACGTAGATTTGAGAAATATTCATGCCAAAACGAATTTTGCGTCCACTCCGGACCCTGCCCTATTTCCTATAGCCACTATTATCTTTCCTGCACAGACTCACGCACACTGGGTGGGAGAGACTGAAGCCTTGTTGTTTACGGGGCGGAGACATAACCATATTTGGAACAATGACGTTTAGGCATTCCTCCTTAAAGCCACAGTCCGTACGTTTTTTGCTTTTTAAAAGGTAAAGTATGTAATTTTGCGCTTTGCTGCCCTCTTTGGCCAGGTCAAAATTTGAAAACGTCAGTACGCTATGTTTATTGCTTCTAAATACCTTATGAGAATATGGATACCATATATATATATATCTTATATAATCAAAACAATTAGGACCTATAACTACATTGTTTATTTTGTTTATAAGAGACATGTTAAACAAATTATTTGGCCAAAAGCTCACAGGCCTTGGTTTTTCTTTCTTTTTTTAAAATAATACTGCTCTCATGGAATGAATGCTATTCCTTCAGCACTACCGGTATTTAATGGAAATAAAATACCTTTTATTTAACGGAAATAAAACAATGTGCTCCATTGATCAATTTTGAAGATGAATCACTCTTTGACGTTATGCACTAGTTCTATTCAGTGTTTACTTGTTGTTTTTCTTAAACAATGTGAAGAATGTGTTCACTCCAAAAACGTATTCAAAAGTACTGTTCGGGTTCTGAATCTCCATAAAATATCATAGCAAATGAAATATGGACAGCACTCGGTTCTGATTCAGATCCAACATATGATTTTATACTGATTTACTCCTTATTGAGAATCTAGTCTCTTGCCAGGCCTTAACCTGACCAATTAAACCTTACCAGACATAGTGGGTAGAGACAACCAAGAATCAGGTGAAGACTAGGACTATTGTGCAAATGATTGAATTTAATCAATAACTTCAGTTGGCCTACATGAATTTAACGGGTTGGATTATAATAAATGAAAACGATTGTGTCTGTGATTCTGTCTATGCTGCTTACATAGGCTAATGCTGTGTGATAACTTTATTATTGGTAGGGTCTGCCCTGCTGGTGGTTTGGTCTCGTGTTTTCATTCACTTGGTTTTACAACACAAGGAGGACATCTAGTGGCACTCTTCTGATATCACAAGTAGTTGAAGGTTTATTTATAAGTAGCCATTTCAAAATCCATATTCTATTTTAATTGATGTCTTATTGATGAACAGAACAGAATTCCATAGAAAGACACATGTGGGCTGGTTAAAAGAAAATCTCAAAGGCAGACATAGAGGAGATTGGACTGACGGGCTAGTGCTCTTGTCAGTTCAAGTTAGGCTACTCTCCAAAACATAAGCCATTAAAGCTAATCCCTAACCCTCTTACCTTTCACTAAAAAACAATTCAGTCAAAATTAAAGATAGTTTCTCCCCCCCCCCCCCCCCTCAAGATATTAAGATAACTCAATACTGAAAATACCCTTAAAGACCTCCTGGTCCGACATTTCCACTAATACACAGAGACAGGCCCTGTCCCCTCTGAAAATATATACATTATGAAAGGTGATAGTCATATACGAAAGGTTCATATATTAATCTGTCTATTCATTCCATCGGTTTCTAACAAAACACTCAATGATTTATGGAAATAGTAATATATAGTTATAATATTATATCTAATATTTGGTAGCCCTACAGCGATAAGCACTTCATTTTCAACACTGATTTACCTCAAACTAACCTTAACTTTTATTTTTGTATCCTCTACCCCTACCGCTTTTCCCCATTTTGTTACAAAGACATAGATTTGTCGGTAGGCTAAACATACCCACACCCTCTACGACTTGACCAAACCACACCCCCTCACTGTTCAACCACATCAACTCCTGCTACTACCCTCCCAATTGTACTTTTTCTACTACTTCTTCTTCAACATTGCTCAGACTTTTTGAATGTGATGAAACCGTGCCATGTTGAAACAAAGCAAATCAACTGCATTGCAATTATCTAGGTGGCAATTTATTTCCATAACTGTAAAAGGAATGTGTACGCTCCACTTCATGTGTTATGCTTTGACGCCACTAGATGTCAGACTTTGTCCATGTTGTACCAGTACAGAAGCTCTCACGATCAAAACTAAAGGATGTGTTCAACTGCATTTAAGAGACAGTGAAACAGCAAATAATTCAAATTCTATGGTATAGAATGCTTCTACTTCGTGTGGATATATGGATTGATGATTGTATCCAATGCTCTGTCCATTCTGTCATAGAGGAAGAAAATAGTCAGTTCTGCAACAGAGAGGATACTGCCTGTCTGTACTGCCATGAAGGATGCAGGGATAGTAGTCTGTTCTGCCATAGAAGGAGACGTTCCATTTCATTCTGCCATAGGAATGAGGATATTCTGTTCTGCCTAGGGAAGAAGATTCTCAGCTCTGCCATTTAGGGAGAGGGTACTTGGAGGTACACACTTATTACATCGCTCCATAGATATCTGACAAAGACTGCACAAACATTAGACGGAAAGGGAAACAAAATTACAGAAATTTGCCAAGTTTGACAAATGGCAGGCCTGGTGTTGCCACAAGCTATTAGCCTGCGATGATTAATAAGTGTGAAAATAATTGCACTTCATTGAGATTGATGACACCCCATTTAACCTCCCCTCTCATCTGAGCTCTATGGAGCACAGAGATGAGCCTCGGACACACTCGCTGCTGCTCCACTGGCTAGACTCACTGGTTACACACATGCAGAGCAGACATGCACATCTTTCTGTCGGTAATGATCAGGGATGAGTTTGCCCAAAGCTTCGTAGCTACCGTGACACTTTATTTATCTCGACAAGCCAGCCCCTCAGCAGCGAAAGAGTGATAATTGTAAAATCTATGTTTAACGGTCAATCTTCTGTGTGTGGATAAACAAAATTTGCCAAATAAAGGACTTTGCTGTTCTATGTGTGATAGCTGAGAGGAATATATAAGACGGGTAGACATTGACTTTATACTGGGAAGAGATGATACCGCAGTTGTTTTAAACATGTATGTTACCGAGAGAGAGAGAGAGAGGGAGGGAGAGAGGGAGAGAGAGAGAGAGAGAGAGAGAGAGAGAAAGAGAGAGAGAGAGAGAGAGAGAGAGAGAGAGAGAGAGACAGAAATCCTCTTGTTCCAGGCCTGAAACGTAGAGCCATAGTGATCTGTGTAAAAGCCTTCACCTCTAATGCTCCTCTGCAAATAAAACCATGGTGGTGCTGCTGCAGATCAGACAGACACTGTGGTAGATGAGAACTGCGGAGAGTGTTATCCTCTCAGTCTGCAAAGAGACATGGCCAAGGTTATTAAAGAGGGATGTAGCAGAGCAAGATGGCTGCTTTGTGTCCAGAGGCAGTGTGGAGAGATAAATGGTTGACCCAGGCTGGTGTCAGGTTAGGATTGATGCCACTATCAGCCCCACTGCTTTCCCAATGATTTTCTCAAATCTCTGATAGAGTGTGTTATCTAGTTACTGGCATGAGGGCAATGGCCTCCAGGCACAGAGAAGGTCAATCTATGAGGACAATCTTTGTTGGACTAAATGAGAAAAAAGACCTTACAAAAAGAATAAAAAAGCAGCTGCTAGGTCTCTGGGATAAGATAAGCTAAATTACTTCTCTTTAGTAGGATAGGCCTAAGGCTAAACTAAAAAAATTAAGTGAGGCAACTGTGCACTCTAACTTCAATGTTGTAGATTTCACCTGCAACCCAGCTTTCCTGAACTAATTCAGACTTGATTCAATGACACCATCAGATGAATGTGTCTTGAAAGTATCTCTGTCCTCCTGTTGTTTATCTACGGTGGTTTATCTGCAGAAAATAAATACCTTGAACTGAATTAGTACAACGTTCACGGAATATCTTAGAGAAGTGTCATAGTGACTGTATCATCAATCTATATGAATACTGTGGATTGTTTACCTTTTTTTTATTTTTGAGAAAAAAACAACACCTCAAAACCGTCAGAGAAATAGGTTCTAATTCATTAAGCGGTGTATTTTTCATACCAATCGTAAACAAGAGGCCATTGCGCATAAAATAATTCTGCTTTTGTGTGATAGAAAAAGGGTTTCAGGGAATATCAAACATCCACAGGTGCTTTTGGAGTGAAGGAATTTTAGTCGGCAAAAAATACAGTAAAAAATACAAAATATATATTGAGCTTCATGTGTCATGTCTTTTCATTATTGAATTCATTACGTATTCATTTTGGATGATGATAACAACTCACTGAGTGAACAGGGGAAACCATGCCTATCTGACTGTTTTGACGTGCCTCCAATCAGTCCCAGTACTTTTTGTCTAATAATTACAGTAATTACCGTGGTCTACTGTAGTTACTATCAAAACCCTGACATGGCTGCGTGCCGTAACACGTAGGTGGTCGACGGATTAGCTGTCTATCAAATATAAATGCCTTCCACTCAAACCCACAAGTTTCTTATTGGCTGTGCATTTCTATGTCACTCAAATGTTCAATGTATATGTCATATTTGAAACACATTTCACAAATGTATTATAAGTGGGAAGTTCATCTTGTTCATCGTTTTCCAGGACAAAAGCCTCTGATTCCTGAAGGTTGAGTCTGTATAGGAATGATGTGATGTTTCAATCGCTACCTGTTTACAACATGAGGAGAGTTTGTTGTCGAAGAGTCTGCTACTGCTGCTATGAAATAAACAGCTTTCTGCCACAAGTTCAGCTAACCCTAACCTCCACGACCCTGTCTGCCACCAAACCAACACCTAGAGTGGCGCTTGGGAAGGGGACTTTAACAATGTGCTCTAAGTGGATTGGGTTCATGTCAGTGCTGAGTTGTGGACATTGATAAATGTCCTCCTCCATGCGATCGATAAATCTCACCTTTCAGCCAGTGGACCCCTACAGCAGCATGTCATAATTACTCTGTCAGACCAAATGCACCTCACTGGTAAGACTGAGAGGTCTGTGTGTGTGTGTGTGTGTGTGTGTGTGTGTGTGTGTGTGTGTGTGTGTGTGTGTGTGTGTGTGTGTGTGTGTGTGTGTAGTCATGTACTGTTGTTGGCCTATGTGTGGTCTGCAGTCGGTGTGTGTGTGCAAGCATGTCTATGTGTGTGTCTGTGTGTGTGTGTTTGTATGTGTGTGTGTGTGAACTGTATGTGTGGGCTAGAATGACGTTTTGTCGGCTGAGCTGGCCTTGCGTCTAGGTATGATTGACAGCTAGCCAACCCGCCTCCTTCTGTCCCTCCCAGGGCCCTCTTGGATGCCTGTCACATTAGTCAATCAGAGAGCTAGTCTGACAGGAGCTCTGAGCACACACACACACACACACACACACACACACACACACACAGACACACAGACACACACACACACACACACACACACACACACACACAGTCCAGAAATCTCTGTTTGCTCAATGATCTGCAGCTCTGATAGCATCAAGAAACAACAGTCTGGCTGACAAGCCATCACTTTGATTATTAACATAAGAGAGGTTACATTCTTTTAATGATTTTGAGATCTCTTATCTTGCCATGATTATAATTTATTTATTCCATATCAAGGACCAGAAGGAATTAGCTCCATCTGCTTCAGCAAGTGTTCTTGAGGTTAGTGTATGTGTGCGTGTGTGTGTGTGACATGTGTGCGTGCATGTGTGCGTGTGTACGTGCGCGTGTAAGCGTATGTCTGTGTGTGTGGTTCACTATAAGACACAGATTACATATTGAGATGCTGTCCCTGAAAAAAGGCTCCCTGTGGAATTAAAAGTGAATGAAGCATAGACAGCAGCCAGAGCTGCCTCCTAAGCACAAACATCCTCTAATGGAACAATAATAATAATAGCAATAATAACCACACTCATTTATACATCAATAATAATCACTCTAGAGAACAATAATAATCACCCTCATTTAGACTGTCATTTACCACAGAGACTGAGTGCCTTTGGGGGGCACGGTGCTTAACCTAATGATGATGGTCATGATTCATGGCTGAACTCTCTCTCTGCATGTTTCTCTGCTGTGGCTGAGGACTGAGAAGGGAGTGTGTTTCTGAGCTATGAGGAGTGTATGTGTGTGCGTGCGTGCGTGCGTGTGTGTGTGTGTATGTGTGTGCGTGCGTGCGTGTGTGTGTGTGTGTGTGTGTGCGTGCGTGTGTGTGTGAGAGAGAGAGAGTGACTAAGAGCATGATGAGCAGTGGACACATGTCATACATTCTTAGAATGTGTTAACATCATTTTGAGTCGATGCATTTTATTTTGGTGAAAGTTAACTGTCTAGAGAAGATGACAAACTTGGCATCACACACTCCTCGTTGACTGACAAAAATGTCACTACTACAGTAATTAGTGATGTGGACTAATTGTATTCCTGTTTTTTATACCGGGACCAATGTTTTCTCTTTTGTATTGTTGCGTATCAACACAAGAACCAATGTAATTCCTGTGGAGTGTTGCTCATCTCCAATCCTGCTTTGAACTCTGTTCAGCGGTGACAGAAAGAGGCAGAAAATGGGACAGAGGGATAGAATAGTCCAGCACTGATTTGCGGGGAGACGTGGACAGAGACCATTTCAGCAGAGCTCTCTGAGATCAAAAAAGCGGCAGAGAGCGAGTGTAAGGGGCGATGCTATCGTCAAGCTCTCATTTCATACAGAAACTACTGTGAAATGACTTCATCTGTTCTGAGGCCTCAAACTAGACACCATTATACTCCACTGGCCCCCCCTCTTCCATACTACTGCTGTCCTCCAACTATAGTCGACAACACCATACTATAGAGATAGAGATTGAGTGTGTAGATAATCTCATTGTGAATAACTTCACAATGAGATTATAGTATGGGATCAGACTCTAAAAAGAAGGATTGACTTGGGCTAGTTCAGATGTTTCTGAATATAAAGGGTGAGGGAAGAAGAGAAAATCGGATTAATTGAGTGGGTACAAGTGTGGTGATGTTGGTTGTGTTGGCCAGACGTTGGTAATTATGAAGATAATTGGGAAGGTGACCAATGGGGGTATATATGGATAGAAATGAAAAATACTGATGGAATTCGAATGAACTGTAACTACATTTCTCCACCTATTGTGCTTGCCAAAATGCAAAATTATAAAATACCAATTGTAGCCAATAAATTGATGCATTTTCCACAATGTGCATTTCCCTGATTAACTAGTCTGCCTATTTTTGCCTACCTCTTTTTAATTTCTTGCGTGCACATCATCCTCTCTGCCCTCCCGTCTGCCATAATTCACTTCCACCTCTCTCGTTCTCTCTCTGCCCTCTTGTTTTTCCACAGGCCTGTTGGGTCTTTTTTTTTTTTTTTTTGCTGGCATACAGTACACGAAATATGTCCTTAGGTTAACAAGCCAGCTAGCTTGTTGCGGATGTGGGACTGCTTATCACACAAACTAGCTCGGGAACATTTCAGGAGCTCACGCGAGCAGCCTTTATGATACATGATGCAATGTTTGCCGCCCTAGTTGACACATTGTTGAATTGTTCGACGATATAAACTCAGACCAGCAGAAAGACAATGAGCGCATGAACCACGTGGGCAGTATCTGAATGCATTTCAAAATATAGGAGAAAAGATGACTGTGGTCTTGACCTAAATCCCCCCCCCCCCCATATCCACTGATGTTTCGGAATGTATATAATGGTGTGGAGAGAATAGCGTAGGAGAGAAATGATGATTCATTGAAGGAGGGAACAGGTGTGGTGATGTTGGCAGGGAGGGGGTGTGGCCAGAGGGTGATTAGGAAGGTGGTTGACTAACACGATCCTTTGCAACAGACGCGGCGTCAGCGTTAATAACATAATATACATTATTGTCTTCCTTTTTTAATCTCCTTTTTTTCTGTAAAGCACATTGCATTGTAGTTGTATCTGAAATGTGCTGCAAAGTCGGATTGATTGATTGACAGATAAGGAACCAGACCAGTTTTAATAACATGTTAACATGTTTCAATAACATGACCAGTCCAGTCCCAGTGTTCATGCCAGAGCAGCAGAAGGCCCTCTGGTGCACATCATTACAACTTAGCTTTTTCAGCTCTGAAAATGTGCGGGAAGGAAGATATAAGCAATTTGCAAAAAACTTCTGAGGCTTTAAACAGTTGAATAATTTAGTGTTGAAGATTATAAGCTGCTCAGTTATTTCAGGAACAACAACAAATGCTTTAACACCAACTCTGCGCCCCTCTAGTCTCTCTCTATCTCTCTTTCTCACCCACAGACATGCAAGCTCACATGCACGCACACACACATACACACACGCGCACGTGTGAGTGCGCGTGCCTGCACATACACGCACGCACGCACGCACGCACACACACACACACACACACACACACACACACACACACATACACACATGCAATAGGTTAGGCTACATATGGAAGGTCCAGTATCAATATGGGAGAAAGAAATGCATGCTTTTCACCCTTCTCCTTTCTCTCCACTTCCTTCCTTCCTTCCTCCCCCTCCCCCCTGTTCTTTGAGGGAGAGTCCAGGGTCGAGCCATCCTGTGATACTGAGTCTCTGCCATCTAAGTGTACAGCCTGCTTCTTGCTGTCTCCCTGCCTACTGCCTTCATCTGAGTGCAATGTTAAGCTGTTTAAGCCGATGACACAGAGAATATTGCATGTTTAAATGCTGCTTCACCACACCACACACACACACACACACACACACACACACACACACACACACACACACTCGTCTCGCCCTGAGCGAAAGGCCCCAGGCAGTCTCTCTCCTGCTAGCCAGGGGCGATCATTCTGCCTCTATGATACTCTAACTGTGGTATGTCAGGAAACATTAGGCCTTTAAAACACAACTTAGATGCAGTGCACTCAGTGCAGACACACACACACACACACACACACACACACACACACACACACACACACACACACACAGTGCTCAGTGGAAGCGCTGGTTAGATCCAGACGGTTTCTTCTCAGTCCTCCCTCTGATTTATACGTCCTGCTGTCCCACAGTGTTTCCTGGTCCCTTCACCATTGCTTGGTCATTGATAGTATCTTCACACTAAATATAAATCACCTAAATACAGAAATATTGTATTATTGTAAATAAATATAAATATTGTATCTGTTTTGCAGAGTTCATTCCATTCTTTGTTAATACGTAAATATCTCTAGTGTACCTGTATTATATACAGTGTGTCATTTATCTGTAATGTTTCTGAAATATATTTGTAGTATAGATGCAGTGTTTTTAAGGGACACTGGTGGGACTGGTGTAAATATGTTTGTTTTGTGTCTGAAGTATAGGTGGATTATAGAGACCAGGTCACTCCTGAAAAACAGATTTTTATCTCAAAGAGACGAACCTGGAAAAATAAAGATTAAATAAGAGTTGTAGAGAGTGTTATAGTTCTGATACTAGTGTAGGATAGTGTACTGTAGTATGCTGTAGCTTGATGTGTCTATAGTGTGCAGTAGGGATGTGTCTCTGACTCGAGCCTGGCGCCTTCCTCTCAAGCATTGTGAGAATGGGACTATGCCGACTCAATGTTCAGAGTTCAGATGTTGTGAGAATGGGACTCTCTGAATGTTCCAGAGTTTTAATAATAAAACATCTGACAGGATTTAGAGGCTCTCTTAGTAAGTATTTCCTGCATCGAAGCATCGAAGCAATAACTCTGTATTTTCCTTTAAATTCATGAAGTGATTTATTTGTAAGCAAGCGCACAATCAGAGGAGTTTCAGAGTCCTTCAAATATTAGTATTTAATGAAATGCACATTTTCTCCATTTGTTTTGAAACTGGTCCAAATCTCGGAAATACCAGAATCACCAATGTTTTGATATGCTCTTTATTAGTTTGTTTTCTTTTCATTCATTCTATTTTCTCTTCTTACATTTTGAATCCCTCTTCTTTGAGCCCTGCGTGCCATGGTGCATGGGGTGGGGGTACTGGGCAGTGTGTGTGTGTGTGTGTGTGTGTGTGAGTGTGTGTGTGCATGAGTGAGTGAGAGAGAGAGAGAGAGAGAGAGAGAGAGAGAGAGAGAGAGAGAGAGAGAGAGAGAGAGGTTATTGTATAGTATTGTTGTGTGTGTGCTGTTTATTATCAGTAAATGTTACGGTTACAGACATCTGCTTATAAGCCTACTAAATGATCTATAACTGTTATGAACTGTATTGCTAGTAAGTGATATAGACACCTACGATGAGCATGTATTGGAATATGAATGTGGGTTAGTGTATAGGAATATGAATGTGGGTTAGTGTATAGTGTTACTTTGTAACTGTTATGATGTCTGCTGTCAACTACATTTACTCACGGAGCAGCCCTGCACTGCCTTAGGGCAAGGGAAGGAGTGGGCTGTGTGTGTGTGTGTGTGTGTGTGTGTGTGTGTGTGTGTGTGTGTGTGTGTGTGCGTGTGTGCGTGCGTGTGTGAGAGAGGAAGAGAGAGAGAGAAAGAGGGAGGGAGAGAGAGAGAGAGATAGGGAAAGAGAGAGAGAGAGAGAGAGAAAGAGAGAGAGAGAGAGAGAGAGAGAGAGAGAGAGAGAGAGAGAGAGAGAGAGAGAGAGGGAGAGAGCGGGTGAGCTGTTGGGGGCTGAGAGGGGTCAGTAACAGCCAGATCCACACTGCTCATGTGAAAGGAACTGACACAGGAAATGGCCACATATGGCTCATATTTATTCAAATCTCATTATGTTTGCCAGGGTGTATGTGCGTGCGTGCGTGCGTGTGCATGCGTGCATGTGTGTGTGTGTGTGTGTGTGTCTGTGTGTGTGTGTGTGTGTGTGTTTCTTTCAATGTCTACACACTGCAGAGCCCCTCTCACGCCAACAACTGCACTCGCATAAAGAACGAGTGTGAAACACACCAGAGCCATAAAGGACCGTCACCATACACACAGAGTAACAATACAGTCTACTACTAACCTCTCTCCTGTATCAGGCCTATAGCCTCCCTCCATCATCAGGCCTATAGCCTCTCTCCTGTAGCTCCATCATCAGGCCTATAGCCTCTCTCCTGTAGCTCCATCATCAGGCCTATAGCCTCTCTCCGGTAGCTCCATCAGTCTATGTTCAGGGGGTTAAGGTTAGGGAGCGTGACTAACATCAGAGAGGACCCTCCAGGAGGGGATTTGATGTTGAGAAGTTCTCTCCTCTATAATTGTCTCCCCGGCAGTGACCATGCTGCTGCCTAATGATGTAAACCACACACAGCCCATTTTAGCATTGGATCATTGATAGATAAGTGGAGTGTGAGGGGTGTGTGGAACTCCTCATACAATTAGCTACTGAATGGAACTCGCTAATTTGTTTCAATCAAATACAGCAGTACAAACATTTAGTGGTTTTCAATTGTACAAATTCAACTG